>NC_087202.1:117843879-117876864 GCF_015104395.2 Macrobrachium nipponense
GGGAATGGTTCCTGATATCCGCCTCTCAGCGGCGGGAATGGGTACTACCACCTGGCCGCCCACGTGCGTGTACCGCGAGTTTTTGAAATTCTGTCGGACATCAGAAAATACAGCTATATATATATATCTGCCAGTAAGTATGAACAAACTTAATTGTATTATAACAATAACATTTTTTTAAAGTAAGTTGTATTTTTCCAACTATACAAACCTGAGGTCTTTTACATAAAGGCCCACCTCATGCTACCCCTCAATCTGTTCCTGGGCCTAAAGCAAAGTGGAATGTTTACGTCCAGTTGGGAAGGATTCTCGACTGTTGGACAAGCAGTTACTGCCTAACTACCTTGTTGTTATTCTCTTATGACTGATCTTCCAGCTGCGCTGAAAGTAATTCTTTTTGTAAAGGACCTCAGGTTTGTATAGTTAGGAAAAATAAAATTTATTTTAAAAAATTGTCATGTTTCAGATCAGGACGGATCGCTTCTCTCAAGGGGCTCATGCCAATTGTTTCGCCTGCCCTCATGAGGCATAGGAAGTACTATGCTGCAAACTCTGCCTACTTGATGTCACGTCATTTGTCTGAAGCCGGCATTGTCTCCGCAGGATGCCTAGGCTTTAGAGTCTACGGCAGCCTCCATGTTGCAGAAGTGTCTTGGTTGGACTTCTGGTCGGTGGTCATTGCCAAGATAGCATCTGACAGGTCCCCAGAGGGATTGGTGAATGCTTCTTCTCTTGCCAGTTTGTTGCAGTCTGGAGACAAGGCATTCTCTTAACTTGCACACCTCGGTGTTAATTTATGGGCTATCCTTCTCCTGATTAGGAGAGAAGCTGTTTTGTCCAGGATGGAAAGATCTTTTGGAATCTCAATTTCTGTTCCCTCGGACTGAGCTGGAGGACGCAATAGACTGGCGCCAGGCTGACACGAAGGACAAATTAGTGCACCAGGCTGTGTTTAAGTCAGAGTCTCATCCTTGGAGACGTCTGGGCTCCTCCTCCTCCCCCTGCCCAGCAACAGTCACGAAGGTCATCGCTTGGTAGAACATCAAGGAGTTCAGTTTTGGTAGGGCCTCCCCATTCGTCCCAGCCTAGGTCAGAGGACCGATTTCCCTTTCGCTCCCGCTCCTGTGCCACGGGTGGGGGGATGCCTGGCAGGGCCAGTGGGCCAAGTGGCGGAGTTATGGGGCAGAGAAGTGGGTAGTAGATGTCCTTCGGGTGGGGTAGCTAGTGCCATTCAACTTCTCTCCCCCCACTCCTGGACAAGCCTCTGTTCAGGAGGGTGTATCCCCCAGATTCTCTGAAGTTCTTGGCTCTCCGGGAGGAAGTGCAGAAGATGCTGGACAAGGCGATAGAGGAAGTGGTGCTTCTGTCTCCGGGGTTTTACAGTCACATCTTCTTGGTGCCCAAGGCGTTGGGAGGTTGGAGGCCTGTAATCGACTTATCCACCTTGAATCATCTCATCAGGAAAACGGGGTTCAAGGTGGAGACCCCACATTCAGTGTTGGCAGCTGTGAGGGAAGGCGACTTCATGCTGTCGATAGATTTAAGGGACGCATACTTCCAGATACCTATTCATTCGTCGTCCAGGAAGTTCCTTCACCTCTCTCTCAGAGACAAGGTCTTTGAGTTCAAAGTCCTGTGCTTCGGTCTGACCACAGCCCCTCAGGTGTTCACAAGGGTCTTGTCTCTTGTTTCAAATTGGGCCCATGCTCAGGGGATCAGTTTGCTGAGGTGCCTTGATGATTGGTTGGTCTTGTCAGGTTCGAGGGAGAAGCTGCTGCAGAACAGAGATCGTCTGCTTCGGTTTTGTCTGGAACTGGGCATCATGGTCAACCAAGAGAAGTCAAACCTCGTACCCAGTCAAAAGGATTCTCTACCTGGCATGGTCATCGATAGAGCGGTTTCAAGGGTTTTCCTGCCGGATCAGAGGTTGGAGAAGTTGCTAGTGGTGGCGCGCAACTTCCTGTCGCAACCACATCAGTCAGCTAATCAGCGGCAGGTTCTTCTGGGAATTCTGTCTTTTCTGGAGAAGCTGGTCCTCGTGGGCCTCTTCCATCTTCAGTCTCTACAATAGAGACAGGGAATTCTGGCCTCCGGGGGGTGGACTCACCCCTATTAAGGGTTCCTCTGTCTCTGGAAGTGAGAGAAGACCTTCGTTGGTGGTTGGACGACGGAAATCTCTTGAAGGGTGTTCCTTTGTGTTCTCTCCCCCTGGGCTTCTGTTTTCAGATGCCTCCCTTGCAGGTTGGGGGCCTGCATTAAGGCGGCCTCATTGCCTCGGGCATTTGTAGTGTGGAGGACAAGCAGCAGCATATCAACATCTTGGAGTTGAAGGCAACCTTTTTGGGTCTGAAGGAGTTTCGGGAGAAAGTAGAGGGTCATTCTGTCATTCTCATGTCGGACAATACCACAGTAGTTGCTTATGTGAACAAGCAAGGGGCCTGGTTTCATGTCAACTTCATGCCTTGACCGTCAAGGTTCACCAGTGGTCGGTCAGTAATTCAGTAGAGCTCTCAGCCAGGTATATCCCAGGTAAACGGAATGTGGTCGCACACAAGCTCAGTCGTCAAGATCAGATCCCAGGCACAGAATGGTCTTGTCATCAGGTAGTAGCAGACAAGCTCTTCCAGGTTTTGGGGGAGACCCATGCTGGACCTTTTTGCGACCCAGTTCAACAGGAAACTGGTGATATTCTGTTCAGTGGTTCCAGATCCTCTAGCATTAGTGGAGGATGCATTCCAACATCCATGGGACAACCTGGAGGTGTATGCTTTCCTCCATTTTTATTTTGTTTTGATCTGTCAAGTCTTGAACAGGTTTATGAGCTTGCAGAGTCTCAGGATGACTTTGGTAGTCCCTCTGTGGCTTCAGGCAGAATGGTTTCTAGGTCTGCTGTCGTCGTTGTTGGAGATTCTAAGGGAAATTACCCCTTGGTTGGTGGCATCTCCTGTGTCAGCTGCATGTAGACAGGTTCCGCCCCCAGTCAGTAGAATCCCTGTCTCTTCATGGTTGGAGGCTATCAAGTATTTCCTCCGAGCGAGAGGCTTTTCTCAGAGGATAGCAGGGCATATGTCCAGCAGTCTCAGAAAGTCTACCTCTGCAGTTTACCAAGGCAAACGGGCAATTTGCTGTGATTGGTGTTGTAAACAGGGTTTTTTCTCCACTCGTAGCCTCTATTCACCACATACCTTCCTCAGAGACGAAACGTTTGTCTGTTTGTGCCATTAGAGGCTACAAGGCGGCCCTGAGTTAATGTTATGTCTTAGAGGTATCGACATCTCCTCATCCTGGGAACTTTTCTTGCAAGTTAAAGGGTTTGAGCAATCGGAGTTCTCCTAGGGAGCTCAAGCCCCAACATGGGATGTTTCCTTGGTCCTGAGAAGTTTCACTAAAGCTCCATATGAGCCTTTGTGCCGTTCATCAGATAGGGACTTGACACTCAAAATGGTTTTCCTCCTGGCCTTGGCATCTTCAAAGAGATTGGTGGAACTGCACAGTCTGAACTATGGTGTGAAGCACACCAGGGTTTGGGGGTCAGTGTCCTTTGGATTTGTCCCTGAATCCCTCGATGCACGATGATAGGTTCACCTCCTTTTCCATTCCATCACTAAATGACTTTGGGGGCAGTGATGCGCAAGAGCTTTTGTTGTGTCTGTTCAGGGCTCTGCGTTGCTACCTTAAAGGAAACGGCACCTTAGACCAGGCTGTCGTAGGCTTTTTGTTAGCATGGGAAGCCATCAGACAGGCATACTTGACTTGATGATTCCGCCACCACATCTGTGCAGGCTAGAGCGCATGACGTTAGGGGTATTGATCCCTCTCTGGCTTTCAAAAAGAACTTGTCTGTACATAAAGTGCTGAACGCTGGTACTTGGTTACGACAGTCCACCTTCACCTCCTTCTATCTTAAGGATGTTTCCCACAGATCTATGGACACTGATCTATGGGTCCTGTGGTGTCTGCCCAACAGATTGTGTAACTCAATCATTGCCCTTAACAGGGCACATTTATATCTTAGCTAAGGTGATTGGGTGGATGAGGGAATGAGCGAGTTGACCGATCTCTTTCTTTCTCCTGTACCTTTCCCTCTTCCTTCGGGCGGGTTGAGGAATAGACATGTCATTCGCTGGACTGATACAGGTGAGTAAGGTAGTCATACTGATAATTTGGTCGCTGGATATGCAAATAACCAACCCTCTGTTCAGTAGCATATGCTCCGCTCCTAAGGAAGGGGGAGTAGGGAGTGGTAACAAACCCTGGTGTGTTCGTTTGTTATTGGACAAAGTTTCTCTTTAGTTCCCTATACAATGATTCTCCCTTTATCATTGTACGTCACTCAGTGACTGAGTGGTTGGATATCAATGTAGAGTAATACCTTGAGATACAAGCTTAATGCTTTCCGGGACCCGAGCTCGTATGTCAATTCGCTCGTATCTCGGATCAATTTTTCCCATATAAAAAAGAAAAAATAATCCGTTCTCACCCTCTGAAAAACACCTAAAAACAGTATATTACAGTGGAAAAACATGTTTTTAATTGTTCTAATTTACAACCTACGCCCACAAATTAATTGTTCTAATTCACAACCTACGCTCACAAAATAACGGATACCTATGTACTGGTTATGATCTGCAATAAAATGTGACATTATTAAGGAGTTCTTACCTTCGAGACAGACGGTAGCAGCTAACGGTGGTGTGTGGGGGCGGAAGAGGAGGAGAGAGAAAGGGGAGGAGAGACTTGACGGCTACACGTACAGTACCCTACACTTTTGTAACTACGTAACATAACTTAAACTTTAAATTTAACTTAAATGAAATTAGCTTACTGTACACACACTTAAAAATAAATGTTAATCTTACGTTACACTAAACTTAAATCTAATTTTGTTTTCATTTTCATTTTTTTACTTTTCTTCTTCTTGCTTGGCTCTTTTTGCCTCGCTTTTTGACTCGCTTTCACCTTCACTTTTTGCCGGCCTTTTTAAAAGGAACCTATCTAGGGATGTTTGCTTTTGTCTCCCCTTCAAAATGTTACGAAAATGACTTACACAAGTGTCGTCACAAAAGGCTAACGCACGATCACACACCAACTTGTCCGGGTGCCTCTTTTCCATAAAATCAGAAAACTCCTGCCACTTCGCTAACATGTCTCTGATTTCCTTCGTAGAAAGGCGGTCCTCCTCTTCCACCTCCTCCTCGCTACTGAGCTCCTGCAAGACCTCCGAATGTTGCATCTCCTGGAGCTCGATCAATTCCTGTGTCGTGAGCTCTTCCTGATGCTCCTCGACAAGGTCGTTCACGTCTGCCTCATCTACCTCCAGCCCCATGGACTTTCCAAGAGACACGATTTCATTCACCACAATAGGTTCGGGTTCATCAGGGTCTGGCGTATCGAACCCTTCAAAGTCCCTCTCAGCGACGGAAGCTGGCCACAATTTCTTCCATGCTGAATTAAGAGTTCTTCGTGTGACACCCTGCCATGCATCGTCAATAATTTTTAAGCAATGGACGATATTAAAATGTTCCTTCCAAAATTCACGAAGGGTGAGATTGGTGTTGTCTGTGACATCGAAGCATTTCTTGAACAAATGCTTTATGTATAGTTTTTTAAAGTTGGAAATTACTTGTTGGTTCATGGGCTGGAGGAGTGGCGTGGTGTTAGGTGGGAGATAAAAGACCTTGATGAACCTGTACTCATCAAGAATGTCCTCTTTGAGACCAGGAGGCACTGTCGAGGACCAGGAGACATTTCATTGGCAGGCTTTTCTCGGCCAAATATTTTTTGACTGCCGGACCAAAGCACAGATTAACCCATTCTGTGAAGAAATGTCGCGTAACCCAAGCCTTAGCATTAGTGCATCACATCACTTGCAGTTTTTCTTTCAAGATCCTTTGGCTCTTGAAAGCACGTGGGTTTTCTGAGTGGTACACCAGCAGTGGCTTGACCTTACAGTCACCGCTGGCATTGGCACACAAGGCTAGAGTTAACCGGTCCTTCATGGGTTTATGGCCTGGTAGTCTCTTCTCCTCTGCCGTGATGAATGTCCTCCTGGGCATCTTCTTCCAGAAAAGGCCAGTTTCATCGCAGTTGAACACTTGTTGGGGGATGTATCCTTGTTCTGCGATAACTGAGGCAAAGGTTTTGACGTAGTCTGCCGCGGCTTTCGAGTCGGAACTTGATGCTTCCCATGCCTCACAACCGAGCGTATCCCAGTTCGTTTTTTGAAATTATCGAGTCAGCCACAACTGGCTTTGAAGGTTTCCGCTGGCGTTAAAGTCTCCCCTCTCTCATCTGCTTGCTTTCCTTTCAAGTCATCGTAGATTCTGCTGGCCTTTTCACAGATGATCGTTTCGGTCATGCTATCTCCCGCCAACTGTTACTCCTTTATCCATATTAAAAGAAGCCTCTCCTCCATCTCGTCATGAATATCACTGCGCAGCTTGGAAAGGATGGTTAGTCCTTTGGAAGGCTTGGTGCTCTTTATAGCATCCTTCTGCTTGAGGATGGTACATATTGTTGATGTACTCCTCTCATATTGGCAAGCCAGCTCAGTCACTCGTACACCACTCTCATGTTTTTCTATTATTTCATGCTTTATCTCGATTGTCATCATACGCTTTTTCTTTTCACTACCCTTGTTTGCACTCGCTTGCTTTGGACCCATTGCTTATTCACTTAATTCTGCACTGATTAACGCAAAAAACACATAAAAAATGCAAACACAACGGCCGATGCTCGGAGATAACTTTACTCCGCAACGGAGATCCGAGGGGAAAGAGTGAGCGATGCTGTCCTCGTGAGCAGCCTCTCGCACACTCGGCCACCTAGCGGCTGCATCGGGAACCGTCTCGTATCCTCGTATCTCAAATTTATCTTGTATCTCGGGGCAAAAGTTTGTTTGAAACTTTCCTCGTATATCAAATTTCTTGTATGTTGGGACACTCGTATGTCGAGGTATTATTGTATCTAGCTTCTCACGGGCATCAGTCCCTCTCCAGTAGATATTTCTTCTGGAGCTGGACTGGTGGGTAGGCCCCCAGCCATTTTAATATGTCTGTACCTCCCTTCAAGTATAAGTCTATCCTATTGGTAAGACCAAAGGTTTGTTTGCATATGAACAAATGACAAATTTTCTAAGAATTTTTATTTTTCAAAGCTACAAACCTGAGGTTGTAACATTGTACTGCTCACCTCTAGCCGCCTCTCTGTCTTGCTAAAATACATCCTGGGTTGGTAAAGACTGAACACTGGCATGGGTGCATGGTCCATGACCACTTTTCACCCAGTATATGCACACATTGCCATATCTCACAAGATTCCTTGCTTTCATCTACGATTTAACCGGATCCAGCTAAGCGCTAGAAATTATCCTATTATTAAGACCTCAGGTTTGTAGCTATGAAAAATACAAATTGTCTTAGAAAGTTTGTCATTTTAAGGGTGATGTATTAAGCTAACTTTTAAATTAAATTACAGTAACTTTAATTTCTTTTTAAAGTTAGCTTAATATGTACTTAGGGAGGGTTATTAGGGTCATATTCAGTGTTCAAATTCTAGAAGTAAGTGTTTATTAGAATTTTTAAAGACCGTGCCAAACTTGCACGAAAATTCCCCTTACGCGAGGGTGTCTGGATCCTAACTTGCACGAAAATTCCCCTTACGCGAGGGTGTCTGGATCCTAACTTGCACGAAAATTCCCCTTACGCGAGGGTGTCTGGATCCTAACCTCACATAAGTTCAGGTATATTACTGTAATAACATTGAGGATAGCATAATACAGGCAGTCCCCGGTTATCAGCGATCTGGGCTCTTATGGTACGCCATAAAGGTGCTTATGGCGGTGATGACCTGTTATCAGCGCCATAAATCTGTTAATGGCAGTTTTTGCTTACCGGAACACCCCAGGAACAAAACCCCAGCCGTTAACCGGGGACTGCCTGTATTAATTTTTTAGTCGAAATTCATTATCATTTTAGTAGTAAATAACTTCTCTGAACAACGCAGTCACACAAATGTAATTGTCATAGATTATCCTATTGTTGTTTGCGATTGGCAGCGAAGCTTAAAGCATAAAACCATTTTCACCTTATATATTATTGGCATATCTTTGTAATAAAAAAGCCTATTCATGGAATAATTCTACTTAAGTGGAAACATCAAACTTTTATCTATGCAAGGCCAGCCAGCTGACGAAATGTACATAAACACCAAGATTAGCATTTCCACCGGCAACATTATCTTTCTGTATCCTTTCGAAATTTTAAATGGCACTATGTAATTACCGTAGTAATAATGTTTAGGACAACATAATGTTCATTTTTCATTAAAAAAATCACATATCATCTTGGCAGTAGATGATAGTTTAGAATTACAGTACATATGCTTTATTGTATTGTTAGGGGTGTGAGGTGGTGATAAAATGTAGACAAAACATTGTTTGTTCATGAAACCTACCTGTCAGATATATTTATAGCTGTATTCTATGAAGTCCGACAGAATTTCAAAACTCCCGGCACACGCAGTGGTCGGCCAGGTGGTTAGTACCCATTCCCGCCGCTGGGAGGCGGGTATCAGGAACCATTCCCGTTTTCTATTCAGATTTTCTCTGTCGCCGGTACTGTAAACACCTGTTTTCAGTACCTCCGTCTTAGGATTTTGAAACTTCATTGCCGCTAAGTATCCTAATTGTCTTTCGATTCATTGGAACTTGGTTTGTGGCTAGGCATACGCTATCATAGATTGATTAGAATTTGATTGTTCTTTGCATAAGATATCTGAATCTAGTTCGACTAGTTTAAAAGTTTGTTGTCTGCAAGGGGTAAGGTGAGTCTACCGAAACCTTTGGTAGATCCACACTTGTTATGCACGACGTGTACATGTTTCTTTGCTGAAAGATCAATGTAATTAGTGTGATGTTAGACTGATTCCGAAGGAAGACGTATGATTCGTATGTACGCAAATTAGAGCGTGATAGAATCAGGAGGTCTTCCTCCAAGCTGCATCAGTAAACAGAAGTCAGGGTAATGAACCTACTAACCTCCTGTAGACTTTATTTTGCTAACCCGTGTGGTATGGCCTACGGGCGTTGAGGAAGTGTCCGTGAGAGGTAATGCCCTTTCTGTTATGGTGGATTCCATCCGTAATCTTGGAATCTAAAGTGCTCGCTCTCCAATCAGTGTTGTGAGTGTAGTGATGTTGAATTAGTGCCCCTAGTGTTGTGGAGGGGGCGTCAGATTGGCCCTATAACACCTCTAGGTCTAGACCTCTGTCGGACTCCCAGGACAGGGAGTGGGCAAGTCGAAAACCGAAGGAGGGCTACAGGAACTCTCCACCGATCTGGCGTCCCTTCGGCAGGACCTGAAGACGCTTCCCAGGCTGCCAAAGATCGTGCACGCGCACGAATCCTGAAGGATTGCTTCTCGTCCTCCAAGGCATCCTCCCCGTACAGTTGGGAGCTATCGGAAGGCCTCTCGCGCATTTAAACAGAAGCTTATAGAGGAGGACTCTTCACGTCCTCTCTCTCTCTTGTCATGCGATTGCAATCGTCGCCTTAACATTTTGACGACTTTCCAACGCAGAAGGAAAAAAGGACGTCATCGGAGCAGGACGCTTTTGAGCGCCCAGATTGCTCTAGCATTGTTACTGTGCGAAGAAGAAGGCGTCCCCTCGTCCTTCGTCTTCTCACAAGAACCAACCCTTCTCGGTTGTCCTCGTTTTCGCCAAGAGAAGGGCAAAGCACAGTACCGCAGGAAGGATTCAAGGCTGTCTGTCAAGTCAGGCAGTCTCCTTCTTCTTCTTCTCGCTCGTCGCCCTCTACATCCTCGCACCCAAGAACACACAGGCGTCCTTTTGAGTGCGCTTCTGGAAGTGTTGATGAGCGTGACAAAGACGCAAGATGTCACACAGGCGGCCGTCGTTTTTGTCAAGAGTTGCGAACGTCCTTAAGACTAGTCCTGACGACAATCACCGTACATCTGCTTATGACGCTCGCGCGCTTCATGAGCGGCGCGCCCCTCGCCAGGAAGCCTCTCAAGTTGCTCGTGTTGACGCTGTTGGGTCCGCCACGTCACGTCAGGAAGCTCTCCATGATGCTTCTCTTGATGTTCGTCGGGATGTTATGCAGGACGCTCGGCGTTCTATACATCAAGATGCTCGGCAGGACCCTCGAGAGGACTCCTTTCAGGATGCTTGGCGTTCTATGCAATCAGGACGCTCGGCAAGGCCCTCGCGAGGATGCCTTTCGGAACGCTCGGCGTTCCTTTTTTGAGCGCGTTTCTGGAAGTGTTCATTTGCATTACAAAGACGCAAGATGTCGCATAGGTGGCCGTCACCTTTGTCAGAAGGTTTAAGGAAGGTCCTTAAGGCCCGTCTTGAAGACGATCGCAGTACGTCTTCTATAGTGCTCGCGCACTTCAGGAGCAGCGTGCGGCTCTCCATGGCGCCTCTCAAGTGGCCTTTCATGCATCAGGACGCTCGGCAAGATCCTCTCTGAGATGCCGTTCAGAACACTTGGTGTTCTATGCACCAATACGCTCGGCAAGACTCTCGCGAGGACGCCTTTTGAAGACGCTCGACGTCCTACGCATCGAGACGCTCACCAGGACGCTCGCGAGGAAGCTTTTGAAGATGCTCGACGTCCTACACGTCGAGACGCTCGTGAGGACGCTCTGGAAGACGTTCGACGTCATAAACATTGAGACGCTCGCCAGGATGCTTTTGAAGACGCTCGATGTCTTACACATCTGGACGCTCGCCAGGACGCTAGCGAGCACGCTTTTGAAGACGCTCGGCGTCCTACACGTCATGATGCTCAGCAGAGCACTTGCCAGGATGTTCTTCAGAACGATAGGCATCCTACGCATCAAGACGTTCGGCAGGATTCCTGCAAGAACGCTCGTCAAGAGGACGCTCTTCAGGACGCTCCACAGGACGTTCCTTTACAGGAACTTAATAAAGATTCGGAGTTGGCGGTGAGGCATACCCGAATTTCTTCTTCGAACCCTCCTTCAGATAGAGGATCCCTTGCTCTCCTCTCTTGCAGTGGGCGTCGTCGAAGAAGAGGAAGGAGCTTGGTCTCGTCAAGATGTTCACTTCTTTCTCTACGAAGGGAACGTTCAATAGAATCCATGACTTGATGAACTCCAGAAAAACGCAAGGCAAGACTTCCTTTGTCCTACTTCCAGCAAGGTTAAGTGTAATAGCAGGCATCCGATATGAAACGGGAGAGGAAGCTGGTTGGAGAGTTCCTTCCTCTTCCCAGGACGATTTTGTCAGCCAGATAGACCATCTGAAAGGGCTGTTCAGGATGATGGATATTTTTAGCTCCTAGATTGGTATTTCGGAGCCCCGGACTTGGAGTCTCGGGGCCCTGACTCTTTTTATCTCTAATAACTATCCAACCTGCATGGATAAGGTAGTCAGGTTGGTTCTGGTGAGCTGGCATCTAGAAAAAGACTAGAAAACTTTAAGCAGATTTCGGTGTCATAAAACGCCTCTTCTGCGTTCGAGACTGCGCTGCCGAAGCGGAACATTAGGGTCCTACCTGCCATAAGCCCAGTCTCTGACCAGGAATCCTGTCCCTTCCTCGATTTCTGCGGGAATCGGGAAGACTATATGCTCGAATTCCTGGATTACTTTCTGTCATGTAAGTGGGTTTCCCCCATTAGCAAGATACTAAACGTTTTGTCAAGTGAGTGAGTTTCCCCCATTGACAAGATACTAAACGTTTTGTCAAGTAAGTGGGTAACCCCTCATTGACAAAAAATAAACTCTTTGTCTCGTAAATGGGTCAGTTCTCATTGACAAAGATCTCAATAACATTTTATCGCGTAAGCGGATAAGCTCTCATTGACAAGATTCGGAAGAGCTCTCATTCATTGGTCAGAGGCTCGTCCAGGAAAAAGACTTGTAGACTACGTCCATGAAGTCTTATGTCCAATAACATAAGAAGCTTGAGCTGTCCTCTTCGGTCCTCGGTTCTGACTTGAGGATCTCCTTCGACTAATACTAATTTCGTTCTCTTTGCGAAGAGAACGAAGACAGTCGATTTCCATTCTCTCTCTTCCTCGTCGAGGAAAGAATGTAGTAGAGAATTAGCTGTCCAAGAGACTACAATACTCTACGTATTTTACCTTTGCGTTATATTACTACTGTATGGTTCAAGTCATATATGTCATACCATAGGTTGTACCTCCTACGTGATGGCAACCGAAAGGACTATTATTCTAAGTGCATTTAATCGGTACTCCCCTAGCTCCCTGCAACCTTCCAGGAGTTTCCGGTGTAAGGACAACGCTTAAAGGTATTGTTACGACAACACCAACTCAGCTTCTGTATTTAGCGAATTCTGTTTCGCTTAAATATGCCTGCTTGAGAGTTTCCTTCTGCTCGATAATAATAACAAACCTATTCCTTTGTAGAATGGAGTAGCTGGCAACTCGGGCAGAATAGTGCGAGACGGCGAATGTAGGCTGCTGTCACTGTAGATCAACGCAGTACCAGCTAGTTCTCTGCCATGCGCGGTCGGTTAAGTCTCTCTTTCCTGCGGGATTGACTGACTAACCGACTCTTGCCCTACAATCACGGATTTTAGCCTCGGGTTGAGGGGAATTCTAGCAAGCATGAATGAACATCGCCTTCGTTTTGCTAAGAAATTTTCAACAGAGATATCTCTTAGACCTTTTCGGTGCTGTTTACCGCACTGTAACAGAATTCTGCACGAGTCTACCGCGGCATAGCACTATAATAATGCTCTTCTGCTTATGCAAAGCGCAGCCTTATTAGGGAAGGCCCTTGCCGAGGATGGGGGGCTTAGGGTTCAGTAGCTGGTCCCTGATGCCTGGTGGGAACTACTTTTCTTGCTGGGCCTTGGTGCCCAGCTGTTGATCCAACTAAATAAGTCAGCCCTTTTCCTTTTACTAAAACTTTTCTTCCTTCTGCTTCCTCCTTCTATAAGGAACGGATTTTATGTTGATGACTTGGATTGGTTTTGGACTTGATTTGGACTTGTTCATTGGGTTTGATGGAGGGTGAGGATGGTTGGCATGCCCCCTCACCCGTAGAACTCGAGTACCTAACGTGGTCGAGCGAGGGGAAAGTTTAGATGTCAAACCCTTCTCTTAGTGCTGGGTCTGATCTCGACGGACATCATGACGCCTTAAGCACTGAGGGTGGGGTGTATATCTGGGTGGTACCCCTAGGGCAGCCCTGTATGGGATAACACTGTCCTCTAAATGTGACTCCATGGTGGGGGTGGGGGCTACCTGGACGAATCATCAATTGTACGTCTTATGGAGACACTAAAAACCTTCTGTTGACGACTTGGGCAAGGATAAGGACAAGGAAAATTTTGGTAATTCCTCTATTGTGACTTTGGAGCCTTTTTCAAATGAGCTCCTTGTTACAAATATTTTGTATGTAAAACCAGTCCCTTTAGACTGGAATTATGATACCTTATTTAATGAATTTTGTAAATTTGGGAACGTAAAAGAATTACGGAATAGACTTGGCAAAAATTAAATGTGTTGTTTTGAATATTGGATATTTTTCAACAACGAATCAGAAGCTCACAGAGCCTACAGAGAGTTTAGGTCAGACTCTATGAGTGTTGGACTTGTAGAGGCGGAAGAGGTCCCTAGGCATCTTGAGATATATAGACCACCAACTGAAACTAAGATTCAAGTAAAATAAGTAAAACCTCCAGATCACCGGACCCAGCTAAGTGGTTGATTATTAACAACACATGGTGAGAGAGGCAACCTCTTCAAGGTGAAAAGGTTGGTAAGCCAGAAGATCGGCAATGTTGGGAGCCCAGAAGTAACTCGCTTTGGGCGTAATAGTTTTTTAGTTCATGCCAAGACCAATGTTCAATCAGTAATTCTCCTAAATTTAAAGCTTAATCCCGAAGGTATGATAAAAGAGGTAAAACCTCACTATAATTTTAGTTATGGAAAGGGTGTCATCTTCAATGAAGATTTACATGAAATGGACGAAGAGGCAATTTTGGAGATGTGTCCAGACGTGGTTTGGAAGGTTTTCAGGGTGCCCCGCTCGTCTATGATTATTTTAACATTTGTAAGTCCTTTTTTGCCATCTGAAATTGTTCTTGACAATGAAATTATGAAAGTTCGTCCTTATAGACCGAGAGTGCTCCAGTGCTTTAAATGTTTTGGCTTTGGACACTCCTCAAATGTTTGCACCAGAAATAAACTTTGTGAATCGTGTGGCAAGCCTGAGCACGAGGAATGTTCTGAACCGGTAATTTGTGTGAACTGTAAGGGTGACCATCGAGCCCGAGATAAGAAATGCAGTGAATTTAAAAAAGAACAGGAGGCATTACTTAAATCTATTGCTGAACACATTAGTGTGGGACAGGCCAAGAAGCTGTTGGGAAAGAAAACTTATTCAGATGCCTTGAAGGCACAACAGCCGGATATTGCTACTTCTGGTGCCCCTTCTGGTGGTGCTCCCCGAGGGTCCCCTAATGGGGTTTCCTATGCCCCCCCTGTTGGGGCTCCCCGTGCCCCCCTTTGGTGGGGTTTCCCACGCCCCCTCTGGTGGGGCTCCCCACGGCCCCCCTAGTGGGGCTTCTCATGGCCCCTGTGGTGGGGCTCCTCATGTTGTAGAGACTCTGGTCAAGCCAGGGGACCCTGTTGGTTCAAGGGTTCAAGTCAGATCTCAATTTGTTGACGAATTCTCTCTGACAGGGACATTGCCTGACATTGAGCCTTCACCTGATCCTGTCATTACTGTGCACCGTGGAGATGACGGTGAGGAGATAGAGGCCCTCTTTATTCGTCACAAGAGGGCCCTTTCTCCCTCTTCGCCTCATTCTCGGTCACTCGGCCATCATATAGGAAAAATAAAAGCAAAACTGGAAGGGCAAGTGAAGGCCCCCATCATCTAAAAGATTTATAACACCCAGATCTAGATCAAGTAGTTCTGGTAAAACTGATAAGATCTCTCTCACCAGGACTCAGATTCCTAAATTGGTAGAAAATTTTGAGATCCCATCTTCTAAATAATGGCTCTCATGCAATGGAACATCCGTGGCTTTATACCAAATAGAGAGCAAGTTCGGGTTCTGTTTAAGGAACATAATCTATCTGCGATGTGTCTACAAGAGACAAAGTTGGGAGAGCACACTCCCAACATGGGTTTTAATTATTCATTTCATAGGTCTCCACCCCTGATAGGTGTACGTGCTCAGGGAGGCACAGGCATCATAGTCCGTACGTCTGTTAATCACAGAGTTGTTCAATTGAACACTGTGTTGCAGGCTTGTGCAATTCAAATTTTCAATTATAAATGGATCACAATTTGTTCTCTCTACCTTGATCCATCATTGGAAAATAGATTGCAGGATGCGCAGGGTAATCCCCGTCAGCTAGAATTAACCGATCTACGGACTTTAATAGACCAGCTTCCAAAACCCTTCATTCTGATGGGGGATTTTAATGCCAAGCACACCCTCTGGGGAGAGCCAAACTGCGACCGGTGGGGTTTAATAATAGAACAGCTGCTTGACTTAAATGACATCACTTTAATGAATGATGATTCCCCTACAAGACATGATGTTTTTCATAATACTGACTCAGCCATTGACCTCACTATCTGCTCTTTGTCTTTGAGGTTAGATTACCAGTGGGTAGTAGACCAGAATGATCATGGCAGTGATCATTGGCCCATTCACTTAAAGTTTATGAAAAATATTCCATCTCCATGTTTACCAAAATGGAAGGTAGGGGAGGCTGACTGGGGATTATTCAAAAAATCTACTGAAGTTGACCAAGAGATAAAAGATTTTCAGAGCCCAACATCTGCTTATGAGTATTTAATCAGTATATTGCTGTGTGGTGCCATCTCCATGTTTACCAAAATGGAAGGTAGGGGAGGCTGACTGGGGATTATTCAAAAAATCTACTGAAGTTGACCAAGAGATAAAAGATTTTCAGAGCCCAACATCTGCTTATGAGTATTTAATCAGTATATTGCTGTGTGGTGCCATGCTTTCTATTCCTTGAACTTCTGGTAAGCCTCGGCATCCTCTAGTACCTTGGTGGAACGATTCATTTGCCTTGAGCCGAAAGATAACGTAGCAAACTTGCTATACAAAGAGATATCGTAAATTTCCTTGCTTGGTCAATAAAATTATCTATAAAAGAGCTCTTGCTAAGCAAAAGAAAACATTTAAGCAGGCAAAGAGGGAATCTTTTATCAGATATATAAGTGAATTAAAATATGATTCCCCTATGTCGTTTGTCTGGAACAGAATCCGAAAGCTGCAAGGGAAATTTTCTCCACCTCCCTTGCCTATATTGAAAATTGATGGCTTCCTCATATCTGATTCTGGAGAGGTTGCAGAAAACCTTTGGTAGGCATTTCTCCAGTATATCTAGTGCCCTACATTACTCTCCTGCATTCAGGAATATTAGGGACGGTACCACGGTTGTTCCTGCTGTTAGTTTAAATTTAGTCATATAATCTTCCTTTCACCATGAAAGAATTGGATCATGCAATCTCGTTGTCTTCCCCAACATCTCCTGGGGAAGATGATATACTGTACTCAATGATTTTTAATTTGCCTAGAAGTACAAAAGAATTTCTTTTAGACATTTTAAACAGTTTTTGGCTTTCAGGAACTTCACCAGAGTCTTGGAAGATATCGATTATTGTACCTGTTTTAAAACCTTTTAAAGATTCCTTCCTTCCTAAGAATTATAGGCCAATTGCTCTAACTAGTTGTGTTAGCAAGATTTATGAGAGGATGGTGAATGCTCGACTTGTGTGGTATTTGGATTCAAAGAATCTTTTATCTAATCGGCAGTTTGGCTTTAGAAAAAATAGAAGTACAGTAGAGCATCGGTTCTCGACGATAATCGTTCCAGAAGGAGCGTCGAAATTCGATTATTTCGAGAACTGAATCAATTTTGTTTTCCCATAAGAAATAACTGAAAATGGATTAATCTGTTCTTGACCATCGGTTATTACCCTAACCTTGCCTTTTTATACAATACATTACATGTAAATTACAACTAATAAGTTAAAAGTTAAATAAATATCATGTTAAACGTGCATTTATAATTTTAAATGTATAATATACAGTATAAAAGAAAACTAGCCTGCGTCCAACCGATTGTTGACCAAGCGCCATAGGCTACGTAGGTAAATAGTAAGTAGAACGTAATGTAGTGGGTAGGCATAAAACGTGTTGCTAACATAATAAAAACATTGAAAAGCAAGTCTAATTATTACAGTAAATTAATAAACTATTAAAATTAAACCCAATATATAGGTATTTATCAAAAACTTGCAAAAATTTGCCTACAGTAAGTCGGCATGTAAACAAAGCATAGCGCAGCCCTGGTGGTTTATATCGGGACTATGGTAGTAAACAAACCATATCGTTTACATTCGATATTAATTTATGGTAAATCTTTTACGGAGTCGACTGCAATACTGTATACAAAATCGCTTGAAAATTATCTTTCAGTAAATGTAATGTTATGATACTAACGATTTTGTTTCATAAATGTCCTTTTATAAAAAAGGTGCGTCTTTTACGGCAAACAAATTGTCCAATATCAGGGCTGGTTTTCAAGCTTATTGCGGACTTTGACAATTATTATGGTACTGCATGGTACATATATACGTACGTATAAGTAAAAGAATCTTCTTAATGTCTTTAATTACTATACCATTACGTACCAGCATCTCTTGAGTTTAATATCAAGCTAACCTCTTTTTATTTTTACGAGAAGCTTATAAACCAAGCATACAGATTGCGTTCGTTACCGCGCACGCGTTGCATATGTAAACTGTGTCACTACCAGACCTCATACGTAAACATTGACATCATTTTACAGTAGCCATAAAAGAATCGTCTTAATTTCTATTTTCATACAATCAACTTACCTGTCAGATATATACATAGCTAAGACTCCGTCGTCCCCGACAGAAATTCAAATTTCGCGCCACTCGCTACAGGTAGGTCAGGTGATCTACCGGCCTGCCCTGGGTGGCAGGACTAGGAACCATCCCCGTTTTCTATCATATTTTCTCTGTCGCCGGTGGTATCAACATTGTTGTTATTACCTCCTGACTTGGATTCTTTTTTCCAACCATTTGATCAACGTTTTTCGACTTTTTGGTGACGTATTTGGATCGTGTTTTGGCATTCGCTACTGTGGACTGTTTTTGGAATAACTCTTTTGGATTTTTCTCAGTATGTCTGATTCTAATGTGAGTGTGAGAATGTGTGTGAATGTAGGCTGCAGGGGTGAGGATACCGAAAGCTTCGGTTGATCCTCACACTGTATGCCGTAAATGTAGGGGGGTGCAGTGTTCTGCTATTAACACTTGTAAGGAATGCGAGAGTTTGAATGCAGAAGAATGGAAGACTTTGACTTCTTATTTGAAGAAGTTAGAGAGGGATAGAGTTAGAAGACTGAAAGGTGTGAATTCAAGGCCTATTGAGCCTTTCAATGATAATTCTAACCCTACTACTGTAGATTCTCCCTATAAATCTCATTCTCAGAGTGTCTTTTCGGATTCGGCATCGGAAATCGCCAATCTGAAAGCGACGATTCGAGACATGAAGTCCAAGATGGCGGACTCGAAAAGGTAAGGCTAGTGATAGTGAAAATTTTAGTGAAGTGAGCCCTATCAGTGTTTGTGGAGGGGCGTTTTGATCGTCCCTGCGGCGCTCCCAGGCCTAGACCTCTTCCAAGCTCACATGCCCAGAGGAGAAGGAAAGTCGAAAGCCTTAAGGAGGTCGTGGGGAATCCCCAATCGGTCAGACGTCCCTTCAGCTAGCTTTGCTTCATGGAGGCAAGCCAGCTCAAGGGCGCTATAGAAAAAAGCGTCCTTCGCGAGTGTTTCACGTCCCTCTCCCCTCTCCTCCAACCTAAACGAGGGTGGAAGGAGTCAAACTTATCGAGACCGCTGAAGCGTCATATGAAAGCAAGACATTGATTCTAGCCGGAGCGCTTCTCGGATGAGACGTCTGCTATTAAGAAGGCGAAGTGGCGTCAACGTCACCTGACGCTTATGAGGAAGTACCCCATCATGCTTCTTCCCCGAGTGATGACAAAGGCGTCAGGCACTAGACGTAGGAGAAGCGTCAAGGAAGATCATTATGGCGGTGCAGGAACAACTGTCTTCTCTTGTGGGAGTTTTAGCGCCCCGTCGGAAGGACGTGACGCTTCCTATTAAGAAGTCTCGTCCTCTCGCACCTGCTCGGAAGACGTCTTTTAGAAGTGAAGCGTCAAATCAAGAGGATCTTAGACGTGACGCTCCGTCCAAGATTGTGACGCCGAGTAGGAAGCCCTTAGAAAGCGAAGCGTCTTCCAGACGCGAAGCGTCATCTAAACGTCAACAAGAGACGTCATACATGACGCTCGGAGAGAGGGAAGCGTTTTTCATACATGACGTCTTCTAAAGCGCGAGAGAAGCCGCAGGTTTTGTGACGCCTTCCAAGTCGATCAGAACGGGAAAAAGGAAAGACTTTCATTCCCTTAGCCCCTCTCCGATCAGGAGTTTGTCTCCCCCAGAAGAGGAAAGTTCTGAAAGGAGAACAGAAGCTCAGGATTATCACGAGTTCGAACGAAACTCGGATGATGACGATCTTGGAAGAGAGGGCTTGTCCAACTATAAGGTGTTGACTACCCTGCTTCTGGAGGAATACGGAGACGAGTTGACTCCGGCTGCTCCTCCTTCTCCGCGCTCGCTCTTTTCGAGTGCGAAGGCGAAGAAGACTTCGTCTTTTCTGAAGATGAAGCCCACCATCTCGATGAAGCGGGCTTTACACGCCTTAGACGCCTGGATGAAGTCGAAGAAAGACTTAACCAGGACAGTATTCTGCATGCCTCCAGCAAGGTTAGCTGGGAAAAGAGGCATATGGTACAAGACGGGGGAGGATATGGGTATCGCTCTCCCTTCTACTACAGAGGCAGACTTTTCGACGTTAGTTGACGCTTCAAGGCGTCCTAGTCTTAATTCTGCTCGCATTACTTGGAGTATTTCGGAACTGGATCATCTCCTCAAGGGACTTTTCCATGTATTGGAAGTCTTCAACTTCTTAGATTGGTCCCTTGGGGTGATGTCCAAGAAAGCTCACGATTCGCAGGGAATCGAACCTGAAGCCCTGTTATGCATTTTGTCGTGCATCGACAAAGCAGTACAGGATGGATCTTTGGAAGTCTCTGCATTATTTGGAGCAGGTCTTTTGAAGAAAAGGACAGTGTATGGCTCCTTCTTAACAAAGGCAGTCCTCGCATGCGCAGAGGGCAGCTCTACTATATGCACCTCTTTCGGACTATTTGTTCCCTTCTAAGTTAGTGAAGGACGTAGCTCACTCTTTAACTGAGAAGGCGACACAGGATCTTCTGACGCAGTCAGCTAGGAAGAAGAAACCTGCTTTAGTGTCGGACAAGAAAGAACCTAGCACTTCTAGGCAGCCCTTTCGAGGTGGTCCGATCTCCAGACCTCCCGCAAGAAGGAAGGCTCCAGAGAGAAGAGGTAGGTCCGCCTTTCGTCCCTTTAATAAGGGCAAATGAAACATTTCTCCTCCAAACACCAGTAGGTGCCAGGCTCCTGGAATTCGTGGAAGCCTGGACACTGATAGACGCAGACGCGTCTTCACTAAATATCATAAGGAAGGGATATCGTATCCCTTTCCTGAATACTCCGCCCCTAACGTCAATACCAAGGGAACTATCAGCCAAGTACAAGGATCCTGTGCTGAGGGATACTCTTCGATCGATGGTGGAACAAATGTGGGACAAGAGTGCAGTAGAACTAGTACTGGATCAAAACTCCCCGGGGTTTTACAATCGCCTTTTTCTAGTGGCGAAAGCCTCGGGAGGCTGGAGACCAGTACTAGACGTCAGCGCTCTGAACAAATTTGTTCAGAAGGAGAAGTTCTCTATGGAGACTTCTGCTTCAGTCCTAGCGTCATTACGACAAGGAGATTGGATGGTGTCTCTAGATCTCCAAGACGCCTACTTTCACGTCCCGATCCACCCTTCATCGAAGAAGTACCTCCGTTTCATGACGGGGGGAAGGATCTTTCAGTTCAGAGCCTTGTGTTTCGGCCTGTCCACAGCTCCTCAGGTCTTCACAAGCCTGATGAGGAATGTGGCGAGATTTCTTCATCTCAAAGGAGTGAATGTCTCGATGTACCTAGACGACTGGCTCATCAGGGCCAGATCGGAGAGACAGTGTTTGGAGGACCCTACAAAGTTAACTCTGGATTTGACCAAGGCGTTGGGATTGCTGGTGAACCTCGAGAAGTCTCAGATGACCCCCAGACAAGACCTAGTCTATCTGGGGATTAGGATGGATTCTCGGGGTTTTCGAGTTTTTCCTTCGCAAGAGAGAACCGCAAAAGGTTTGAGGATAATCTCTCTCTTCTTAGAGAAGCAGCAAACGTCAGCGAGGGAATGGTTGAGCCTTCTGGGGACGCTTTCCTCGCTGGAACAATTCTTCCCTCTCGGAAGACTTCATATCCGTCCACTTCAATTCTTCCTCAAGAAGTCTTGGAGTTGGAAAAACGGACAGCTGTCGGACGTTTTTCCCATTCCAGTGGAGGTAAAGGCACACCTACAGTGGTGGTTGCTGCCTCTGGAAGAGAACAAAGGGATCTCTCTAAGATCACAGAACCCAGACCTAGTGTTGTTCTCCGACGCGTCGGAGACGGGTTGGGGAGCGACATTAGGCTCGGAGGAAGTGTCAGGCACCTGGGAACCAGCACAGGTGTCCTGGCACATAAATTGGCAAAGAGCTCTTCGCCGTACACCTGGCTTTGAAGAGCCTAGAACCTCTGGTGAGGACAAGGTAGTACAAGTAAACGTGGACAACACCACCGCACTTGCCTACATTCGGAAACAGGGAGGGAACACTCCTCGTTCCTTTACGAACTCACGAGGGACCTTTTACTTTGGACGTCTCACAGGAACATCTCCCTGCTGACAAGGTTCGTACAGGGAGTAAGGAATGTGAGGGCGGACAGGCTCAGCAGGAGGAACCAGGTCCTTCATACAGAATGGACTCTGCACGAGGAAGTGTGGTCGCGATCTCTGGTCTCTGTGGGGAACTCCTCATGTGGATCTATTCGCAACATACATTTCAAAAAGGCTCCCAGTGTTTTGCTCGGTCGTGGAAGACCCAAGAGCAATTATGGTAGACGCCTTCCTGCTAAACTGGTCTCGAGTGGACGTGTACGCTTTTCCCCCATTCAAAATCCTGGGGTTAGTATTGAAAAAGTTTGTGGCGTCAAAAGAGACGAGGATGACTTTAATAGCCCCCTTTTGGCCGGCCCAGGAATGGTTCACGGATGGTGGTAGAGTGGATCGTAGACTTTCCAAGATCCCTACCAGGAAGGACGGATCTTCTCAAACAACCACACTTCAAGAGGTACCATCAAAACCTCCCCGCTCTCGCTCTGACTGCCTTTCGACTATCGAAAGACTTGTCAGAGCGAGAGGCTTTTCTCGCGAAGTGGCAAGCGCGATCGCGAGAGCTCGCAGAACCTCCACTTCGAAGGTATACCAGTCAAGTGGGAGGTCTTTAGAAGGTGGTGTAGAGCCAAGAAGTTGTCCTCCTCCTCTACCTCTATAGCGGAAATTGCTGATTTCTTGCTATTCCTGAGAGTAAAATCGCATCTAGCCGTATCCACAATAAAGGGATACAGGAGTATGCTCTCGGCTGTATTCAGGAACAGAGGTTTAGATCTGGCAAATAACAAAGATCTCCACGATCTCATAAGATCTTTTGAGACGTCAAAGTCTAAGGAACCAGTACCTCCGAACTGGAACTTGGACGTAGTCCTCAAATATCTGTCTTCGGATAGATTCGAGCCTCCGCATCAGGCATCATTTAGAGACGTAACTAGAAAATGCCTATTTCTTTTATCGAGTTAGCGACGGCAAAAAGAATTAGTGAGTTACAAGCTCTGCAGGATAAAGTAGGATTCAAGGGAGACTCGGCGATTTGCTCGTTTAAGACTCTGTTTTTAGCGAAAAACGAGAATCCCACGAATCCCTGGCCTAGGTCATTCGAAATCAAAGGAATGTCTAGTCTCGTAGGCAGAGAAGCAGAGAGGTCTCTATGCCCTGTTAGAGCTCTGAAGTTCTATCTTCAGAGGAAGCGTCAGTTGGGAGGCTCTAGACAAGGTCTTTGGTGCGCGGTAAAAGACCCCACAAGACTGATGTCAAAGAACGCTCTAGCGTTCTTTGTAAGAAACGTCATTACGGACGCTCACAAGGTCTGTCCGGACGAACAATTACAACTTCTGAGGGTAAAAGCTCATGAAGTACGAGCGGTTGCGACGTCTCTCTCGTTTTATAAGAATATGTCGCTTAAAAACATATTAGATACGACATATTGGAGATGCAACTCGGTATTTGCATCTCATTACTTGAAAGACGTGCGTGTGACGTATGAGAAGTGCTTTTCTCTAGGTCCTATCGTATCGGCAGATACGATTCTGGGTACGGGAGCCGACACCAATCCTTAACAAATGTATATACTGTTCTTCTGTTTGGATATGGTCGAGAATCTCTTCGAACAATGGAGGATTCAGGCTCGCACGGCGGCGGCCGTCTATGTTGTTCATAAGAGAATTCTCGTCATATCAATTAGTTGAGTATAATTTTTTTTTGAAAAATTATGTATGTGTGCGTATTGGTTTTTGAGTTACGGTTGTTGTGACGAGTTCGGGGATAACTCGTAACAATCCTTAGTTCTAACACATGGTTAGGATCAGGTGGTCGGGATTGGTTGTGTGCTCCTTCATAAGGTGTATTGTCATATAAGTGGATCAGCACCCATTGACAAAGTCCTTTTAGGCTCTGCTGAGTAAGTGGGTAAGACCCCATCGGCAGACCCACAAGAACTCTTGGCCATAGATCACATATCTCGCTAAAGTTTCTTGAGGTGATGCAGACTACGGGGCAAACACCCACCAAGTCTACCACCTATCAGGTAGGGAACCAAGGTTTTATTTATACCTACAACATATGTTGTTTACCTGTCTATTCCATATAGTAGCTGTCTCTTACCCTCCACCGAAGGGTGCCAATCAGCTATGTATATATCTGACAGGTAAGTTGATTGTATGAAAATGATATTGTTATGTTACAATAAAGTTTCATACATACTTACCTGGCAGATATATACAATTAAAGGCCCACCCAGCCTCCCCGCAGGAGACAGGTGGAAGAGAGAAAATATGATAGAAAACGGGGATGGTTCCTAGTCCTGCCACCCAGGGCAGGCCGGTAGATCACCTGACCTACCTGTAGCGAGTGGCGCAAATTTGAATTTCTGTCGGGGACGACGGAGTCTTAGCTATGTATATATCTGCCAGGTAAGTATGTATGAAACTTTATTGTAACAATAACAATATCATAATTATCTATACTATAGCGGCTTCTCTGATTAAGCTAAGGCTAACCTCCTCTTTACCAGCAAGCTTAACAAAGATTAAGATTGCGTTCGCTACCGAACGGCACACGTTACGTATGTGACAGTGGTTTCACTACCAAATCTCACACGTAAACAATGACGTATTTTTACAGTAGACATAAAAGAATCTACTTAATTTCTATAATTAATGTATACCGTAACCTCTTCTTTACCGGCACGCTTAAAAAGCTTAGATTGCGTTGCTACCGAACCGAACATGTTACGTATGTAACTGGTTTCACTACCAAATCTTACACGTAAACATTGACGTATTACAGTACGACATAAAGATTTTTCTTAATTTCTTAATTACTACGCACTTAATATAGCATAGTGGCTTCTCTGATATAAGCTATGACTAACTTCTTCTTTACCCGGCAAGCTTACAAAGCTAAAGATTGCATTCGCTATCGAACCGCACATGTAACCTATGTACGGTAACATTGCCTTCACTCCAAACCTAACACTTGAATACGTATTGCATTAGCTACTGAAACGCGCCTCAAGTGTGAGCATGGGTTTAGAATATGTCTACGCTTGAAAAAAAAAATCAAGCAAGGGTGCTTGATTAAATCTTTTTTCGTAAATCTTTTTTTGCTCATCACTTTCATGCAGAGGAGAGGATAGACGAAACTTAAGGTTTATTTTGGAGTTGGAAATGATGGAAACATTTTGAAGAAGGAAAACGCGAGATGCCATGTAAACTTTTTCCATTTCAGAGATTAACATTAGCAAAAGGTTTTAATAGATAGCCAGTAGTAATGTTGAGACCCATGATGAATCAAAGGTAACTGCGTATAGAGTTGATACCACCGAAAAAGCAAACGAAATGAGCGCAAGGTATACAAGACACGGACACATGTTTGAATGTTTGTAATCATTAGTTGCGGACTTTAAACAGTGCTGAGTGGCGTCACCAGTGTTACAACCGTTTTGCTAAATTATGCTAGTCGGTCCAAGCAAGAATTTATGCCAAATATGGTGCAATTTTGTGCCGAATTATGCTATTAATCTATCATTATCTCATTTCTCTAATACATTTAAGCTAAAACAACGGTGTAATGGAAATTTAAAACATTTATATATTAGGTGAAATGATACAAAGTGACAAACAGACAATATTATAACTAATAATTTGATTATCTTTACATGTTAGGAAACTCGTAATAAAACACCATTTTTCTTTAATAGATCACATACGCAATCACTAGTACACTATTTGATATGCAATCACTATTATACTATTTGACAAATGTGTGAAGATCACACATACAAAACATGTGAAGAAAAACAACAAAATTTACTTATTACTGCATCATTATCATGCCACGCAGAACCATTTTTTCTTTAACAGGTCACATAAACAATTAATAAATACTTTAAAATGTGTGAAAATTACTTCAAATATAACATTTTGTTATTTACTGATATTTACTGAAAAATTAAAAGTAAAAAAAAGGTAAACAAACAAACCAGTCTCTACTCAAGAAGAAAAACATACGTACTTATTACTTGATCATTATCATGCCACTGAAACACTATTTTTCTTTAACAGATCACATACACAATGAATAAATACTTGAAAATTGTGTGAAAATCACTTCAGATATAATTAAAATTTTGATAACTACTGAAAAATATAAACTTAAAAAAGGAAAAAAAAATAATTCTTTACTCATGAAGAAAAAACATTATTAACACTTTTACTGATCGTTTGTCATGCCACTGTGGGTATTTATTTTATATTCACAAAATTTGAACATTCCTTAGTTGGGTTCAAACTTAGCAATTAACTCATTTGTTAGTGCTGCTTTTGAGGCAATTTCACTATGAAGATACATTCACTATAGCTGTGTATGAAATTGAGGAATTTCTGCATTTTATTTAAAATTTTAGTGAAAATGCATTCTAAAATTGTACTAGAACCCTAAGTGTGAAAGAAATTATGCTAAGCTCCCATTCTTGGGTCAAATTATGCTAAAAAACATGAAATTATGCTACATTTGGTAGCACTGGATGACGCCAACTAGCGGCGGCTGGCGGAAACAGTTTTTACAAACATCATATGGTTGGGGGTTGGAAAACTGGTTTTTTGGTTGAAAACAGATACAAAGTTTATTGGAAATTTAGTGGCGAAATCCGATTTTGTCGAGTACTAATACGGTCGTGAACCGGGTCTCTACTGTACCTTCTGACCCTTTGATGTTCCTTACCTAGGGAGATACAGAATGCTTTTGCTGTGCAAAACCAGACTGTTGCAGTGTTCTTTGACCTAGAAAAAGCCTACAACACTACCTGGCGAGGGGGTATCCTTTTGCAACTTGTAGAGTGGGGTGTTGTGGGTAATTTGTTCTATTGTCTGAAAGATTTTTTGTCAGAACGTTACCTGAAAGTAAGAGTGGGCTCTTACATTTCTTCTGCTTACCCTCAAGAAGAAGGGTTACCTCAGGGAAGCGTCCTTAGTCCAACACTCTTTAATGTAGCTGTCAACGGCCTACTAGATCAAGTTCCTGTCGGGGTGCATGGTCTGTCCTTTGCTGATGATTATGCAATAATCTGTAGCAAGTCTACAGCTGTCAAAGCTTGTCGAAAGATCCAGACTGCTATTAATGCTTCAACATTATGGGCCAGTGCTAAAGGTTTCAAATTTTCACCAGAAAAAACCAAAGCTATACGATTTTGCCGATTAAGAAGAGTGGAAGAGATCCCTACGCTGTTTTTTAAATGATTTGATTTACCTTATGAAGATAGCATTAAGTATCTAGGTGTTACATTTGATAAGAAATTAACTTTTACTCATCATGTTAATGAAGTTGTATGTAACGTGAAGGTTCATCTTAATATTCCTAAAGTTGTGTCTAATTTTAATTGGGGGGCAGATCGAATCACCCTTTTGAGGATGTACCAGATTTTTATGCCTAAGCAAAATTGATTATGGTTGTCAAGTCTATGGTTGTGCATGCAAGACAACACTGCAGAAATTAGATGTTGTCCATAATTTGGCTTTACGTATTTGTACGGGAGCCTATAGAACTTCTCCAGTAGAAAGCCTATATGTTGAGTCAGGTTTTTCCCCCACGTATTTATCCGTAGGGAGGAATTAGGGCAAGAGATTGTCATATCAAGAGTACTTACATCAAAGCTAAACCCTAATTATAAGTTATGTTAGAGAACCAACTGATAGAGCCCCAAATAGACCTAGACTGCCAAAGCCGCTTGAAGTTCGACTAGCAAGCTCTGCCAGGGAGGTGGGATTACTACCCCCTGCAGTAGCTGAAATTTCGCCCTCAAAATTTCCTCCATGGAATAGGCCACACTTAGAAATCTGCCCAATTAGGGACAGCAGGAGCATCAGTTTCTGGTGATCAGTTGAGGGCAAGTTTCTTGGACCATGCTTTTGAACATGGTGATTCTCATCATATATATACTGATGGTTCGAAGAGTTCTGATGGTGTTGGTTGCTCTGTAGTGACTAGTGATAATATTATTAAAAAGAAGCTTCCATCTAATTCCTCTGTTTTTACAGCTGAACTGCTGGCAGTTTTGATTGCTCTTAAATATATTTTTATAGTTCTTGTACTAACAAGGTTTTTGTTTTTACCATTTTTACAGACTCTTTAAGTGTTTTATCTTCTCTTAAAAGCCTTGTTTCTTGCAACCCTTTAGTGCAAGAAGTACAAGATTGGTTTTATCTTTTAATTAATAGAAGAGGATTTTCTGTTAGGTTTTGTTGGGCTCTGTCCCATGTTGGAATAGTTTGGGAAGGGGAATAAGCGAGCCGACGCTGCTGCTAAGGCTGCAACTAGGCTTAGGCACATTTCTAACATGGGCGTCCCTGTTTCCGATTTTAAAAGTACCATTCGATTTTATTGTAGAGACCAGTGGCAGGCCCACTGGTCTACTTTAGATAATAATCTCAAATTAAAGTCGATTAGGCCTTCTGTTCATCCTTGGTCTCATAGCCGGATGGATAGAAGGTCTGAGATAGTTTTAGCTAGATTACGTATTGGCCACACTATACTCACGGGTGTATCTAATGACGAGTGGAGCAGATAGGCAGGTTCCTCGCTGTTCCACCTGTCATGTGGATTTGACTGTGATTCATATTTTGGTGGAGTGCCCACATTTTGAAATCAAACGTAGAGCTTGTTTGCTGGCAAATAAGACTCTTGCCGATATTTTAGGTGAAGGTGCTCTGGTAGAGCAAATTATGACATTTAAAAAAAATATTTGGTCTTTTTTATGAATTTTAATTTTCTCTTAATTGTTTTAGGTTTCTTGTTTGGTTTTTATGAATGAATGATTTGTATGTTAGATCGGTTGTGTGTGTTTGTTTGTGCAACATTGACTTTTTTATTCTTAAGATATATATGCGCTGAATGGCCCCCCGGCTCCGGCGCTTGGCTATGAGCCAAAAATTTTATAATCTAATCTAATCTAATCTTATTAGGGAAGGAAGCATGCTCAGTGAGGGAATGGATGAGTCTACTGGGGACCATTTCCTAGCTGGAGAAGCTTGTTTCCCTGAATGGACTGCAATTCAGTACCTCTTACAGTTTTTCCTACCGGAAAACTGAAATAACATCGAAGATCTAGAAATGATTCTGAACATCTCTCAGTAGGTCAAGGATCACCTCAGGTGATAGCGAGAGGGTGCCAGGCATCCGGACAGAGGTGCAGATGTCCTGGCACATAATCTAAAAGAATTGGAAGCAATTCGTTTGGTTCTCCAGTTCCTCGAAGAACGAGTTTTTGGCCGAGTGGTCCAGATCAACTCGGACAATTCCACAGCTCTCTCATATCTCAAAAAGAGAGAGCCGGTTATGGACATAGGCACGGAACGTAACGATCCTCAAGAGGTTCGTTGCACGATTGCAGCACGTCCGTGTGGATCTTCTTGATCGACGGCAGCAGCTACTGACATCTTGAGTAATCTTCGCTTAGAAGTATGTCGAGAGTTGTGGAGAATTTGGGGACATCCTTTCATAGATCTCTTTGCAATGTTGAAGACGAAGAGGCTTCCTCTAGACTGCTCCCTTATTTTCGATCCGAGAGCGGTAGCAATAGACGCCATCCTATAGTATGGAATGGGGATAGATGTTTAGTCTCTTTTTCCCTTATTCAAACTCTTAGGAGATGTAATAAGATAATTGCTGGCGTCAGAGGGAGCAAGAATGACGCTGATCGCCCCACGTTGGCCTTCGAGAGGCTGGATTCACAGAGGTCACGTCCTTCCTAGAGCACTCTCCAAGGACCCTTCCCGAGAGAGTCGGTCTACTCTAACAACCTCACTTCGAGAGTACCTCAAAACCTCTCCGCTCTGAGTCTGACTGCGTTCAGACTGTCGAGAAGTTGACCGGAATGAGAGGATTTTCAAGACTAATGGCAAGTGTCATTGCCAAGGCAAAGAAGTGCTGCCTATCTTGCAGTGTACCAATTGGAAGTGCAGAAGAATTGCTTTTCCTCCACCTCGACCTCTGTGAATTACATTACTGTCTTACCTTTCTGTCTGAAGAATGGGATAAGCTGGCAGTCCCAACTATTAAAGAAATACGGAAGTATGTTGTTGACGGCCTTTAGGCTCAGAGACTTGGATCTGTCGAACAACAAAGCCCTTCACGATCTTTGAGGTCTGTGGAAATCTCGAACTGTCTAGATCAAAGCATCCGGCATGGAACTTAGATGTAGGTTGAAGTTCCTGATGTCAAAGCATTTCGAACCTCTCCTTTCTGTAAACTGAATGCACGTGACCAGAAAGGCTAATTTCTAACCAGTAGAGGGCATAATGCGGTGTGTTCTCTAAGCCTTCCGTTCTTGCCTAAGAATGAAATCCCATCTAACCCTTGGCCCAGAAGCTTGGAGATCAAGGGGTGGTGGCACAAATTATTGGGCAAGAGCCAGAGAGAGTCCTGTGCCCTGTGAGGGCTCTCAAGTTTTATCTAGATAAAACTAAAGAAAGTCGAGGTCCTTTGGATAATCTGCGGTGTTCCGTAAAAAGACCAGGACTTGCCCATGTCGAAGAACAAAGCCCTGTCGTTATTGTTAAGGAGTTCTTTCAAAGAGGCTCATTCGTCATGTTTGGACAAAGATTTGAAATCTTTTAAACTGAATGCTCATGAGGTGAGGGCGCGGCCTCGGAGCATTTCAAACAGAGCATGGCACTCAGTAACATCCTGAGTGCTGCGTTTTAGCGAAGCAACTCGGTGTTCGCTTCACACTCCCTGAGGGATGTGAAGACGACATATGAGATCTGCTGCTCGCTAGGGCCATACGTGTCCGCAGACACAATCTTGGGGACAAGGAGTACCACTCATCCTATCCTGTAGAAAATGGTTAGGAAGAGCTGTTAATTTTAGTTGTGGGGTCGCCGCCAATGGCGGACTTCTCAATTCTTAAGCCTTAGTTAAAACATCCTTAACTTTGGCTAGGTTGGTCGTTGGTGTATATATATTACTTCTTAGCCCTCATGGTATGGTCAATATGGTCTAGTCACATTGTGGTCACGCTCCCGTTGACAGATCATCTAGAACTCGCCAGCTATACAGGTCACTACCTTGCTGGAGAGACTAGTAAAGCAAAAGCCGACTTGGGTGACAGTAATCACGAAGTCATCTATGCTAACAGGTGGAACCAAGATGTCAATCATCTGCATGCAATTTGTTTCCTAAAATTATTCTATTCTATCCCTTCCTACCTCCAATGGTGGGATTCAGCTATATATATATCTGACAGGTAAGTTTCATGAACAAAATGATATTGTTTTGATACAATAAAGTTTGTTCATACTTACCTGGCAGATATATATAATCAAGTACCCACCCACCTCCCCTTAGGGGACAGTGGCATTAGAAAATCTGAATAGAAAATGGGAATGGTTCCTGATACCCGCCTCCCAGCGGCAGGAGTGGGTACTAACCACCTGGCCGACCACTGCGTGTGCCGGGAGTTTTGAAATTCTGTCGGACTTCAGAGAATACAGCTATATATATATATCTGCCAGTAGTATGAACAAACTTTATTGTATCATAACAATATCATTTTTCCTTTTAGGCTATGTGGTATAGAATCGACTTTGTTGTTTAACTTTATTGATTTTTAAGGATGCAGTAAGTAAAACACCATTTGTAATAACATCATCTTCACATAACCAATTTTTCATAAGGTACCTGTTGTTGCAAAAGCCAGCATATGCAGATGGTTTTGTAATTTAACAGTTAGGTAGTATATTGTACATATCCAAACTTCATTGTGGGGAAATTTACTACAGTCAAACCTTGGATTTCGTACACTGGTTTTTGTACAATTCGGCTTTTTTAAACTTTCTGGCAAAAATTTGACATTGTTTGTTTTGCTTTTTTCTATTCAAGTACACTGCTAAGTAAGCTAACACTGGGCCAAAGAAAGTTCCAGGTGCTAGCCCCTCTGTAAAAAACGCAAGAAACATTATAGAATTTAAGAAAGAACTTGGAGCAAAATATTGGAGGATGTTGCATGCTGATCTTGGTAAGAAAATGCCTACAACAAGTGCTGCTGTTTGGGCAAATTTTAAAGAGACACCAGAAACAAATGTGTCTGGACAGTTTTGTTGTGCAACAGGGGTCAAGTGACACTCAAGCTTGCCCTAGTGCCAATAAAAAACCAAGAGGGGAAGTAACCACAGATAGTGCCAGTAAAAAACAAAGAGAAGTAAACCCAGATAGGTCCTTGATGCCTAAAGTACTGGAGAGGGATTCTCCTTCCAAACAATAACCTCTCCTCCTCCCTCTCTGTCTTCCATCAAGTTAAGAGAGCTGTTTAAATTGTTATAAATTTCTCACTTTTCTGTATGTAAAACTGTTTATTCTCCATAAGATTTTTTTTCTCAATATTTTTGGGTGTCTGGAATGCATTATTAATTGGATTTACATTATTTGTAATGGGAATTATTGTTTCGCATTTCATACATTTTGGACTTCATGAGACGTTCTGGAACAGATTACGAACGAAAACCGAGGTTCCACTGTACTACTTGATATGCCTACATAGCGGAGATGGGGGAGAAGGAGAGGAAGACAGCACTGACCCCTTACACATCTCTTCGCAGCAGGCGGGGTGACACAACCTGCTTGCTTCCAGTCCTCTCAGCCGAAATGGCAGGAAACCTATCTTCTAAAACAGAGTCCAATTTTCTTAAGAACCGCCTGACATGAAGCCTCATACGGATCAGCAGGAGAAGAGGCCAACGACATGGAAGGGAGATGCAGCGAACTGGATGGTTACTGATAATGTCACGGCAGCAAACAATGATGACACAGATGAGGGAGGCAGCGCAGTGGAGGAAACTGGGAATGACGTCATCGATGGAAGTGACATTACTATTGGTGCTGACGTCACGGCTTCCCCGTGTTCCAAGGAGGAAGCAGACGCCACTGGCAGAGGGATACAAAATGGCTGACCCTATGACGTTACCAGTGGCGCTGATGCCACGGCTCCCCTCTGACTCGAAGAAGCGGCAATCGCCACTGGCTGAGAATACAATAT
>NC_087202.1:117877364-117962364 GCF_015104395.2 Macrobrachium nipponense
ATCAGGAACCATTCCCATTTTCTATTCATATTTTATCAATGCCACTGTCTCCTGAGGGGAGGAGGGTGGGCACTCTAATTATATATATCTGCCAGGTAAGTATGAACAAACTTAATTGTATTATAACAATAACATTTTGTTCACTGCAAACTTACCTGACAAAGATATATATATAGCTGAATCCCACCTTCGGATGGTGGGAAGAGACAGAATAGGATTTGTAGGAAACTTAAATTAAGTAGATGATGTACACCTTGGTTCCTCACCTGTTAGCAAAGTAGACTGTGATTACTGTAACTTAAGCCTGCTTCTGCTTAATCAGAGTTGCCAGCCAGGTGGAGACCTGTAGTGCTGGTGCGCTCTGGATGCTCTATCAACGGGGACGTGACCTCAACGTGACAAGACCATCGAACCATACATATGAGGGCTATGAAGCAACTGACCACCACCTGACCAACTAGCCAAAGACCCCCTGAACACTAAACTAAGAGATGGGAGATCTTCACACAAGACTCACCAAAAACCAAAAACACAACAATTAAAAAACTAACCTAAACCTAACTTAGGGATAGGGAAAGAGCTACCTCCAGCCCCCAAGACTGTGTCTGCAGAAACGTATGGCCCAAGAGAATTGCAGTCGTCATAAATCGTTCTCACATCCCTTAGGTAATGTGAGGCGAAAACAGAATTGCTCCTCCAAAAGGTGCCATCAAGAATGTCCTTGATTGACATGTTCTTTTGGAAGGCAAGAGAGGTAGCGACAGCTCTGACTTCGTGAGCTTTCACTCGTAAGAGGCTCAAATCAGTCTTCTGGCAAGATGAATGAGCCTCTTTAATGACGTCCCTCAGGAAGAAAGCCACAGCATTCTTAGATAAAGGTAATTCCGGTCTCTTCACAGAGCACCAGAGATTACCTGAGGGACCTCTTACCTCTTTCGTTCTATGAACATAGAACTTGAGAGCCCTGACAGGGCACAGGACACTCTCTGGTTCTTGGCCCACCAGACTTAACATACCCTTGATCTCGAAGCTTTTCGGCCAAGGGTTAGAAGGGTTTTCATTCTTTGCCAAGAAAGTTGGGCTCAAAGAGCAGACAGCGTTGTCTCCTTTGAAGCCCACTAGATGACTAAAAGCTTGGATTTCACTAACTCTCTTCGCCGTCGCCGGAGAAGTTAGAAAAAGAGCCTTCCTTGTCAAGTTCCGAAGAGACACTGCTTGAAGAGGTTCAAACGGACTTGACATTAAAAACCTAAGAACTACATCAAGGTTCCATGAAGGCGGTCTCGCTTGAGGAATCTTCGAGGTCTCAAAAGATTTCAAGAGATCATGAAGATCCTTGTTATCAGAAAGGTCCAGGCCTCTGTGCCTAAAAACCGCTGACAACATGCTCTTGTATCCCTTAATGGTCGGGACTGCTAATTTCTGCACGTTCCTAAGAAAAAAGACAAAAATCGGCTATCTGTTCACAGAGGTCGTGGAAGAGGAAACTCCCTCCTTTTTACACCATGCCCTGAAGGAAGCCCACTTCGATTGATAGACAGCTCTTGTAGATGCTCGTCTTGCATTTGCGATTGCTCTCGCAGCTGCTTTCGAAAAACCTCTCGCTCTGGCCAACTTTTCGATAGTCTGAACGCAGTCAGACCCAGAGCGGAGAGTTTTGGGGGGGGGGGGGGGGGGGGGGGGGTGATACCTTTCGAAGTGAGGCTGTTTGAGTAGATCTTCCTCCAGGGCAACGTCCTTGGGAAGTCTACAAGAAAGACATGACCTCCGTGAACCATTCTCTCGCTGGCCACATCGGGGCTATCAGGGTCAACCTGGTCCCTTCTGAAGCCGCAAACTTCCTCATGACTTCCCCCATGATCTTGAATGGTGGGAAGGCATACAGGTCTAGGCCCGTCCAACTCCATAGCAATGCGTCCACAGCTATTGCTTCTGGATCTAGGACCGGGGAGCAATACAGAGGAAGCCTCTTCGTCCTCGACGTCGCGAATAAGTCGACCAGAGGACGTCCCTACAACTTCCAAAGATCTCGACACACGTCTTTGTGTAAGATCCATTCCGTCGGCAGGATTTGGTCCTGACGACTGAGAAGGTCCGCCCTGACGTTTTGCAATCCTGCAATGAATCTTGTCAGGATCGCAATCTTCTTCACCTTTGCCCACAGCAGAATCTCCTTCCCTAGGTGAAACAAAATCCTGGAGTGTGTTCCTCCCTGATTCTTCAAATACGCAAGGGCTGTGGTATTGTCCGAATTGACTTGAACGATTTTGTTCGTCAATCTTTCTTCGAAGAACTGCAGAGACAGGAAGATACGCTGCAAGTTCTTTGACACTGATGTGCCAGACTGCCTCCCCTCTCCAGGAGCCTGACACTTCCTCCCCTCCTAGTGTTGCTCCCCAGCCTGCAATGGAAGCGTCTGAAAACAACACTAGGTCGGGGCTCAGAAGACTTAGGGACAAGCCCTCTTGTAGCTTCTGTGGATCGAGCCACCATCTTAGATGGCTCTTTATCGACTTTGAGATCCTCAAGATCGCATTGAGATCGTCCTTGGCCTTCCATTCGTCCGCAAGGAAAAACTGGAGAGGCCTGGGGTGCAGTCTTCGCCCAATGGAAACCAAACCTTTCCAGCGAGGAAATGGTGCCCAGCAGACTCATCCATTCCCTCGCCGAGCAAGTTTCTTTCCCCAAGAAGGCTGAGATTTTCTCTAAGCCTAGCCGCTGACGTTCCTGGGACGGAAACGCTCGAAAAGCCACTGAATCCATCTGAATCCCCAGATACACGATGGACTGTGCCGGGGTCATATGCGACTTTTCGAGGTTGACAAGAAGTCCCAAGGACTTAGCTAAGGCTAACGTTAACTGCAGGTCCTTCAGACACTTTTCTCTCGATGACGCTCTGATAAGCCAATCGTCGAGGTAAAGGGAAACTCTTATCCCTGAAGAGTGTAGCCACCTCGCCACATTCTTCATGACGACGGTGAAAACCATCGGAGCCGTGGTCAGGCCGAAACAAAGGGCTCTGAACTGCCACACTTTGTTGCCTAAGACGAATCTTAGGTATTTTCTTGAAAGAGGGTGGATCGGCACGTGAAAGTACGCGTCCTGCAGGTCTAAGGACACCATCCAGTCGCCCGGTCTCAAGGCTCCCAGAACAGAGTGAGGCGTCTCCATCGTGAATTTGATCTTTTCCACAAAAAGATTGAGCCTGCTTACATCTAGAACTGGACGCCAACCCAACGACTGCTTTGGTACTAGGAAAATCCTGTTGTAAAAACCTGGAGACCCCAGGTCCGCGACTTGTTCCACCGCTCTTTTCTCGATCATCTGTTGTAACAGATCGAACAACACTTGTCTCTTTTCTCCCTGATATGACGGAGAAAGGTCTCTGGGAGTCGTGGAAAGAGGAGGAGGATCTAAAAAGGGGATCTTGTACCCTTGCTCCACGATCTTGAGGGACCAAGGGTCCATATCTCTCTCTCTCCATGCTCCGGCAAAAGACTTCAGTCTGGCTCCGACTGGTGTCTGAAGGACATGAGTTTCACTTAGATGGCTTGGGTTTAAAGGAAGCTCTTCCTCTTGCAAGCCCTCTCCCTCGAGGAGCTGCTCTCGAGGGAGGAGCCTCACGAAAGGGTTTAACCTTCTTCGGAGGTCGCACAAAAGATGAAGTGGAAGGAACTGCCGGACGTCTCGAGGACTGGGCTAAAAGGTCCTGTGTTGCTTTTTCCTGCAAACTACTTGCCAGGTCCTTAACCAAAGTCTGGGGGAAGAGATGGCTCGTTAGAGGAGAAAAGAGCGGTTCCGCTCTCTGAGCTGGAGTAACGGATCTAGCTGTGAAGTTACACAGCAAAGCTCTCTTCTTCAGGAAGGCAGTCCCAAAATGAGAGACGAGCTCCTCTGAACCATCCCTGACGGCCTTGTCCATGCACGATAGCACGCTGGACAGCTCCCCCAAACTGAGAGACTCTGGGCTTCTAGATTGCAGATCTAGAACTCCCAAGCACCAGTCCAAGAAGTTGAAGACTTCAAGAGTCCGTAGCAGCCCCTTCAAATGATGGTCTGTCTCCGTAGGGGTCCAAGTCACCTTGGCAGTGGATAAGAGGGACCTCCTCTGAGAGTCCACCAAGCTAGAGAAATCCCCTTGCGCTGAAGAAGGGATCCTCACACCCACGTCTCCTTTGGTCTCATACCAAATACCCCCTTTACCGCTGAGTCTAGAGGGAGGAAGGGCAAAAGTTGACTTGCCCTGATCCTTCCTTCGTTCCATCCAGTCGTGGAGTTTCTTGAAGGCCCTCTTAGTGGAGAGCGAAGTCTTCATTTCGACAAACTCTGGGGTCTTACATGACTTGGAAGATGAAAACTGCAAGGGAGGAGACTTGGGAGCTGCAGGCTGGAACTTGTCCCCGAAGGACGAGCGCAACAGCCGCACAAGAACCTTGTAGTCTGAAACTGAAGAAGCAGAAGGAGGTTCCTCTTCTACCGAGTCAGCAGGACTACTCAATTCTCCTTCTTCCCTAATAGGAATAGGAGACCGCCCCTCCGGAGAGGGCGTACGTCTAGCGGGTCTGGCCTTTATCAAAGACCCCCGTTGGTTAATAGCAGAAGCCACATCTAGGCTGCCTTCCTTGCGGCGAACCTTACAGCTCGAAGGAGGCAGAGCGTCCTGACGGCGATGAGCGTCCTTGACAGCGCCCGAGGCCGCCTTGATACTAAGAGAAGCGTCCTTACGCTTCTTACACGATAAGGTAGACTTAGACAAAAGCGTGTCTTTGCTGGTCTTAACTCTCTCCTTATAAGGAGACACGTCACTACGAGCGTCCTTCTGAGCGTCCTGGTGCACGTCGTCTTCTTGCTCAGCATCCTCCGAAGCGTCTTGGAAAGCGTCCTGCTGAGCGTCCTCAAAAGCGTCCTGAGCGTATTCAAAAGCGTCCTGAGCGTCTTCTCGAGCGTCACGGCAAGCAGCCTGCCCATGACGTTGAGGGGGAACGAAAGCGTCCTGACGACCCGCTTCTTAGCGGGCAAACGAGATCAGCGATTCGCCGAAGGAGACGCAATCGGAGAAAGAGACGAACGAGGAGAGGGAGAAGGAGACTGCTTCGTCCTCTTGACAGGCAGCCTAAGGTCCTTCCTCCGCTTAGGCTTGACTGCTGCTGGGCAAGTCCTCTGAGCCATAAGCGCTGACAACTGGTCCTGAAGGGACAAAAGAATGTTTCTTTCGTTGGAGAAGGAACGAACAGAGGGGGCAGGGCTGATCCTGCGAGAAGACAGAGGGCGAGGGACACCTCCTTCCTTCTCACAGGTACAGCTACCTGCTTCTCCAGAGAGCGACTGTAGCGTATCTCAGCGTCCTCACCGGATGAGATCCAACCTCTCTTCCGAGGCGGAAAAGCGTCATACGCATCCGGAGAAGAGCGCAACTAAACTGGCGATACAGGATGTGAAGCGTCCTCAAAACGAAACGTCCTTTTCAGCGGATGAGAGTCTCTCCGAGCGCTCCACCCCTTGAGCGGGGAGGACGCCTCGGAGGACGAAAAGCAGTCCTTAAGGATACGCGCCTGTGCGCGCTCCTTGGCAGCCTGGGAACTTGCAACAAGGCCTGCCGAAGGGACGCCAGATCGGTGGGGAGCCCCCATAACCCTCTTGCGGCTTTCGACATATCCCCTCCCTGATTCCTGCGAGTCCGATAGCAGTCTAGGCCTAGAGGCATTATGGGGCCGATCTGACGCCCCCTCCACAACACTAGGGGCACGATCACACACTTGCACAGAGCCAGTTTCTAAGGCTTTCACTTTAGTCTCAAGAGTACGAAGAGACTCCAAAATCAGAGAGAGGGCATTACCTTCTCCAGACACAGAATCAGGGCCCGAAGGCAACAACACAGGTTTAGGAGATGCAAAATCTACAGGTGTTAGAGCAGGAGAAATATTAGTTCCCTTACCTTTGGTAGAACCACTCCTGGAGGAAGACCTCCTGATCCTATCGCGTTCCAATTTACGCCGATAGGAATCATACACCTTCCATCCATCATCGGTCAATCCATCACATTCATTGCACCGATCATCCACCAAACAAACATGCCCCCTACAACCCATACATACTGTGTGGGGGTCTACCGATGATTTCGGTAGCCTCACCTTACAATCACTCCTCACACACACTCTGAAACTCACTGCACTTGATCCAAACATCACGTTTAAAGAAAAGCCAATCCAAAATCAAAAACCGTCCACTATTGCGTATGCCAATCCAACAATCCAGAATCAATAACCAAAAGTCAATCCAGATACTTAAGTACGAGTCAAATCCAAAAATCCTAGGCGGAGGTCTGTAAACAGTTGTTTACCGACCGGCGACAGAAAAAATATGAATAGAAATGGGAATGGTTCCTGATATCCGCCTCCCAGCGGCAGGAATGGGTACTACCACCTGGCCGCCCACTGCGTGTGCCGCGAGTTTTGAAATTCTGTCGGACGTCAGAAAATACAGCTATATATATATCTGTCAGGTAAGTTGCATGAACAAACTGTGATTTGTTCCTACACGTAATACAAACCTCAGTCCTTTACATAAGGAAGAGTCACTGATTGGTGGGAGGAACTTCGAGTCATGTGGACAGACTGGTGTTTGCCCAACTGAGATTCCCACCCTGGTCTTAAGAGCAAGGGGGGGAATCCAGCCTCTGTCCAATTGATCAGTGTGAGAACTGCAAGACCAATGGTCAGTACTCTAGGCCAATTCATAAGAGGGAGGTAAGCATAGCCTCTTATTAATAGCAAAACAATAACTTAATAGTCGGAAGCAAGATGACAAATATATAGTATGTACTGGGTTTGTCTTGTTAGGGAAGAGATGAACTTATGCTTCTATACCCTAATGAAAGGGGAAGAATGGAGGTCAGTCATATAGCTTACCTGCATCGACGGCCCTTTCCAGCATGTAACAACCACAGCTCTCTACCCATAGGAAGAGAGTAGAATGAAGGAAGACATGCCAGTCACACTCTCATTTACACCCATTCATACGGCTACACAAAGGCGAGATGCAACCCTGTCCAATTAAGAGGAGCTGGGTAAGCTACACAACTTGTTAAGCAGCCACCACGGTTCCCAAGGAAAAGGTATCCAAGGACCTATGGGCAATATCCTGAAGGTAGAAGGAGGTGAAGGTGGTCTGGTTGGACCACACCCTTGCCTTCAACACCTGTGAAACCAACAGGTTCTTGCGGAACGTAAGGGTAGGACCAATACCTCTGACCTCGTGGGCTCTCGGACGAAAGGTACCAGTGTTGAACTTCCCTTCAGAGGAGTACGCTTTCCTGATCACCTCTAGAAGCCAGCAAGAGATAGTGCTCTTGGACACCTCTTTCTTGGTCACCCCGGTGCTAACGAAGAGGCGTTGACACTCAGGCCGGAGATGACAAGTTCTCTTCAGATAACGTCATACCACTCTAACAGGACAAAATAGCATCTCGCCAGCATCATTACTACTGAAGTCCTCTAGGAAGGGGATTGTAAAGAACTCGAATCTATTGTCAGGGACCGAAGGATTTTGAGTTTTCGCTACGAAATCCGAGACGAAATCGAGCACAATAGACCCCCATCCCCTAGTGTTTCACATTATAAGAGAGACTGTGAAGTTCACCTACTCTTTTCGCCGATGCCGGGACCAGCAGAAGACGGTCTTGAGGGTCGATCCCTGTCTGATGACTCTCAGAGAGGCTCATAGGGTTCACGAGTCAACTCTTTAAGACGAGAGTCACACCCCACTCAGGAGGCCCGAGTTCCCTGGGTGGGCAAGACCTCTCGAAGCTCCTCATAAGGAGGGAAATCTCCATAGAAGAGGAGATATCCACTCCTCGCAGCTTCAGGACCAAGGCCAAGGCACACCTATAGCCCTTAAAGGCAGAAACAGAGAGGAGCTTCTCTCGGCGAAGAAAGACTAGGAAATCCACTACCTGCTGAAGCGTGGCTCTGAGCAGTGAGAGACCCTGTCCACGACACCAACCACAGAAGACGGACCACTTTCCCTAGTACAGTGCTGCAGAGGAATGTCTGAGGCATCCAGCCATCTCTGTTGCTGCTCGCCAAAAAAATCCTCTCGCTTGTAAGAGATGGTGGATAACCGCCAGCCGTGAAAACACAGGACTGTACTGCAGATTGGTACTGTTCTACGTGTGGCTGATACAGAAGGTTGTGCTACAGGGGAATCTCTCGCAGTGCCTCAAAGCAAAGAGCCAACAGATCGGGATACCAAACGGCCTGATGCCATTTGGGAGCCATCAGAATCACCTGAAGATTGCTGGTGACCAACAATCTGCTGATCACCTTACAAATCAGACAGAATGGGGGGAAAGGCGTAAACTTCAAGGTTGTCCCACGTATGTTATAACACGTCCTCTACAGCTGTTCATGGGTCCGGCATGATGGAGAAGAAAACCGGAAGTTTTCTGTTGTGCCGGGTGGCAAACAGGTCCACTACTGGGCACCCCCACAGGTCAAACAGCCTTTCTACCACGTCCGGGTGAAGATACCATTCTGTCCCAATCACCTGATTCTGGCAGCTTAGCTTGTCTGCCACTACATTCCTTTTGCCTGGAATGTACCTGGCTGACAGCTCTACCAAGTGAGCCGCAGACCACTGGTGCACCTGCACTGTCAACTGATGCAATGGGAGGGACACTAGGCCCCCCTGTTTGTTGACATATGCCACTACTATGGTGTTGTCGCTTATCAACACCAAGGAGTGTCCCATCACTCTATCCTGAAACTCTTGGAGGGCTAAAAACGTCGCCTTAAGTTCCAGGACGTTGATGTGAAGGTGCTTGTTGTGACGATCCCACACACCTGCAGTCAGGAACTCTTCCAGGTGTGCACCCCAACCTTTGTTCGATGCGTCTGAGAACAGAAGCATGTCCGAAGGGGGTGTGCAACTCCATTCCTATTAAGAGGTTCCTGTTGTCTAGCCACCAAGCTAAATTCTTCCTCACTTCCTCCATGAGGTATGAGGAGTGATTGAGGATCTCGAGCCTGTGACCAACCCTCCTTTAGTCTCCATTGCAGAGACCACAGGTGAAGACGTCCATGAGGGATTAACTGGCTGTCCCTGTTGAGACAGAAACAGTTGCTGCCTTCCTGAACTTGCTGATCCTCAAGTCTGTGGGGAAGATTCGTGCTGCTAATGTGTTGATCAGCATGCCCAGGTACTTTATCCTCTGCTTGGGAACGAGATTCGACTTCTCGAAATTTATCACAATCCCTAGATCGTGACAAAAATAGAGGAGACAATACCTGTTCAGTAGCAACTGCAAGAGAGAACTCGCCAAGACTAACCAATTGTCGAGATAACTCAAAAGACATATCCCATCCGAGTGGGCCCAAGCCGAGACCAGGGTGATCACTCGCGTGAACACCTGTGGGGCGGTTGGGAGTCCGAAGCAGAGTGCCCTGAAATGAAACACCGCCCCTCGAAGATAAAGTGAAGGTACTTCCTGGAGGACTGATGGATGGGTATCTGAAAATATGCATCCTTCAGATTTACTGAAAGCATGAAATCGTTCTCTCTGGTGGAAGCGAGCATGGAGCGTGCCGTTTCCATCGTGAACCGAGTCTGGAGAACGGATCAGTTCAAGGGAGAGAGATCTATCACTGGTCTCCAGGCCCCCATAGCCTTCTCCACCAGGAAAAGGCAGCTGTAGAACCCTGGTGAAGGATCTCGGATGACTTCCAGGGCTCTTTTTCCCAGCATTGTTAGCACTTCCTCCTTGAGTGCTAGATCCTTGGCAGAACCAGGAACATATGTCTGGAGATGGACCGGACGATTGGTGAGGGGTGGCCTTAACTCGAAGGGCAGAAGATATCCCTCCCGAAGGACATCTACTACCCAGGTCTTGCCCCCACTGATGGCAGCAGCTGAGGGGGAACACCGTCCCTAGCATTTCCCCTTCTTCCTCTTTTGTTTACCTCCCTTCCCGCAAGAGAAGGAAGGTTGAGAGAGGGGCTGTTGCTCCCCTCTCGAAGTGAAGGAGGAAGATTGGGTCTTTCCTCGCACCTTTCTCGATGAAGAGACAGTCTTGGGGACCAAGGAAGAGCTAGCTTGGCTCTGAGGCCTAGCCGCAGTTGCTTGAGATGGCCCAGATGTCTTAGCAACTGCCTGGTAGACAAGACGGTCGCTGTCCTCAGCTTTCCATTTGTCCACTGCAGCGTCCACCATCTCTCTAGGGAAGACAGAGGAGGAACCCAGCAACGGTCCATTTCTAGGTCTCAATGCCCTCAATGCCAACTCTGGACCAGCCGCCCTAGTTATATACGAGTTAGACAGCGTCCCTCCTCCTAAGAACCAGGTTGGCCCACAGGTTTGCAGTCTGGTAGGCCAGGTAGGAAATTGCCCTACTGCCAGACTGACAGTCTCGTGAAGGACGAGTTTTCTCCAGGAACTATCGATCCCAAAGAAGCTGCGACCTTGGATACTGTGAGGGACCACAGATCTAGCCAGGAGACGGCCTGGAAGGCTGCCATAGCGGTAGCCTCCAATGCCGCTGCCTCTTGCTGCGTGAACCAAAGGTTCTCCGACAGAAGGTGCTGCAGAGGCAAGTCAGGAGTCACACATACTAACTCCGGATCAACCTGCTTAGTTGACAGTGGGTTCCCTGAGGGCAAGTAGAAGCGCTGCTGATGAGGTAGAGGAGGGATAAGCAACTTGTCCAATCTGTTGCCTGAGAGAATCCTCCTGTCCTAAGACAAGATTGTTCACCTTGTCCAACACATCCTCAGACAAGGAAGACCAAGGTAACCCCACAGATGTTCTGGGTTCCTTTTTAGGACCGGAGAGCGACTTTAACTGTGAAGGGCGGTCAGAGGGAGTAACCATTGATCCTTCCCTCAGGTCATTGTGCTGACGGTCAAGTCCTTCCAGGGCGAGTCCCTCCCTCGACGCTCTTCCTTCAGAAGGTAGAGCCTCGACAGACCACCTAGGATCTCCTCGAACCACTTGAGCATACGACCTCTCGGGTCATGCTGGGCACGTATAGCCGAACTGTGAGGAGCACTTTCTCCAAGGTTCCCCCTGGTCGCCTCGCTCCTCCCGGTGTATCCCAAGGAAGTTGAGGGGACAGGTGAGGAAGATTTGACGCTCCCGGTCATTCTGTTGGTGGAACCAACGGATAGAACGGACTGTGAGCGATCACCAACCTGCGATGATGATCGGTTCACAGGTCCAGAGGGGTGCTCTCCCTGTGGAGAAGCACTCCTCCGAGGAAGGTAGCGACGCTCCCTCATGCTAGGGGAATTGCTACTTAAAGGCCTGGAACATACTGTCACCGAGGCATAACCGACGATCAGGCAAAGAATAGCGTCCACCAGCGTGACGAGAGCATGCATCATCCTCACAACTCGTCACAGTCTCAGAAGAAGCCAAAGATCCACCCAAAGACTGAACGGGGGATCTCCTACTGGTCTTGCCCTGTGCACAGTCCCACAGGACCGTCACGCAACTCCTGGGAGCCAAATCATTGCTACGTGAGCGGTCATCAGCAAGGCGAATGTCACCTGAGCGACATTCACCTTCCCTCCACACTGTGCCCGAGTTGTGACGGTGAGTGGACTCTGCGTCGTCGACTCTAGCTGCACGCTCACCAGAAGGGGAGTGTACACTTGGGGAAACTCGCGAACGAGCATCCAAGACTGTCCCAGTTCTAGAGGTGGAACCTCCAGACCTAGGGGCAGATGTACCCGCGACAGCGAGTACACCTGCGGTCCCCACCCTGAGTGCCCCTGAGCGTGGCGAGGCAGTTCCCATTCTCGAAAGAACGGGAGGGCCAGCAGAAGGCACAATTGTCTCATCAACACAGAGAGATAGACCCTTAGAAGTCCCAGAACGAGACTTCTTGTGGGGGGAGAGAATGATATTGTTATGTTACAATAAAGTTTCATACATACTTACCTGGCAGATATATACATAGCTAAGACTCCGTCGTCCCCGACAGAAATTCAAATTTCGCGCCACTCGCTACAGGTAGGTCAGGTGATCTACCGGCCTGCCCTGGGCGGCAGGACTAGGAACCATCCCCGTTTTCTATCATATTTTCTCTCTTCCACCTGTCTCCTGCGGGGAGGTTGGGTGGGCCTTTAATTGTATATATCTGCCAGGTAAGTATGTATGAAACTTTATTGTAACATAACAATATCATTTTCATACAATCAACTTACCTGTCAGATATATACATAGCTGATTGGCACCCTTGGTGGAGGGTAAGAGACAGCTTCTATATGGAATAGACAGGTAACAACATATGTTGTAGGTATAAATAAAACCTTGGTTCCTATCTGATAGGTGGTAGACTTCGTGGGTGTTTGCCCAGTAGTCTGCATCACCTCAAGAAACTTTAGCGAGATATATGATCTATGGCCAAGAGTTCTTGTGGGTCTGCCGATGGGGTCTTACCCACTTACTCGTCAGAGCCTAAAAGGACTTTGTCAATGGGTGCTGATCCACTTATATGACAATACACCTTATGAAGGAGCACACAAACCAATCCCGACCACCTGATCCTAACCATATGTTAGAACTAAAGATTGTTACGAGTTATCCCCGAACTCGTCACAACAACCGTAACTCAAAACCACTACGCACACATACATAATTTTCAAAAAAAATTATACTCAACTAATGGATATGACAAGAAATTCTCTTACGAACAACATAGACGGCCGCCCGTGCTAGCCTAAGTCCTCCATTGTTCGAAGAGACTCGACCATATCCAAACAGAAGAAAAGTATATACATTTAAGGATGGGTGTCGGCTCCCGTACCCAGAATCGTATCTGCCGATACGATAGGACCTAGAGAAAAGCACTTCTCATACGTCACACGCACGCCTTTCAAGTAATGAGATGCAAATACTGAGTTGCATCTCCAATATGTCGTATCTATAATGTTTGTTTTTAAGCTACATATTCTTATAAAACGCGAGAGACGTCGCAAACCGCTCTTACTTCATGAGCTTTTACTCTCAGTAGTTGTAATTGTTCGTCAGGACAGACCTTATGAGCGTCCGTAATGACGTTTCTTACAAAGAACGCTAGAGCATTCTTGGACATCAGTCTTGTTGGGGTCTTTTACCGCGCACCAAAGACCTTGTCTAGAGCCTCCCAACTGACGCTTCCTCTGAAGATAGAACTTCAGAGCTCTAACAGGGCATAGAGACCTCTCTGCTTCTCTGCCTACGAGACTCGACATTCCTTTGACTTCGATGACCTAGGCCAGGGATTCGTGGGGATTCTCGTTTTTTCGCTAAAATAAAAACAGGGTCTTAAACGAGCAAATAGCCCGAGTCTCCCTTGAATCCTCTTTATCCTGCAGAGCTTGTAACTCACTAATTCTTTTTGCCGTCGCTATGATAAAAGGAATAGGCATTTTCTAGTTGATGTCTCTAAATGATTGCCAGATGCGGAGGCTCGAATCTATCCAAGACAGATATTTGAGGACTACTCCAAGTTCCAGTTCGGATGGTACTGTTCCTTAGACTTGAAGTCTCAAAAGATCTTATGAGATCGTGGAGATCTTTGTTATTTGCCACATCTAATCCTCTGTTCCTGAATACAGCCGAGGAGCATACTTCTGTATCCCTTTATTGTGGATACGGCTAGATGAGATTTTACTCTCAGGAATAGCAAGAAATCAGCAATTTCCGCTATAGAGGTAGAGGAGGAGGACAACTTCTTGGCTCTACACCACCTTCTAAAGACCTCCACTTCGACTGGTATACTTTCGTAGTGGAGGTTCTGCGAGCTCTCGCGATCGCGCTTGCCACTTCGCAGAGAAAAGCCTCTCGCTCTGACAAGTCTTTCGATAGTCGAAAGGCAGTCAGAGCGAGAGCGGGGAGGTTTTGATGGTACCTCTTGAAGTGTGGTTGTTTGAGAAGATCCGTCCTTCCTGGGTAGGGACTTGGAAAGTCTACGATCCACTCTACCACATCCGTGAACCATTCCTGGGCCGGCCAAAAGGGGGCTATTATATCATCCTCGTCTCTTTTGACGCCACAAACTTTTTCATTACTAACCCAGATTTTGAATGGGGGAAAAGCGTAAACGTCACTCGAGACCAGTTTAGCAGGAAGGCGTCTACCATATCGCTCTTGGATCTTCCACGACCGAGCAAAACACTGGGAGCCTTTTTGAAATGTATGTTGCGAAGAGATCCACATGAGGAGTTCCCCACAGAGACCAGAGATCGAGACACACTTCCTCGTGCAGAGTCCATTCTGTATGAAGGACCTGGTTCCTCCTGCTGAGCCTGTCCGCCCTCACATTCCTTACTCCCTGTACGAACCTTGTCAGCAGGGAGATGTTCCTGTGAGACGTCCAAAGTAATAGGTCTCTCGTGAGTTCGTAAAGGAACGAGGAGTGTGTCCCTCCCTGTTTCCGAATGTAGGCAAGTGCGGTGGTGTTGTCCACGTTTACTTGCACTACCTTGTCTCTCACCAGAGGTTCTAGGCTCTTCAAGGCCAGGTGTACGGCGAAGAGCTCTTTGCAGTTTTATGTGCCAGGACACCTGTGCTGGTTCCCAGGTGCCTGACACTTCCTCTGAGCCTAATGTCGCTCCCCAACCCGTCTCCGACGCGTCGGAGAACAACACTAGGTCTGGGTTCTGTGTTCTTAGAGAGATCCCTTTGTTCTCTTCCAGAGGTAGCAACCACCACTGTAGGTGTGCCTTTATCTCCACTGGAATGGGAAAAACGTCCGACAGTTGTCCGGTTTTCCAGCTCCAAGACTTCTGAGGAAGAATTGAACGAGGACGGATATGAAGTCTTCCTAGAGGGAAGAATTGTTCCAGCGAGGAAAGCGTCCCCAGAAGGCTCAACCATTCCCTCGCTGACGTTTGTTGCTTCTTTAAGAAGAGAGAGATTATCCTCAAACCTTTTGCGGTTCTCTCTTGCGAAGGAAAAACTCGAAAACCCCGAGAATCCATCCGAATCCCCAGATAGACTAGGTCTTGTCTGGGGGTCAGCTGAGACTTCTCGAGGTTCACAAGCAATCCCAACGCCTTGGTCAAATCCAGAGTTAACTTTAGGTCCTCCAAGCACTGTCTCTCCGATCTGGCCCTGATGAGCCAGTCGTTCTAGATACATAGACATTCACTCCTTTGAGATGAAGAAAAAATCTCGCCACATTCCTCATCAGGCTTGTGAAGACCTGAGGAGCTGTGGACAGGCCGAAACACAAGGCTCTGAACTGAAGATCCTTCCCCCCGTCATGAAACGGAGGTACTTCTTCGACGAAGGGTGGATCGGGACGTGAAAAGTAGGCGTCCTGGAGATCTAGAGACACCATCCAATCTCCTTGTCGTAATGACGCTAGGACTGAAGCAGAAGTCTCCATGGAGAACTTCTCCTTCTGAACAAATTTGTTCAGAGAGCTGACGTCTAGTACTGGTCTCCAGCCTCCCGAGGCTTTCGCCACTAGAAAAAGGCGATTGTAAAACCCCGGGAGTTTTGATCCAGTACTAGTTCTATTGCACTCTGTCCCACATTTGTTCCACCATCGATCGAAGAGTATCCCTCAGCACAGGGTCCTTGTACTTGGCTGATAGTTCCCTTGGTATTGACGTTAGGGCGGAGTATTCAGGAAAGGGATACGATATCCCTTCCTTATGATATTCAATGAAGACGCGTCTGCGTCTATCAGTGTCCAGGCCTCCACGAATCCCAGGAGCCTGGCACCTACTGGTGCTTGGAGGAGAAATGTTTCATTTTCCCTTTTTAAAGGGACGAAAGGCGGACCTACCTCTCTTCTCTGGAGCCTTCCTTCTTGCGGGAGGTCTGGAGATCGGAACCACCTCGAAAGGGCTGCATAGAAGAGCTAGGTTCTTTTCTTGTCAGAAAAACTAAAGCAGGTTTCTTCTTCCTAGCCGACTGCGTCAGAAGATCCTGCGTCGCCTTCTCAGTTAAAGAGTGAGCCACGTCCTTCACTAACTGAGAAGGGAACAAATAGTCAGACAGAGGTGCATACAGTAGGAGCTGCCCTCTGAGCATGCGAGACTGCCTTTGGTTAAGAAGGCGCCATACACCGTCCTTTTCTTCAAAAGACCTGCTTCCAAATAATGAAGAGACTTCAAAAGATCCATCCTGTACCGCTTTGTCGATGCAAGACAAAATGCATAACAGGGCTTCAGGTTCGATTCCCTGTGAATCGTGAGCTTTCTTGGACATCACCCCAAGGGACCAATCTAAGAAGTTGAAGACTTCCAATACATGGAAAAGTCCCTTGAGGAGATGATCCAGTTCTGAAATACTCCATGTAATACGAGCAGAATTAAGACTTGGACGCCTTGAAGCGTCAACTAACGTCGAAAAGTCTGCCTCTGTTGTAGAAGAGAGCGATACCATATCCTCCACCCTCGTCTTGTACCATATGCCTCTTTTTCCCAGCTAACCTTGCTGGAGGCATGCAAAATACTGTCCTGACTAAGTCTTTCTTCGACTTCATCCAGGAATCTAAGGCGTGTAAAGCCCGCTTCATCGAGATGGTGGGCTTCATCTTCAGAAAAGACGAGGGCTTCTTCGCCTTCGCACTCGAAAAGAGCGAGCGCGGAGAAGGAGGAGCAGCCGGAGTCAACTCGTCTCCGTATTCCTCCAGAAGCAGGGTAGTCAACACCTTATAGTTGACAAGCCCTCTCTTTCCATGATCGTCATCATCCGAGTTTTCCTCCAACTCGGGATAAATCTGAGTTTCCGTTCTCCTTTCTGAACTTTCCTCTTCTGGAGGAGACAAACTCCTGATAGAGAGGGGCTAAGGGAATGCAAGTCTTTCCTTTTCCCGTTTTGATCGACTTGGAAGGCGTCACAACCTGCGGCTTCTCTTGCTCTTTAGAAGACGTCTTGTATGACGCTTCCCGCTCTCCGAGCGTCATGTATGACGTCTCTTGTTGACGTCTTGATGACGCTTCGCGTCTGGAAGACGCTTCGCTCTCTAAGGGCTTCCTACTCGGCGTCACAATCTTGGACGGAGCGTCACGGTCTAAGATCCGCTTGAAATGACGCTTCCCTTCTAAAAGACGTCTTTCGTTTCTCTTGTCTTACAACACTCTCGTCAGCCCCCGTTCTTCGACAGGTGTGAGACGAGGACGGCTTCTTAATTGGAAGCGTCACGTCCTTTTCCGACGGGGCGCTAAAACTCCCACAAGAGATGACAGTTTGTTTTCCTGAACCGGCCATAATGATCTTTTCTTGACGCTTCTCCCACGTCTAGTGCATGACGTCTCTCGTCATCACTCGGGAAGAAGCCTGATGGGGTACTTCCTCGTTAAGCGTAGGTGACGCTGACGCCACCCCTCGCTTTCGTAATAGCAGACGGAGGCGTCATCCGAGAAGCGCTCTGGGCTCGAATCAATGTCTTGCTTCATATGACGCTTCAGCGGTCTCGATAAGTTCGACTCCTTCCACCCCCTCGTTTAGGTGAGGGAGAGGGAGAGGACGAGAACACTCGCGAAGGACGCTTTTCCTATAGCGCCCTTGAGCTGGCTGCCATGAAGCAGAGCTAGCTGAAGGGACGTCTGACCGTTTGGGGATTCCCCACGACCCCCTTAAGGCTTTCGACTTTCTTCCTTCCTCTGGGCATGTGAGCTTGAAGAGGTCTAGGCCTGGGAGCGCCGCAGGGACGATCAACGCCCCCTCCCACAACACTGATAGAACTCACTTCACTAAAATGTTTCACTATCACTAGCCTTACCTTTCGAAGTCAGCCATCTTGGACTTCATGTCTCTAATAGTCGCTTCAGATTGGCGATTTCCGATGCCGAATCCGAAAAAACACCTCTGAGAATGAGATCTATAGGGAGAATCTACATCAGTAGGGTTAGAATTAAAACCGTGAAAGGCTCAATAGGCCTTGAACTCACACCTTTCAGTCGTCTAACTCTATCCCTCTCTAACTTCTTCAAATAAGAAGTCAAAGTCTTCCACTCTTCTGCATTCAAACCCTCGCATTCCTTACAAGTGTTAATAGCAGAACACTGAACCCCCTACATTTACGGCATACAGTGTGAGGATCAACCGAAGCTTTCGGTATCCTCACCCTGCAGCCTACATTCACAACATTCTCACACACAGTAGAATCAAGACATACTGAGAAAATCCAAAAGAGTTATTCCAAAAACAGTCCACAGTAGCGAATGCCAAAACACGATCCAAATACGTCACCCAAAAAGCCGAAAAACGTTGATCAAATGTTGAAAAATGAATCTAAGTCAGGAGGTAATAACAACAATGTTTGATACCACCGGCGACAGAGAAAATATGATAGAAAACGGGATGGTTCCTAGTCCTGCCGCCCAGGGCAGGCCGGTAGATCACCTGACCTACCTGTAGCGAGTGGGGCGCGAAATTTGAATTTCTGTCGGGACGACGAGTCTTAGCTATGTATATATCTGACAGGTAAGTTGATTGTATGAAACCTTCTTTTTCTTCGGCTGAGGAGCCTAAGAAGAAGTAGAGTAGGTGGCAGACGATGACAACGAAGATGAAAACGGGGAGGATGACGACGACACCTTTCACTTCTTCTTTGGCTTCTTCGTAAGCTTCCTCAGCACTGCAGTCAGATCCCCATCCAGGGTGCCACTGAAGTGGCTGCCAAAGCAGCAGGCTCCAGGGCAGCTTGGACCTGGGGCGCCGACTCCACAGCAAGAATCGTACAGTCAGGAACAGGGGCAACAGGCATGGGGACACAGACAGGTGGAAGATCCAGAGGTGACAACTTGGCGTGATCATACCCAGGTGAGGGAGGGAGGACTGCATAGCCCAGAGGTGGAGGTATAAAAGACTCCACGTTTGAAGTATGCAGCACCAAAGAAACTACAGCAGCAGGCGTAACAGAGGTTACGTGCTGGGTATATACCAAATGAGGTGGCACCGCATACACAGGAATTGATATTGTTATAGTCCTCGACTCAACCCCATGAGTCTCAGGGACTGGTGCAAAATGATCCATCAGCCCCTGGAATGAGGGAGTGCCAGGCAACCCCAGCTTCACCCATGCCTGCTGCAGATTCCTGACCGCGGAGCCAGGTGTACCTGAGGGAGGAAAAGTCGAGTTAGTAGAACGAACTCGTGTTCGGCCCGAAGGGGAAAGATCCCCTCCAGAGCGAGCAGGAGTTCCTGAATATATTTACAAGTCGGCATGCCTACCGCCCTCTCCTCTATGCTCGACGAATCAAAGAGGGATGCCACTTCCCCCGATCCATCTTGTACCGCCTAATCCATGCAGGCCAATACACTGTGTAGGACTTCGGGATCTAAGAAGTCAGGGTCCTGTGTCTTCTTGGCCAAAGCCCCAAGGGACCAGTCTAGAAGTTAAAAACTTCCAAGACATGGAATAATCCCTTGAGGAGATGGTCCATCTCTGACATTGCCCAAGTAGTCCTAGCAGATGGAAGTGCATGTCTTCTCGAAGAGTCTACCAGTGTGGAGAAATCTGCGTCCGTCGAAGCAGGGAGGGCGAGTCCCATTGCTTCTCCTGTATTATACCAAATCCCTCTCCTACCAGAAAGCCTGGAAGGGGGGCAGGTAAAAACAGTTTTCCCCGCTTCCTCCTTGGATCTGAGCCAATTTCCAAATGATTGCAACGCTCTCTTCAGGGAAATGGTTGGCTGCATTTTCAAGAAGGAGGATGATTTTGATATCCTCATAGTACTGGTAAACAATGAACGAGGAGTAGGAGGGGCGGCAGGACTCAAGAGACTCGCCGAATTCTCGCAATAAAAGGGCTGCTAAGATCTTGTAATCTGAGAGACCTGCACCCTTATTGGCTTCCGAGTCCGATATATCTTCCATCTCTTGTCTAGTTATGTTAGGACAAGAGTGAGCAACCGGAGGAGAGCGCTTCTTTTCGCAAGGTGAAGGGCTTTTAGCAGTACCAGCTCCAACCTGACAAGGACTACGGCCGCCTGTGCGACATCTTGAGTCCCCGTCAGGGGAAAGCTGATCCTGCAGAACGCTCCTATTCACATCAGAGCCATCCTGACAAGGACGACGGCCGCCTGTGCGACAACTAGCGTCCCTATCAGGAGAAGTTTGTGCTTGCAAAAAACCTCCCACAGTCTCAGCACCATCCTGACAAGGGCAACGGCCGCCTGTGCGACATCTTGCGCCCCTGTCAGGAGAAAGCTGATCCTGTGAAAAGTCCAAAAGAGGAGACTCCTGGTTAATTTCTATCTCCATATCTGATGAAGCTGGAGATCCTGGTGCCTGGTTGGTGCCTCGCTTGCGGCTGGCTCCTCGCGCCAAGCAGGCTCCTCGCGCCAGGCAGGCTCCTCGCGCCTGGCAGGCGCCTCACGCCTGGCAGGCGCCTCACGCCTGGCAGGCCCCTGGAGCCTGGCAGGAGCCTGGAGCCTGGATGGATCCTCAATCCTGGTTGGAGCCTCGCGCCTAGCGCCTGGATGGCGCTGTCCGTATCGGTCCATATTCATCCGAGCTCTCTGAATCTGGAGCTTTCTGTACGTCCGCGGGACGGGACCTTTTGATTGGAAGGAAACAGTCCTTTCTCCGAGGAGGGTCCTTCTTTAGTACTCCTACCAATGACGAGATTTGTTCTTGCATTTTCATAAGAATCTTCATAGCTGAATCTTCCTCCTCCTTATCTGATCGAGGGGAAGGAGGTTTCGATGAAGGAGCTTTTCTGGCCCTCTTTTTCTCAGATGGAGAGTCCTCCGGAAAACTTTCCGGGCTTGAGTCTAAAGCAGGAGACTTCCAAGTTCTTTTGGTAGGTCTCGATAGATTGTCCGAACTCCACCCACGTTTAGATGACGAATCGGAAGACGAGAAACATTGTTTTAGGATGCCTTTCCAATGGCTATCCTTGGCAGTCTGGGACGCTACAGATCCTGCCGAGGGGACGCCTGACCAGTGGGGATTCTCCGTAACCTCCGTACGGCTTTCGACATTCCTTCTCCTCTGGGCCTGGGAGCGAGACAGAGCCAATCAGACGCACCCTCCACTGCACTGGGAGCACTTTCCACTGCACTTTGTTACCTTCTAAATCCTTAATTTTACGTTCCATCCTCATGAGGGAAGCCTTCAAATCTGCAATCTCCGATACTGAATTTGCAGTATCAGATAAGGGAGAAGGCGGTATTGCTGTATGGGAGGAAGCAACAATTAATTGAGAAATAGGTGCTAAACTACTAACTGGCTCATTAGAGAAAGACCTACTCAAACTTTTGGAAGAGGCTTTTCTAGCCTTATCCCTCTCCAATTTCCTTAAATAGGAATTAAGAATCTTCCATTCCTCCTCATTCAAATTAACGCATTCATCATAAGTGTTAGAGACAGAACATTCATTCCCTCTACACTGTTTACATACGGTGTGAGGATCTACCAAAGCTTTCGGTAGCCTCACACTACAACTCTCATTCACACACACTCTGAATGTATAACTAGAGTCAGACATTTCAAGAAAATTCCAAACCAAAATCCAAATAACAGTCCACAAAAGCGTATGCCAAGCCAGAGATCCAATACGTCACAAAATAATCAGTCCAGAAGATCAACGGCGATGAAAAACGAAAGTCAAAGTCAGGAGGAACTACCAACGATGTTACTAGAACCGGCGACAGAGAAAATCTGATTAGAAAACGGGAATGGTTCCTATTCCTGCAACCCAGCGGCAGGGCGGTAGATCACCTGACCTACCTGTGGCGTGTGCCGCGAAATTTGAATTTCTGTTGGGGACGACGGGGTCTATAGCTAAGTATATATCTGACAGGGAAGCTGATTGTACAAAAACGTATTTTCTAGAATTCTTCTGTTTTAATATTACGTTACGTTATATGTTTCATTATAGCTGTCAGTAACTCGGTATCTCTATTAGGTAAAGATAGAATAAAGAATAGAAATGAGTGGTTATTAAACTGTTTGGTAGTTTCATTAGTTGAAGAGAGATACTAATGGAAATTTATGGCTTACTGTGTCCTAGGAAAAGTGATTGCTTGGCGTTCGTTCAGTACTCGTAAGAGCTGAATGTAAACAAACGATTGAAAGGTTTTTTGTTTGTTTGTTTGTGTATTATAATTAATGATTAATTAATAATTATTTGAAATGAGTACATAATGATTATTTATACATTTTATTGGCATATTCTAAGCTTTTAGCTTCTTAGGTTTAGATGTCAGAATCATAGACTAGGCTACAGTAGCAACAGCTAACATAGGCTAGGCTTATTGCTAAGGGACATATGCTAAAGTCCTAATATATGCAGTAAAAATGGGGTTGAACATTACATGCAGTTGAATATTACTCAAGTATGTACAGTATTTTGCCTTTTTGGAGTCATATTTCTTCCGTCGGATCGACGTCGTAACCCTAGAACATGTGTTGTAGGCCTGGAAATATAATTTACTGGGGCATTTTTGTAGGGCTTGGAACGGATTAGGCATTTTACATGTAAAAATGCAGTTCAAGATACGAAAAACTCATGATACGAAGGCCGCCTCGGAACGGATTAATTTCGTATCTCGAGGTACCACTGTACTCTCTTACACAATAATGATGGGTGCTTCCAAGGCTTGGATGGGAGCTCAGGAGAGACAGACTGGTAATCTTCTGTTGGGTGCTCTAGAGAAAGGCGCTCTGGGCTCACCCAAAAGCTACAAGACAGACGTGAACTAGTCTCAGGCTCACTGAGAAACTTAAGAGGGATGAGACATACATAGAAACGTCTTCAACACCTCATGTCAGGAGCAATCAGGAAAGCTGGACTACAGCTTTTGCACTTCCTATGGACGCCTTTCCAATGGCTGTCCACCGAGTCCTGAAAGCAGTCAACAGGTTCAGCTGAGGGGGTGCCTACCCGTGGGCAAACTCCGCCAACCTCCCTTGGGCTTCCAGTATTCCTTGTCCCTGGTGCATGAGAGCCTGACAGTGACCTTTGCCTAGGAGCATTGGCAGAACGGGCAGACACCTTCTCTACTAACACTGCACTTTCACTTGCACTTGCACTCTGAATCATACTGTCCATCAGGACTTTAACTAAAGTACCTAACTGTTCCATAGTACTTACAAAAAGCAACAGGAGATTGAGGAATAATAGGTAAATCGCCCTCACCTGATTTACGAGAACACTCAAAGCTAACTACATTCCTAGCTTCTGCCCTAGCAGTAGCCTTCCTTTTCCTGTTTCTCTCTAACTTATCCAGATGAGATTTCAAGGTTTCCGCCTCACCTTATCCCAGTCCCTACATTTGTCACAATTCAGGTCAATCAAACAAGTTTCTCCTCTACAATCACTACACATTATGTAGGCAAATACAAGAGCTACTATTGTCAGACATGTAGTCTAGAATGTCATATTCATATTTCAAACCTAAATAATGTAGGCCAGGGTCAAATAAATCTGTCCTAACCAAATCTAGGCTAACCCTAGGTTAAAGATTACGTCACCGGAGACAAAGCGTAACCAGCCAGCGACCAAAATAAACAGATAAAAATATACAGTTCTAATAGAACATAGCTAAATGAAAAGTGTGCGCATTAACAATATTAATGACTGTGTCATCGAATGGTGACAGCGCAAGCAGACGGCAACCAAATCCAAAACACAGCAGCACAGAAAACAAGCTATGTTTACTTGTTGAGTGGCAGAAGTGAATTGAGATTGGCAGCAGCACTTACCAACTATACTTAAACAATAGGGCATTAGTGAGATTTTAAATTCTAAAAAGCAGCAGTGGTTAGGGTAGAATATACAGCTGTGTATGGAATTACTTGGTAGGTTACTTATATAAACCTATCAAACAACTCATCTGGAGAATACTCCAAACCGGGACTGGAGAGACTGTAGAGAGAGGTGGTAATGGGCACAGACCTTGGTCCCAAGGTACACCATGATTCTCTGTCTGCGGAGAAGACCACAGGACCCAGGCCAGTCCAGAGGGCAGGTTACATCTAATTTCTAAACAGATCTCAATTACTTTTTATCTTTTTCTCCTGAAACACATACGGAGCAAAAGAAAGCGGAGCAGGAGGATTGAGAGGAATTAACCTAGGCTACCAGGTAAGATAATGGAGGCGGAGGAGAAGCAACATCGCAAGACAAAGGAATAGACAACTTTCCTATACAGCCTAATGCTTTCATCTTTGCTTGTTGTACATAGCGTAACGCAAAAAGAAAAATTAGCCTGAAATCTTCAAAATCATTACTACCAGCAATACACAATGTCTGTGTAAGGACATGGCATGAAGAATTCTGATGAGAACAACATTCCAGCGGCACCTGATGGGAAACAGGTGATTGCAGAGAAAGTCCTAGTGGGTTAGTCAGCGACATATTTTAAATTTGTATGCCAATCACACTACTACTAGCATCTAATGGCGCGAAGATAACTTTAACAGAAGGTAAGAGTCATTTCAAATAACTGAGATTATAACAATAAGCTTATAAATTATGAAACAAACCTTTGCTGCTGCTTCTTGAGCAGCTTTCAAACTAGCTGCAGGTCTTGTAACCTTCATACTCATCTAAGGTGTAGGACGGATAGCCCAGGTAGTAACCAGGTCTGGATCAACATATCAGGAAGATAAACCTGAAAAAAAGTTATTTAAAACTTTTTACAACGTCAAATACAATTCATGTAGTATATGATCAGTAATGACAGCTGATTACCAATAACCAATACAATTCAAGCTAGATGTTTGACCCTCACAGTCCAGGTTAATAATATATGCTAATGCATACACCCATGATCAGGCTAAATTTAAGGATGGTAAAAAAAAAATTTGAAAGAGGAAGATATGCCTATATGCCCATGGCATACGAGAAGATATTCTAAAAAAAGATGTCTGTACCTTTCACATGAAGCTAAAAGTGAATATTTCTCACCCAGTAAGTACAGGCCCCTTTTACCTAAGACAATTGTAAAAATATGCTAATTTTACCAAGTTATATACAAGTTCTTCCTAATATTTTCAATAATTTTATTTTGTCAAATTATAATTACAGCTCAGACAGAATGATCAGAATATACTTTGCAGATCTGAATACTAATACGTATGACAATGGTGATGACACAGATCATTCATACACATTGCTCTATGACGTCACAAATGCGTGAGGCAGAGCCTTCCATCTTAACACCAGGAGACCCCCCACACCTAAAATACTTGAAAAGACAATAGAGTTGATATGTTTTGCGTCGTGTGACTTGCAGACTTTGAACAGCTTCGCAGATACAGACAATATAAATTTTCATAATAAAATTTATTATTTGGATACTTACCTAGTGTTAAATATGATATTGTTAAGATACAATAAAGTTTGTTCATACTTACCTGGCAGATATATATAGCTGTATTTCTCCGAAGTCCGACAGAATTCAAAACTCCCGGCTCACGCAGTGGTCGGCAGGTGGTTAGTACCCATTCCCGCGTGGGAGGCGGGTGTCAGAACCATTCCCCATTTTCTATTCAGATTTTTCTATTCCCACTGTCTCCTGCGGGGAGGTGGGTGGGTACTTTGATTATATATATCTGCCAGGTAAGTATGAACAAACTTTATTGTATCTTAACAATATCATTTGTTCATGAAACTTACCCAGCAGATATAATATATAGCTGAATCCCACCTTTGGAGGTAGAGACAGAAAAGGATTTTGAAACTATTACATGCAGATGAATAACATCTTGGTTCCTTACCTGTTAGCATAGCTGACTTCGTGATTACTGTCACCCAAGTCTGCTACTGCTTTACTAGAGTCTCCAGCAAGGTAGTGACCTATATAGCTGGTGAGTTCTAGATGATCTGTCAACGGGAGAGTGACCACAATGTGACTAGACCCATTTTGGAAACCATTACTTCATGAGGGGCAACGAAGTAAAATTCACCACCTGACCAGCCTAACAATTTTCATTCCCACATCACTTAGGCTAAAGGAAAGGAAGTCCGGCTCAGGCGGACGACCTTACAACCATAAAACAAATCCATAAACAAAAAAAACTCACCTACCCATTTCCTACAGGGTAGGATGAGTGCTACTTCCAGCCCCAACAAAGTGTCTGCTGCGACGTATGGTCCAAGCGCATAGCAGTTCTCGTATGGTCGTCTTCACATCCCGCAGGTAGTGTGAAGCGAACACCGAGTTGCTGCGCCAAAAGGTGGCACTCAGAATGTCATTGAGTGCCATGTTCTTTTGGAAAGCTACCGAGGTAGATATAGCTCTCACTTCATGGGCATTCACTTTCAACAGCTTAACATCACTGTCTTCGCAAGATTGAATGCGCCTGTCTAATGGTGTCTCTCAAGAAGAATGCCAGAAGCATTCTTCGACATCGCAAATCTGTCTTCTGACCGAACACCATAAGTTGCTAGAAGGACCTCGACATTCCTTCGTTCTTTGTAAATAAATCTTGAGAGCCCTGACAGGGCACAGGACTCTCTCTGGTTCGTGTCCAATGATTTCCGCCATACCCTTAATCTCAAAACTTTGGGCCAAGGGTTAGACGGATTTTTCATTTTTCGCTAGAAACGTAGGACTTAATGAGCAAACAGCATTATGTCCCCTAAAACCAATATGCTTGCTAAAGGCTTGAATTTCACTAACTCTCTTCGCCGTCGCCAGAGTCGTTAGGAAAATAGTTTTCTTAGTAAGATCCCTTAAAGAGGCGTTCTGAAGGGGTTCAAACCGATTTGACATTAGGAATTTAAGTACTACATCCAAATTCCATGATGGTGGAACTTAGGTTTGAGGAATCTTTAATAGTCTCGAAAGACCTTAAAGATCGTGGATATCCTTATTATTTGCCAAATCAATTCCTCTATGTCTAAAGACTACAGATAACATACTTCTGTAGCCTTTGATTGTTGAGACTGCAAGCTTTAGGTCGTTTCTCAAGTAGAGCAAAAAGTCCGCTATTTGGCTCACAGAGGTCGTGGTAGAGGAAATGCGTGTCTTCTGCACCAGCTCCTAAACGAGCCCACTTCGATTGATAGACTCCAAGCGTGAAGCTCTTCTCGCATTGGCGATTGCTTTTGCAACCGGTCTAGAAAAACCCCTCGCTCTGACAAACTTTTTGATAGTCTGAATGGCAGTCAGACTCAGAGCGGGGAGGTTTCCGTGGTATCTCTCGAAGTGGGGCTGTTTGAGTAGATCTGTCCTCATGGGCAATGTCCTCGGGAAGTCCACTACATAGGTCATGACCTCTGTGAACCACTCCTTTGCTGGCCAGTAAGGAGCGATTAACGTCAATCTCGTCCCTTCTGACATTGCAAACTTTTTCATCACTTCTCCCAGAATCTTGAACGGGGGAAATGCGTAAAGATCCATCCCTGTCCAGTCCCAAAGAAGTGCATCTATTGCTACTGCTCCGGGTCAAGCACGGGGGAGCAATACAACGGAAGCCTCTTTGTTCTCGCTGTCGCAAAGACGTCCACTAGAGGACGCCCCCATAACTTCCACAGCTCGACGACACATCCTGATGCAGAGTCCACTCGGTCGGCAGCAGTTGACCCTGCCGACTGAGGAGATCTGCCCGGACGTTCTCCACGCCTGCAACGAACCTCGTTAGAATCGTTACTTTCTGAGTTCTCGCCCATAACAAGATCTCTCTTGCTAGGTTGAACAATGATCGCGAGTGAGTCCCTCCTTGCTTTTTGTTTTTTATGTATGACAGAGCTGTGGTATTGTCTGAATTTATCTGCACTACTCTTGTTTGAGACTTTTTCTTGAAAAACTGAAGTGCCAAGTATATGGCCGCCAGTTCTTTGAGATTTATGTGCCAGAACACCTGTTCCCCTCTCCGGTGCCTGACACTTCCTCCCTCCCTAAGTGTAGCTCCCACCCGGTGGTGGACGCGTCGGAGAACAACACTAGGTCGGGGCTCTGAAGTTTGAGGGAAGTTCCTTCCGAAAGCTTCACAGGATCGAGCCACCACTTTAGGTGATCCTTTACCTCCTTTGGGATCCTCAACATTGTCTCCAAATTTTCTTTGTCCTCCAATTCCTCCTTCAGGAAAAACTGGAGAGGTCTGAGATGTAGTCTCCCCAAGGAAACAAACTTCTCCAGCGAGGAAATGGTGCCCAGCAGACTCATCCATTCCCTCACCGAGCATGATTCTTTCCTTAAGAAGACTGATATTTTTTCTAATCCTTGCTGTTGCCGTCCCTGGGACGGAAAGCTCGAAAAGCCACTGAATCCATCTGAATCCCCAGATACACGATGGACTGTGTGGGGATCAGCTGCGACTTATTTTCGAAATTCACTAGAAGTCCCAGGGACTTTGCTAGAGTTAAGGTTGATTGAAGGTCCTTCAGACACCTTTCTTTCGACGATGCTCGAATGAGCCAGTCGTCTAGATAGAGAGAGATCCTTATGTTTGCAAGATGAAGCCACCTCACCACATTCTTCATTAGAATTGTGAAAATCATTGGTGCCGTACTCAGACCGAAGCAAAGAGCTCTGAATTGGAAAACTCTTCCCTTCTGACAAAACGCAGATATTTCTTCGATTGGGGATGTATCGGGACGTGGAAATATGCGTCTTGCAGTCCAGTGATACCATCCAGTCGTTTGTCTTAAGGCCGCAAGCACTGACTGAGGTGTCTCCATCTTGAACGTCTGTCTCTCTATAAAAAGGTTTGAGACTGCTCACATCTAAAACTGGCCGCCAGCCTCCCGACTGTTTCGGCACCAGGAATAACCTGTTGTAGAAACCCGGGACTGAATGTCCTCGACTTGTTCTATTGCTTTCTTCTCGAGCATTTGTTCTATCAGATCGTACAAGATCTGTTGTTTTTCTCCATGGTACGAGGGTGATAGATCTATAGGTGGTTGCGCACATGGAGGAGGCTTCAGGAAAGGTATTTTGTATCCTCTCTCGATGACGTTGAGCGACCAGCTGTCTGCCTCTATCTTCTTCCAAGCTTCTGCAAATAAATGAAGCCTGGCACCTACTGGCGACTGAAGGACTTCCTCCTCATTTTTTACCTCTGGACTTAGACTGAGCTCTGCCTCTAGAGAGTCCTCTTCCTCTAGAGAAGGTCTAGAGGATGCTCACCTCGAAAGGGCTTTATTTTCTTAGAAAACTGGGTTTCGTGTTGAAGTCGAAGGAACCGCAGGACGTCTAGAAGATTGTGCTAATAGATCCTGAGTAGCTTTTTTCCCTGTAGACTTCCAGCTACATCTTTAATCATAGCCTGGGGAAGAGATGGTCAGAAAGAGGGGCGAAAAGCAATTCTGCCTTCTGTGTTGGAGACACTGCTTGGTAGTTAAATTTACAGTAGATAGCTCTCTTTTTCAGGAGCCCTGCACAAAAATGTGAAGCCAATTCCTCTGACCATCTCTGACGGCCTTATCCATACAAGCGAGAACACTGGATAGCTCCCCCAAGCTAATTGAGTCTTGACTACGAGACTTAGTGTCAAGCAGCCCCAAACACCAGTCTAACTGTCAAATTAAATACTTCAATTGTCCGAAAAAGACCTTTCAGATGGTGGTCTATCTCCGCCGGTGTCCATGCTATTTTAGCTGACGAAAGAAGAGACCTTCTTGGTGCGTCAACCGCCAGACTGGAAAAGTCACCTTGAGCCGATGCGGGAGCTCTTAACCCGACATCCTCACCTGTATCATACCAGATCCCAGCCTTGCCGCAAAGTCTTGAAGGAGGCTGGGCAAAGGAAAACTTTCCTTGAGCTTTTCTAGACTCCATCCAATCTTGCACCTTCTTAAAAGCTCTCTTAGTTGAAAGAGACTTTGTCATTTTAACAAATCCAGGAGTCTTATTTGTTTTTGACAACGAAAACTGAGAAGGAGGCGACCGAGGTGCTGCGGGTTGAACTCTTCTCCAAATGAATCCCGGCAAGCAATCGAACCAAAACTTGATAATCGGATGAATCTGACACAGCAGGTTGATCCTCTTCCGTTTCCTCTGAAATATTACTTAATCCTTCCTCATCTATAGGAGTGACCAAGGGGACTCCCGAAGCTGGTGGTACAAGTCCTTTCACTCCGAGCTTTAATGAAGATCGTTGTTTAGACGTGCATGGAGCATTCTGAATATTAATATCTAAAGATTCAGATAAAGCGGGTACCAATTTCTTGCTCATTCTCTCGATGGGAGTCCCTTCGAAAAGCCGATTGCAGTTGAGGTTCCATACTAATACCTTGCTGTGATATCTGATGGATATGAAACAAAGCGTCTGTTTGAACGTCTCGCTTGGCATCCGTCCGAGCGTCAAGCTTGGCGTCCAGCCGAGCGTCACGCTTGGCGTCCAGCCGAGCGCCACGTTTGGCGTCCAGGTGAGCGTCACGCTCGACACTCAGCCGAGCGTCCCGCTTGGCGTCCAGGTGAGGGTCACGCTCGGCGTCCCTCCGAGCGCCACGCCTGGCGTCCAGGTGAGCGTCACGCTCGACGTCTGCCCGAGCGTACCGCTTGTCTAAACAGGCGTCCCTGTGAACACTCCGCTCCTTCCAAGCCGAACTAGGAGCGTCGAGTTTCTCAGAACATGTTATACGTTCCTCGTTTCGTAATCTAAGGATCGTCCGTTCTTGTATAAAGCGAGCCTCGAGAGTCTGGGCGAATCCTCGTAGGAAGTTTTTCATGCCCTTTCTCCAACTGCAGGTGAGACGCACGAAATCTAGAATGAGTACTCACAGGCGAAAGAGACGATCGGTCCACCCGTGCGGGAGACCTCTTAGATCTTTTAATCGGTAATCTATCATCTTTTCTTCTCGGACAAATTTCTGATTCTCTCTCAGCCAGCAACGAAGCAAGTTGTTGTTGCATCGACCTGATAACACTCTTTGTAGTAGAAGATTCTTTTTCAGGAGAAAAACTGATCCTATGAGAAGGCGAGGGGCAAGGGGAAGCCCTATCCCTTCTCACAGGACCCGTTCTTCTATTCTTAGAACGACTAGGCCGCTCCAAGGCGTCCTCGTCAGATGACATCATAATTCTCCTTTGAGGAGTCCATGCAGCAAAACTCTCCGGTGAAGACCGCAAACCAACAGGCGAAAAAGGACGTGAAGCGTCTTCTTCACTGCGATCGAAGACTCTGGCCGCTTGTGCGACACCTTGAGTTTTCGATCTTTTTTGCGGTGGAGAGTAATCCAAGTCTCGAGGCGAAGCCCGTAACGAAGAAGCAGCGCAAAGAGACTCTGCGCCCTCCTCTGAGAGACTACTGACGATAGCCGCCTGTGCGACATTTAACGTCATAGCTCTTTTCAGAGGACGTGAGCGTCTTCTCATGCTCCAACTCCTGTTAGGGAGGACGCCTCCGAGGACGAAAAGCACTCGCGGAGGATACGCCGCACTCGCACACTCTTTGGCAGCCTGGGATCGTCTACAGGTTCTGCCGAAGGGACCCCGCCAGAAACGGTGGGGGTTCCCGTAACCCTCCTGCGGCTTTCGACATGTCCGTCTTCCTGGGCTTGGAAGTTTGACAGAGGTCCAGGCCTAGAGGCATTATAGGGCCGATCTGACGCCCCCCTCCTCCCACAACACTGGGGGCACTTTCACTGCACTTTTGTTCACTAATAATGCTTTTACCCTCCAAAGCGAGCAACTTTAGATTCTAGGTTTCGTATTGATTCCAGAATCGTAGAAGAAAGGGCATTGTCTTCCACTGATTTTTCAGGGCCCGAAGGCACAACATTTTCAGGGCCCGAAGGCACAACAGATTTAGGTGTACCAACTACTGAATGTATAGTAGGAGAAACCTTACTACCCTTACTTCTACTGACTGATACACTCCTGGAGGAAGATCTCCGTATCCTATCACGCTCCAATTTCCGCACATAGATTCATAAGCCTTCCACCCGAATCAGACAGACATTCACATCCTTACAACGGTCATTTTATTATACACGTATGTTCTCTACAATTATTACATATTGTGTGTGGGTCTACCGAACCTTTCGGTAGCCTCACCTTACAACCTTCCATACAACACACTCTGGTGCTAGATAAACTAGTCCCAGACATCTTAGTTAAAGGAAAAAACCAAACCAAATTCAAATCCAATCCACTATCAGCGTAAGCCTAGTCACAATCCACGTTCGATAACCAAAAAAACAAACAGGATACTCAAGTAACAGAGAAGTTTCGAAAATCCTAGACGGAGGTGTTGAAAACAGTTGTTATCAACACCGGCGACAGAAAAAATCTGAATAGAAAATGGGAATGGTTCCTGACACCCGCCTCCCAGCGGCGGGAATGGGTACTAACCACCTGGCCGACCACTGCGTGAGCCGGGAGTTTTGAAATTCTGTCGGACTTCGGAGAAATACAGCTATATATATATCTGCTGGGTAAGTTTCATGAACAAATTAGCTATACTATCTCCCTGCCGATTAGGCATTCAAACAAAAAAAATCAAATGGCTGCCCGGATGACTGTCTAGTTTACCTGTTCTCCACCAGGTGTGTTTCGAATGTTTTAGCTCTTATCAGAATTCTCCTTGACAGCCCACTAAGTTGTGGGGAGGCTTGGTGGGTCTACTTTAACAGTAGGTAAATATCATAATAATAAATTTTATTATGAAAATGATATTGTTATGATACAATAAAGTTTTATACATACTTACCTGGCAGATATATACATAGCTATTGACTCCATCTTCCTGACAGAAATTCGAATTTCACGGCACGCGCTACAGGTAGGTCAGGTGATCTACGTGCCTGCCGCAGGGTGGCAGGAATAGGAACCATTCCCGTTTTCTATCAGATTTTCTTTTCCACTTGTCTCCTGAGGGGAGGTTGGGTGGTTGATTAATTGTATATATCTGCCACGTAAGTATGTATAAAACTTTAATGTATCATAACAATATCATTTTTATACATTCAACTTACCTGTCAGATATATACATAGCTGATTCACACCATTGGAGGAGGGTAAGAGACAGCTAATTACTGAATAGACAGGTAAACAACATACGTTGTAGGTAATAAATAAATAAAACCTTGGTTCCTATGTGTTTAGACGAAGGGTTGACTTCCTAGCTATTGCTAGGAGTCTGCTTCGTCTAAAGAGCCTCAGCGAGGATGTGACCTATTGCTAAGAGTTCTTGTAGATCTGTCAATGGGGTCTTATCCACTTACTCGACAGAATCTAATGGTCTTTTGTCAATGGGGTCTTATCCACTTACATGACAATACACCTATGCCTAGTGGCATAATTAAGGAGCACAACACCAAACCCGATCACCTGATCCTAACACGAGGGTTTGTGCTTAATTTGAAAAGAGTTATCCCCAAACTCCTTTCAAACAACCCAAAGAAAAAACACTATGTTAAAATAAAATTTAACTCACTAGCTAAGGATCAGTGTCGGCTCCCTATCCCAGCAACGTATCCGTAGACACGTATAACCAAGAGAGAAGGATCTCTTGTAGGTCAACTTGACCTCCTTCGTGTAATGGGAAGTCAACACAGAGTTGCATCTCCCGTAAGTGACAGCTAATATGTCCTCATGACATATTGTTAGGAAAGAACAAGAATTCATAAAAGCTCGCACTTCATGCGCTTTTAATTCTCAGCTGTGTGAAGGAATCATCAAGTTACTCACCAAGTGCTTTAGCGATCACACTTGTTTCAAAGAAGACCAGGGCTTTCTTTGAAATGGATCTGTTCTGGATGAAGCCTAGAGCCTGGCTGGAGCCTCGTGCCTGGCTGGCGCCTCTTGCCTGGCTGGCGCCTCGCGCCTGCCTGTCCCTCGCTCCTAGCTGGCGCCTCGCGCCTGGCTGCCTGCCTGGCGCCTGACGCCTGGTTGGCACCTAGCGCCTGTAAGGCGCTTTTTGCCTGACTCCTGGCTGGCGCCTCGCGCCTGGAAGGAGCTTCGCGCCTGGCTCCAGACTGGCTCTTTTTGGCGCCTGGAGCCTGGCTGGCTCCTCCCCACTTGCTGGAGCTTCGAGCTTGGTAGAGTCTCGAGGATGTCTGGCGATGTCCATATCGGACGCTCTTATCTGTCCGATTTGCTCGCCTCTAGCGCATCTGCGCTAGGTTGGAGACCCGCTCTTTCTTCTCATCAGACAATGACAGTGTTCCTTCGAATTGTCTGCCTCTGGCATTTTTTACGCCTGTTTTGGCATTTGGCGCCTAGTTGGCGCTACATTGTCCGAAAGTCCTGAACATCCACAAAAGTTTATCAGGATACTGGAGAAGGGTGGAAGAAATTCTTCCACTTTGAGCTTTTGGCCTCTCCGGCAAGGGGAGGAGATTGTAGTCAGCTACATCCATTAGACGATAGGATATCTAACAGTACGAGAGATAAGAGTCTTCCTCCGAGGAGGATTCTTCTTGAGTACTTCCGTTGCTAACGAGATCTCTTCTTACATGTTGATGAAGTTCCTCATTGCAGAATCTTCCCTATCCTTGACCGAAGGAAGGGAAGGAGCCTGGAAGTCGAAGGAGACACCGAGTTGAAATTTGGAGGACTCCTGATTTTTAACTCTTTATTGTATCCCTCTGAATACCTTCTGGGAAGCATTTCGAGCCCTCATCGCATCCCAAAGACTCTGTAGGCAAACGTTTGAACCATTATCTGTGGTTGAAAACGTAAGTACCCTGCCTGGACAACGGAACCTCTATCTGAAAGCGTTGAGTCAGGAATAGAGGGTTTTAGTTCTTTCACCAGACATACTATGCTGGCAAGAACCCATAGCCGAGTATCCATAGAACCTGAAGCGAGATTCCAATGCATAAAAAATTCACTTGTCTTCTTGGTCGTTTAGGACCAAGAGAAACAAAGAATTACCTCATAAAATTTCTCAAAGAAATTTAACGAGGAGCAGTTCCATCTTGTCGGAACACAGAATCTGAGGTCCAAAAAAAAAAGGATCCCATTCCCTCTACTATTTGAAAGATCCTCAAATCAAATAATGAAAAACGGTTTGCTGCAAATATCTATAGAAGAGGATGATTTATAATCCCCTTAATAGTAATGAACAAGGAGAAGGAGGGGTGTGCAGGACTCAAGAGACTCTCCGAATTCATGCAATAAAAGGGTGCTAAGGTCTTGTAATCTGAAAGACCTGCACCCTCATTGACTTCCTAGTCTGATATATCTTTGTCCCATAATGCTGAGAGAAGAATGAGTCACCTGAGGAGAGTGCCTCTCTTCACAAGGTGAAGGGCTTTAAGCAGTAACAGCCCCATCCTGACAAGGTTACGTTCACATGTGCGACATCTTGAGTACCTGGCAGGTGAAGGCTGATCCTGCAAAAAAAGTCTCTCCAAATCAAACCATCCTGACAGAGATGAAGACGCTTATGCGACCACTAGAGTCCCTGTCATGAGAAGTTTGTTCTTGCTAGAAACTTCCCACAATCTCAGTCCATCCTGACACGGGCAACGGCCGCCTGTGCGACAACTTGTGTCCCTGTCAGGAAACAACTGATCTTGTGACAAATCTCAAAGAGGAGACTCTTGGTGAATTCTATCTCCAAACACAAAGAAGCTGGAGATCCTGGAGCCTGGCGCCTGGTTGGCGCCTGGCTGGCGCCTGGATGTCGCCTGGCTGGCGCCTGGTTAGAGCATTGTCTGTGTTAATCCAATTGATATCCTACTCATGTCGTATTGGGGTATCGTATAAGATCCCGAAGATCTTAATTCTCCTTGTAGAGACAGAGTATAGCCTTTTACTGCATTATTGATAGCAGATATATACAAAGGTGATTCTTCCCTCTGAAAGGGAAGAAAAAACCCCCATGTGGTTCACAGAGGTATCGGAAGAGGACAGTTTCCCCATTCCATCTAGCACGATCTGCAGCAATTCTATGTCTACCATGTCTTTTACCTTGAAAAACTCCTCTCATTCATGTCTACTTCTGGTCAGTCTGCACGCAGACCGACTCAGAGTGGAGAGGTTTTTCAGGTCTATTTATAATAGATTCTGATAGAATATCCAGATACTCTTGGAAAAGCCTTACGAAACATGCTGTGAGAAGAACGTGACTTCTGTGAATCTAACCTCTCTAAGGCCAAAATGAGGCATTCATCCTCTCTTCCTTTGACGCCCATTTATCTTAATATCTGTTAAGAATTTATAACTAGGGCAAAAAAGACTAAAGTTTATTCCCCTCTTTTAAATTAAAGATTGCGTATATTGCTACCTCTCTTGGTTCGAGGAAAAGGAAGCAGTCTATAGGAAGCCTGTTCGTCTTCTACCTTGCGAAGAGATCTATGAAGAAGACTTTCCGCAGGTTCTCACAACTCTTTCCAATAAATGTTAGACATACCACAACACTGAATCCTACTACGCATGCGCTAATGCTACTGCGCATGCTCTAACTGTAAGGGAGCTTTTGGCCTAAACTCAGACTTCTTAGTGAGGAAACAAATGGGGGTTTACGGGAGGGATACATGTATTTAGCCAAACACGTTACAGTATGACCCCTACATTGCTACCAGACTGAGTGAAGGATTGGGTGGTAACAGGGTTCCCAGATTTGGCAGTTTCTCACCAAATTTGGCTTTTTTTCCTAATTTGGTGGGTAAAAATTCACTTTGGCTGGTTAGTGGTATTTTGGCTGGTTTTCAAACACTTTCTGTTTGAGCTAAACACTGATCCCACGTTTGAGGAATCTCTCCCCAGATTGGGAATTTTTGAAGGTTTTCAGGAAAATCTGGGGAATTTGAATAGGTTTTCAGTAAAAACTTGGTAACATTTAAACAAAATATGTAGATGGAATTAAAATAAAAATCACACACACACCAGACGACCACAAAACAGACCGCCAGATTCTCAGAGAACGAGCCTCATTTCAAAATTTCAATTCATTCTCGTTTTTTTTTCCTGTATTCTTATATTAGTTTATATTATCTAACTAAAACTATGATGCCGCTATACAAGTATATATATGATAAAAAATATGCATTTATAAAGATAAATATAACGCACATATATTTGCCGGTTATTTGGGTTGGTTTGGATTTCCATTTGGCTGAGATTTTGGCTGGTTTCATGGTCGACATTGGCTGGTTGGTAGTGGTGTCATCTGGGAACCCTGGCTGGTAACCATACGTTGAGTTACAGAAAAGCATTTACCTAATTTGTTTATTAAACATGTTATGTGAATTCTAGTGTTTATTCCTTTTCCTTTTTCCATAGTATTTGTATAATAACTGTTTTGAAATATCCCCACCTAATCATTTCACCATATATAACTTGAAATATTATGTTATAATTGAGGACAGATATAGAACTCAGTTTTAGGACGTTTCGATACCTACCTACCTACCTGTTACGTGAAATTGCACATTGCGTTGCATATTACATACACACTCCCTATATCATTAATACACAAGTCAATCCCTCCCCTTTCCAGTATTCACGACTGGCTCTTTACGTTACACCATTTACAATGCATTTCTCACCGATACCAATACCTAGATTAAAGTTTGCCATTATTATTATAAAACCTACATTTAAATATATTCCATTATACAGTTTTACAGACATTACAATTTACACCTCCCTTCCAGTTTCCTTACTATTATGCAGTTATGTATGGTTACTTTTAACATTTTACACTACTTCCACACCCATCAAAGTTAGGTTTATATGTCATTTTACCTACTGGGGGCTGAATCCCCTCCCCCCATTAGGCAACATACCCTACTAGGTTTAGTTTGTTATATGTTGGTTTACCTACTAGTTTTACTTCCTTGAAGGGGGTTACCCGGTTAGGCTAGGTTGGTTAGTTCTTCAAGGGTGGATACCGGGGGGGGGGGGGGGGGTGGTGGGGGGAGGGGGGGGGGGGGGGGGGGGTTTGGTTAGGTTATTCATTCTACTCGGTACCTACTAGGTTAGGTTTGGTTAGTTACATCCTTACTATGGTTAGGTTAGGCCTTTAAAAGGGGGTACGGGGGGCAAAGCCCCCATGGTTCAGGCAATATTCCCTACTAGGTTAGGTTAGGTTAGGTTACATTCCTTACTAGGTTAGGTTAGGCCTTTAAGGGGGGGTAGGGGCGGGGGGGCGAAGCCCCCTGGTCAGGCAATATTCCCTACTAGGTTATGTTAGGTTACATTCCCTACTAGGTTAGGTTAGGTTACCCGGTCAGGCAATATTTCCCTACTAGTTTAAGTTCCCTACTAGGTTAGGTTACGTTCCTTACTAGGTTAGGTTAGGCCTTTAAGGGGGGGTACCGGGGGGCGAAGCCCCCTTGATCAGGCAATACTATTCCCTACTAGGTTAGGTTAGGTTAGGTTACATTCCTCTACTTATTGGTTAGTTAGGCCTTAAAGGGGGGGTAAACGGGGGGGCGAAGCCCCCCTGGTCAGGGCAATATTCCCTACTAGGTTAGGGTTGGTTAGGTTACATTCCTTACTAGGTTAGGTTAGGCCTTTGAAGGGGGGGTACGGGGGGGGGGGCGAAGCCCCCCTGGTCAGGCAATGTTGCCCTAAATGTGCATACTTAGATGGATATGGGGATGATTGCAGAGATCTGCATCAAAAATATGTAAAAACCTAAAAGAAGGAAAAAGGATGTAAGTTCGACAAAAATGCAAATATATAGCACCCTGTAGCCATGAATCATATCAAATAAATAACCAACCAAGTAATAAAATCCAAAATAAGAAAGAAATAACAAATAAAGAGAGAAATCAAGAATATCAGGTAAAAGAGAAAAGCAAACCACCAATGAGATATGCAGAGGTGTCAGCAAAGAATTTCAAAGCATCAGCTCCGAAATTCTACTCAAGAGATAATAACTGTATTTATTATGCAAGAGGATATTGCAGAAACGGAGAAAATTGCAGATTCAGACACAAAATGAATAATTATGATGAAGGAAGATCAAATATTATGGAAAAGTTGGATTTTTTAATGTCAGAATTTCTGGAAATGAAAAAAAGAACAACATACCAGAACAGGAAAGAGACATGGGAAAATCCTTATACTATCAGTATTAAATAAGGAGGAAAACACGCAAACCATCATAGTGATGAATGCGCAGGGTTTAGTTACGAGTAACTCAAAAAGAAAAATAGAGTACTTAGAAGAACTAACCCAAAATGAAAAGAAAATAGATATAATGAATATAAGTGAAACCTGGTATTCCCAAGAGACTGGGAATGATGATCAAATAAAAGGGTTCCAAACTTATAGATCAGATAGAAAAAATAGGAATCAAGGGGGAACCGCAATATATAAGAAAGACAAAAAACAAGGAAAAATATATGAGAAATATAGTAACTCAGAATGTGAACTAATAGCGGTAGAATTTGAATCTGAAAAATTGATGAACATAGTAAAATATAGACTCCTAATACTAAAGAGTTTGACTTAATAATTGAAAAATTGATGATATATGTATCAAATCACAAGGACTGGACTATTCTCCTATCTGGAGACTTCAACTTTCCTTTCGAAGAATGGAAAGAACGAATAGGAGATTGTGGTTGTACTTATACATATAAAAAAGAGAGTATAGTAGTGCAGAAGATAAGAGGCAATTTGAAAAGCTATTAGATATGCTACTAGAATACAACATTCAACAAATAAATCACCTGCCAACAAGAAAGGAAAATACTTTAGACCTAGTATTTGTGAACGAGATGAATTATGTTAAAGAAATAATAGTTTATAATGCGAGTATTTCAGACCATAATGTCATAGAATTAACAGTTCATTCCAAAGCAAGTGAAAATAGAGATAAGCAAGAAATGAAAAAGTGGGAAGGATATGGAAAATACACAACTTCTACAGTAAAAATATAAAATGGTCAAAATTATGAAGAATTAAACAAAGATTGGGATAACATTTTCGTAAGTGATGACATAAGGGTAAAATAACCGGAGATATTATATAAAATATTGGAGATAATAGTGGAAAAATATATACCGAAGAAGAAAAGTAAACATCATTCATGCATACCAAGAGACAGAAGAATCTTGTTCCAGAAAATCAGAAAGTGGAAAAAAGGTCTTGCAAAAGAAAAAAATGCATGGAAAGTTATAGACCTAAAAAGTAAGATAGAAAATGCAGAACAAAAGATTATACAATCAAAAGAAAATGAAAAACGGGACTTGGAAGAAAAAAACCCTAATAAATATCAAGCAAAACCCCAAACTATTATACTCATATGCGAAGAAGATGATAAAAGAAGAATAGAAATAGGCCCTCTGAGAATTGAAGGGATTAACGAATTGTGAAAAAAAAGGAAATTTGCAACATACTGGCAGAACGATATAAGAGAGAATTCACCCCCTAAAGAATAGATAATGAAGATAATGATATAGAAGTAAGGGATGAAAATAGTGAATATTTAGCTGACATAGATATTAATGAAGCTGATATTGTGCAGGCTATTAATGAAATTAAAAATGGAGCTGCTGCAGGGCCTGATGGAATTCCTGCTATTTTGTTAAAGAAAGTAGTTCATTCTATCGCAAAGCCACTTGCAATATTATTAAGACAAAGTGTAGATACAGGCAAGAAATATATGATGGAGCACAAATTAGCGTATATTACCCCTACTTTCAAAAGTGGATCAAGACTAGAGGCAAGTAATTATAGGCCTGTGAGTCTAACATCACATAATAAGAAAGTGTGAAAGGGTAATGAAGAAAAATATTATGAAACATTTAATAAAAAATAATTTGTTTAATAAAGGCAGAAACCATGGTTTCGTACCCGGAAAAGTACACCAAACCCAACTGTTAGTCCACCGTGAAAACATATTCCAAAAATATGAAAAGCGGAAATGAACAGATGTGGTTTCATTTAGACTTTGCAAAAAGCTTTTGATAAAGTAGACCATAAATATATTGAGGCGAAGAAAATTAGAAAAACACAATATCGTGGATAAAGTAGGAGATGGATTAAAAGAATTTTTATCACACAGAAAAACAGATAGTTATTGCAAACGACGCGAAATCGGATGAAGCCAAGGTAATATCCGGTGTGCCGCAAGGTACGGTGTTAGCTGCAATACTGTTTGTTATTATGATTGAAGACCATAGACAATAATGTTAAGGATTCGGTAGTGAGTAGTTTCGCAGATGACACAAGAATAAGTAGAGAAATTACTTGTGATGAAGATAGGAACGCTCTACAAAGAGACCTTAACAAGTATATGATTGGGCAGAGGTAAATAGGATGGTATTTAACTCTGATAAATTTGAATCAATAAATTATGGAGACAGAGAAAGAAAGCTATGCATATAAGGGACCTAATAATGAGACCATCACAAATAAGGAAGCAGTTAAAGACCTTGGTGTGATGATGAATAGGAACATGTTATGCAATGATCAAATAGCAACTCTGTTGGCAAAAGTAAAGCAAAAATGGGAATGTTGTTACGGCACTTCAAACAAGAAAAGCTGACACATGATTATGCTTTATAAAACATATGTTCGTAGTCCACTTGAATATTGCAATATGATATGGTACCCACACTATCAAAAGGATATTGCACAAATAGAGAGTGTACAAAGGTCCTTTTACAGCTAGAATAGAAGAAGTTAAGGACCTAGACTACTGGGAAAGACTACAATTCTTAAAATTATATAGTCTGAAAGGAGAAGAGAACGCTACATGATAATTCAGGCATGGAAACAGATAGAAGAATAGCAGAAAATATCATGGAACTAAAAATATCAGAAAGAGCAAGCAGAGGTAGATTAATAGTGCCCAAAAATATACAGGAAAAATAAGGAAAGCACACAGGACATTAATCCACTACGCACCAGCATCGATAATGCAGCGTCTATTCAATGCGTTGCCAGCTCATCTGAGGAATATATCAGGAGTGAGCGTAGATGTGTTTAAGAATAACTCGACAAAATATCTGAAACTGCATGCCCAGACCATCCAAGATTGGAAGATGCAAAATATACCGGAAGATGTACTAGCAACTCTCTGGTAGACATTAGAGGTCCTCACACTGAGGGACCTTGGGCAACCCAGACAAGATGTAAGGTTGTAAGGTAAGGTTAGGTTAGGTTAAGTTGGTTGAGGTTACATTTCCTTACTAGTTAGGTTAGGCCCTTAAGGGGGGTTAATGGGGGGCGAAGCCCCCTGGTCAGGCAATATTCCCCTAACTAGGTTAGTAGGCCTTTAAGGGGGTACGGGGGCGAAGCCCCCCCCTGGTCAGGCAATATTCCCTACTAGGTTTAGGTTAGGCCTTTAAGGGCCTTTAACGGGTACGGGGGGCGAAGCCCCCTGTCAGGCAATATTCCATACTAGGTTAAGTTCCCTACTAAGTAAGGTTACATCCCCTGCTAGGTATTGGTTGGTTTGGTTCTTTAAGGGGGGTTACAGCAGGTCCAACCCACCCCACTGGTCAGGCAACATCCCCTACAAGTTTAATTAGTTTTGTTATATGCTAACCTATGTTTAATTTGGTATTTTGTATTTATATAACAACTATAGGGCCCTATTACACATTTACCACCCAGGACTTAAATCCCACCCCCTCCTGGGCCCGTTATATATGTATTTGTATTAATTCATATTTTGAACCCATCCCACATTTACATTTAGTTCCTTAACTACCCATTTACTTTTATTACCCTTAACATTGCCAACTTATCTTGTTAAGTGCTTGTTCATTTACCTCAGCCCCACCCTGCTTCAACCAATAGCATCAAAGCATTTTTACTACTCCACCCCACCCACCTCTCCTACCCTTGTTTTCTACGGTCTGGCCTCTGCCACTCTTAACTGTAGAACTCCCAACACTGTTGAATCTGCCGCCATGACCATCCACTGCTGCATCAACTCACGCTCGCCCCAGCCCCTCACCAGGAACTCTTTGCCAACTTCATGTAACAATTGTTACACGAGTTACAAAGATTTCTCTGCCTTTTAACTCAGGTAATTATGATCGGACCTATCGGGTTTTTTTGCCAGGACCACGGCCTCCCTGAGAAAGCAGGTATTTTTGCCCCATTGCAGTTACACAAAGATTTTTTCTACCTATTACTCAGGTAATTATGAACGGCTGGTCTGTTTAATGCCAGGACCACGGCCCTCCTGGAGGAAGGCAGCGGTCTTATTTTGCCCCCATTGTGGGAATGAGTGCCGCCTAGATCTGCAAAAGAGGTGCTTTAGGTAAATACCTTACGAATAGTTTGTTGGATTCTACATGTAACCGTGATATGACCCGGCCCTAGATTAATGGCAATATCATATTACACCTATAACATTTATGACCTACTCCATATTTTCATGTTTATAATTGGTATTTTTCCCTCCACGTTTACCTTTAGGTGTGACCGGTCTTATCGACCGCATAGTAAGAAAGCGAAGAAACGCTGTTCTTACTACTTTTCCTTGTTTAAGGGCACTTGGTTCTCTGGGTCCCACCTTGATGTTGAGACAGTTCTGTTCTTCGCATACCTGTATGCGAGTGATTTTTTTTCTTACAAGGTTGCGAGAACAGAACTTGGACTGTCAGACTCAACAATTAATGATTGGGCCAGCTTCTCCCGGGAAGTAAGTATTTTGCTTATCCCCTCACCATTTTCCATTCCTACCCCCTCCTTCTCCCCCCCTCCCTCTCTCTCATACACAACCTGCCTTGTATTATTATGAAATTTACCCTACTTAATTATTTACCCCTAACACTGACTTTTATTTCAGGTCATAGTTAATTGGTGCTTCCAACAGAAGCAGCAAATAGGTGGGCCCGGCACAATTGTTGAAATCGATGAGGCGAAGTTTGGGAGAAGAAAATACAACGTAGGTCGCCTCATCGAAGGCCAGTGGGTATTCGGTGGTATCTGCAGGCAGACCCGGGAGTTTTTCGTTGTTCCCGTACCCGACAGGACGAGTGGGACTCTGCTTGCAGTTATCAAAGAATACATTGTGCCGGGTACCACTATTATTTCTGACTGTTGGAGGGCTTATGACTGCCTGCGAGATGAAGGTTATGTCCACTTGACAGTCAACCACTCGATGAACTTTGTGGACCCAGAAACCGGTGCCCATACTAATACTATCGAGAGGAGGTGGAGGGAACTCCGGCAGTCGACTCCAAGATATGGGAGGAGAATGTATAACTTCGTCGGGTACTTGGCTGTTGCTTATTTCAAGCTGCATTTTGAGGAACCCAAGACCTGCCTCCACGCATTCTTAAAGGCAGCTGCTGCTTTGTACCCTCTACCCCTTTAAGGTAAGGTCCAAACATTATTCTTAATTATTATTTTTTAGGTAAGTGAGTGTTAGGCTTTCGCCGAAAGTTGCGTCAAGGTATGTTACTATTCAGTGGGGTGCTGCTAAGACAACTCGTACCTTCCACCTTAACCCCCCCCTTAGTGAACATATGGCTCCGTGGTGGTTGGGAAATTTAAACATGGCAGCTGTGTTTACATTTCCTTCACTGTAACGAATACTTGGTACCTTCCTATAGGACCGTTCTTCGGTGACTTAGACTATGGCAATTGACATTTTCTATGTTATTTTAGTTGCTTTACAAGGGTTGTAAGGAATATTTTTTTCGTTTGGTTGGAACTAAACTTTAATATACCTTTGAGTTTGGTGCGGCTATTATGTAACTTTCAAAGGTCAATTACTGCTTAGTTACAGCCGGCCGAATGGATATTACTTTTAAATCTTGTACAGTAACTAAAATAACATAGGAATCAGTCAATTGCCATAGTCTAAGCCACCGCGGATTGCTTCTGTAGAAATACCCCAAAAAGTAAATAATAAAGATATATATGTGCATTATGATTATACCAATTACATGAAGAGCTGATAATCTGCATGAATAAATGTAAACTGTTCTGCAAGAAAGTTGAGTAAAGCAATTAGTATTTACAATAGGTACGAAACTCAAGATGTCGTGACGTCATACCTAATACAGGACTTGAAAGAACGTTCTAATTCCAAAAAATAATTACTTAAATTTGAGTCAGAATCGAGTTACTTTTTCAATAACGAACATTTTCAAATTAATCATCATAAATATGTAAAATATTGATGTTTTACTATTTATTTAAAAAATTATCGAAGTGCACGCTTCGTCGTCGTCTTCTACAAAACAGTTGTTTACTCGGTGAAGAAAAGTTTTCCGTTTGTTGTGATAAAAGTGCCCCAGCGTCTGTGGGCACAAGTGGTGTGCGGATTTATCATAGGAAATGGTTAGTTTATTGACACAAGCGAATCCGTAAACATCGAGATGGCGTCAATCTTCTAAATACTTCGAGTTGTAAGTAAAAATGTTGAACGCGTTTTGGTGAGATTTGCAGTACGTTTGAGACCGTTTTCACTACCCTCTGTTTAAATCGTAAAATTTGGCCTTAATTTCTAACTTTGGAGAAAATACTTAGTTCGAAAGGAGAGTAGAGGTCTTTAGCTCCGTTTCTCACCAACAAGTCGCGACTGATGCCCATCTCCGATGTCAGAACGCGTTATAATGTACTTTTTTTGGGATTGTACACGCTGATCGAACATGGTCCACTCTGGACCCTACGGTTATTTACCCTATTGGATTTAAAAACTGCCTTGAAAACATACTATTTTACGAAGAGCGTCATATGCTTATTTTAGTTCGTATGGGGCTTTCATACATCACATTATGTTGACGAAACTTCAATCTTTTGAATGGTATGCTTAGAGTTGTAATTGTATTCTTGTTTCACCAATTAAATATCGTGTGAATAAGACCCGTCCAGCGTGATAAAGGTTGGTAGTCAGTGATGTTTTACCCTAAGTACTTTTTCAGAGGGTGGACATCCGTGACCGTCGGTGTGATGGGCCAGTCCATGCGGTTGTTTACCCTTGTAACCCAATTAGCTTGGCCTAATCCCTAGCTTGTTTGTATGGTGTTTTTAAAGTTGCACGGAACCAGTAGTTAGCTACCTATTTAGCAACGGGATCAACGACTTCACGTGACTTCCTAACAACGTCGAGAGTGAACTTTTATCACCAGAAATACCCGAAAGGTTAACCTAACCTAAGAGCTACCTATAGTGGTCTAGCCTACCAGGACCGTTTTACCTACGGTAGACCTAGGTACCTATCACATTTATAGGAACTGATGCTAAGAACCGTCAACACATCCCCTGACCTATCTCATTCTACATGATCACAGTCTAACAGTAGGGTTGGCTAGATGACCCACTGAGTAGTATCCTCAGATAGCTTTGGGGGGGGGGGGGGGGGGGGGGATTTGGGGGGGGGGGGGGGGGGGGGGAAGGATTAGGTACGTCTCGCCTGGCTCGTGTCATTGCTTCTCAATTCATGATTCCCTTTCAATTGCGAACATTTGTGATCTCACTCGCCGAACGCTGTCACCGTTCACTCTACAACAAAAATAGGGATATGTGAAATGCGCCACCTGATCAATGCTGACTTACTAGCAACAGTACTTACGGTGGTTTGATTCAGAAAATAAACTTCTTGTTTACTGCTCTACTGCAACCCTCAATAAACTACAAATGCCCGGAAGAGTGTTTACGCACTGTTGCCAGTTCTTAAAAATGGATAACCCCTTATCACCAGGTTGACGTGGACACCGATGCATATTATTCTTTATTCATTCTCTTATTTTCTTATTTATATAGTTTTTTTTATTTAAAATGGAATTTTATCTCTGCATTGGTTAGTTTTAAAATTTTCATCTGAAGAAAACTGCGGAGGATTTTAAAATATGAGCTATTTCTATAGATAGCTAGATTCCAGTAGCGCGACCGTCCTACAGCTGTAGCTATTATCATCTCTGTTGGTTGAAAAGAGGACGGTAGGTACGGCACTAGCCCGAGCCAACATTATACCAGTCTAATATAATCCTAGAGCCTTAGATGATCTTATTCTAAACCAAACCCACCGTCGGGTACCAAATTCCTTAATTTCGTAGGTAATTTATATATTTCTAATCAGGTTATATGGAAAAAGAAATAAGCAATGCAGAATATTCAAAACAAGAAATTTGTTTGCCTGTTGCAATTTGGCCAGACTTAATTGTTCAGTTTTAGTTTTCTGTAAAAAAAAAAGAAAAAAAACTATTGAAATGGCCATTTGTCTGTCCGTCCGCATTTTTCCCGTCCGTTCTCAAATCTTAAAACGACTGAGGCTATAGAGGACTGCAAATTGGTATGTTGATCATCCACTCTCTAATCATCAAACATATCAAATTGCAGCTCTCTCGCCTTAGTAGTTTTTATTCTATTTAATGATAGATCGTGCGTCTGTACGTCACCGCTGTAGGCGATAACAACACAGGCTACCACTGGGTTGTGGCTGAAAGTTTCATGGACTATGGCTGAGAGTGTCATACATCATTAAACGACAGAAAACTCGATTGCGCTGACGAAACTTCGGCGTATTTTTTACTTGTTAATCTTCTGATCTCTCTACTGATTATGCGCGATTTTCTTCTATTCTGGGTCTCGATTCATAATCTTTCACAGTGAATTAATACAATGATTAGCGTAAATGTTTACGGTGTGCGTTGTTTGAAATTTTTCCATTGCTAATATATTACAACGTCATACTTGACTGACATTCATTGATAATCATGATAGCTGGCTGGTATTTCAATTTTCAGTACTAAGTTCGAAGTTATGTTATATATTCCATATAAATCGTATATGGAGAGAGAGAGAGAGAGAGAGAGAGAGAGAGAGAGAGAGAGAGAGAGAGAGAGAGAGAGAGAGAGAGAGAGAGAGAGAGAGAGAGAGAGAGAGAATGCCGTCACCTGAGCCATTGCATGCTTAGATGTTTGATGATTCAGAGTTGGTAACACTGACGTGTGTTTCAAGGTAAAGAGTTAGATCCCTTTTTATGAATTCATTAGCCAGTTAAGTTCTTTTTATTACGATTGAACCTTTTATAAATTCCTGAAAGGGAAGGAAACTATAAGTAAATTTTTTTTGCTGACTGAATTCTAAATTCTGCAAATTTAATACACAAAAATGGAAAAAAATAGTCTTGTGAAAATGGCGAACAAGTGCAAGACGAAACCTCAAAGCTTTGTGTATCCAGTTACAAAAATTATAGATTAACAGCAATAAAAGAAACCAAAACCAATTAAAATCACGGTTCATCTGAAAAAAAATTCACTTGGTAGATTGTGATAAAATTCCATTGTAAGGTCGTACTAATATGTAAAAGGTGTTTTAATTCTTTACATATTAATACAATTTACTTATATAACTGTGGATAATTATCACAATTAACAGATTATCACGATATTGTGAACTTCTTAGCAAGCCAGTCTTATTGTTAGCAAGGGTGTGAGGGTGTGAACAAGAGGCAGCTAGAAGTGTACTGACTTTATTATATGCTGTTTGAGATTAAGCTGGCTTTGTGCCAGCACGGGCTCTTGCTCATAGAGCAGCCTGTAGCTTTATTATAGGTAAGGGAAATTCATATATACAGCGTGCGGGCGTAAATGTGGTGTCCGACCCGCGAGAGAGTAAAAATGGGTGGCGACAGCCGATTTGTGTTTCTAAGGATGCATATAATTATAAATATAAAAACATATAAAACATGATGTTACATAATATATACATTGGCGGGAAGCCCGCTGAACGTTCTCTAGAATGGAAGTAAGAACAACGCGATTGTAGGAATATGTACCATGAATTTGCGGAGAAAGCGTTGTCCTTACAAATACTCCCCCCAAGACAATAATTAGGGCATAATTGTTGGATAATTTTAGTGAGCTTCTGAAGTTCTGATTACTACTCGCGGAAGCGGCCGGCGGAGGCAGCCTCGGGTGCGCGAGACCAGCTGCTTCGGTAGATCCTCGGCCTCGGAGTCCTCGGGGGTGAGGGGGGGCGTCCGTTCGGAAACGGGATGCCTCCCCTGGGGTGATCCTCGGGGGGTTCGACCGTCTTCCGAGGGCGGCCGTGGCCATGTCTGGGCGGTTTGGTGATTCATGGTGTTGATTTGTGTTGGGGAGGCGGTGTGAGGCGCCCTACGGGACCTGTGTCAGTGCAATCTTCCTCCATCAGGGAGGCGGGTTTCAGTCTGTCAATCGTGATCCAATCCTCGCGACCATTTATGGAGATGAAGTATGCCTTGTCGGTGCGTTGGAGGACGTGGAAGTGACCTCAGTAGGGCCTCATCAGCAGCGGGCGTCTTCCCTGACGAAGACGTGTTTGCAGGACGATAGGGCCTTCTGAAGGAAGTGTTTGGTTCTATCGGAGAAGGTCTTGAGGTAAGGCGTGAATTTTCCGGCGGATTCCCAAAGCCTGGCGATGGAGACGTCTGCGTCGTCAGAGTTGGTTGGGAAGAACTCGCCTGGGACTGCCAATGGTTCCCCATAAACCTTCTCTGCTGGTGATGCCTCGCCGTTTGCCCAAGGGGCGGTCCAGAAGCCAAGGAGGACCCACGGTAGTTGATTTTTCCAGTCCTCGCCAGTGCAGTGCACCATTAGGGATGCCTTTAGCGATCGGTGGAATCTTTCCAATATGCCATTAGCCGCTGGGTTGTAGGCGGTGGTGGCGTGGAGCGACGTCCCCATCAGTCGGGCCAGGGAGGTCCACAGCTCTGACAGGAAGACAGGTCCACGGTCCATCGTGATATCATCTGGCACTCCAAATCGGCTGATCTAGCTGGCGAGAAGGGCTTCGGCGCATGCTTTGGTGGTCGCATTCAAACGCATTGCCTCTGGCTACCTGGTGGAGCGGTCGATTATCGTCAGGGTGTATCTGGCACCTTCGGACGGGGGCAGGGGACCTACGACGTCTACATACATGTGGCCGAATCTTTGTTTTGGCTGAGGGAATTCCCCTACGCTCGATTCTGTGTGCCGGCTTATTTTGCTTGATGAACTTCTCCGTCAGGAGGCGCATCGTTGTCCGGCCCAAAGGGTGCGAGAGTCCATGTATAACGTCAAATACGGCCCTCCTGCGGGAGGCCGTGATCCGTGGTCAGGGGCAGCCTGTGCTGATGTCGCAGAGAAGTGTCGTGCCTGAGGGTCCGAAGGGCATCCCCTCCCACTTGAGGGAGGTGAGGGCTGTGTGGTATGCGGCAGTCTCCGGATCGGTGGCCTGTTCCAGGGCGAGGTCTTCGTAATCGATCCCGGGGTGGACGGTGTTGATTTCTATCCTCGAGAGGGCATCAGCCACGGGGTTCTTCTCGCCGGGGACGTAGTGGATGGTGCAGCCAAACTTGGTGATGGCTGCCAGGTGTCTCTGTTGTCTTGCTGACCAGGCGTCGCCCGCCTTGGTGAAGGCATGCACAAGGGGCAGTGGTCTGTCCTGATAGTGAAGGAAGCGCCCTCGAGGAGGTAACGGAAGTGGCCCACTGCTTGGTATACAGCCAGGAGCTCGCGGTCGAATGTGTTATACCTCCTCTCGGTGGGCAACAGTTTCCTACTGAAGAAGGCAAGCGGCTGAGGACCATCTGCTCAAGCGACGTTACTGGTGTCAGTGGTGAGGCGTAAGGGCATGCATGGTGGGGTCCTGGTGGGACAAGTTGGTGGCTTTGACGAGGACCATCTTCGTGTCGTGGAAGGCCTGCATCTGCTCTGCTTCCCACGTCAGGTTTTTTGGTTTGCCCTTCAGACCTGTGTTAGAGGGGACATGGTTCAGGCGATGTCGGGGATAAACCAACGGTTATAATTCACCATTCCGATGAATTCTTGCAAGGCCTTGATTGTAGTTGGGGTCGGGAACTTCTGCACTACATCCACCTTCGAGGCCATGGGGTGCACACCTGCTGCGGAGATTTCGTGTCCGAGGAAGTCCACCCTTGGCACCGAAGTTGCACTAGTCAAATTGGATGACCAACCCGTTTTCCTGCAGGCATTGCACAACTGCTTGGACATGATGTAGGTGCCCCTCCGGGGACCTGGAAAAAATCAAAATATCATCGACGTAGCAAACGCAGAAGGGCAGGTCCCCAGGATGCTGTCCATCAGGCGCTGGAAGGTGGCCCCTGACGTTTCTCAGGCCGAAGGTGGAGTAATGGAAGACGTAGGAGCTAAAAGGCATGATGATGGTGGTCTTGGGAATGTCCTCGGTATGTACTGGTACCTGAAAGTAAGATTTTAAGAAATTATTTTTGTGAAGATTTTTGCTCCATGGAGGGCCCCGGTCAAGTCCTGCATGTTTGGCAGGGGGTAGTGATCGGGAATCGTTGCGAGGTTAAGTCTTCGGTAGTCTCCACAGGGCCTCCAGGTGCCATCAGGTTTCCGCACCATGTGGAGGGGCAAGGCCCAAGGTCTTGATGCTTTCCGGCAGATACCCACGTCCACCAGGAGGCCGTTAAGCGCCAGGAAGTCCGCCCCCAGTAGTGGAACCCTGACATGTGCGATGGTGAAAGACCAGGCGTAGTTGCGGCCCAAGATGGAGATTTCAAGGGACTTCGTGCCGTAGGAGTGGATGGGGGTCCTGTTGGCGACGACGAGGGTGGTTGGGCTGTCTTGGCCGCTGCTGCGGTCTTCTCCTGATGGTGGGAATATCGAGTGCATCTCCCTGGTGTCTATCAGCATCCTCCGGCCGGATATTGCGTCGCGTGTGGCTCCGACGAGGCCGCTGCCACGGGTGAGTCTGGTTTTGTTTGCCGTTGCTGTTTTTTGACTGCTGTTATAGGTGCAGGGGCTTTCACATTTCTTGGAGTGCCTTCCGAATCTTCGGTGGTAGTAGCACCAGGAGTTTTTGATCCGCTGCAGGTGGGAGGTTTTCTTCTGGGTCACAGCGCTGATCTCCTGCATTGGGTCCTCTCCTTCTTCCTTCTCTGCTGCTAGGCATACGGGAGATGCGGGACCGGCGAGCTTCACAGCCTTGGTTGACATGGTTAGTTTTTTTGCTTCCTCTACAAGCTCGTTATCAGGGAGGGTATAAGTGTCCGTTATCTGTCCTCGGACATCTGGCTCAAGTTGCCGAAGGAATATTTCGCGACCAAGTCAGATCTCCATTTTCTTTCCGTTGGGAGCTACTTCAGGCAGGCGGAGGAGGCCCATCACCATGTCCCAAGCATCCTCCAGGTCGGCGCCTCTCATTGGGTTTGTGACAAGGTAGAGGGCGTGGGCAGCTCTTTCAGCAATAGGAGTGGCGTAGGCTCTCACGAGTTTTGTCTTGAGTTCGCCGAGTGTGACTGGTTCGGTCTGTGCGCGCCCGGTCAGCCAGGGGGTTATTCGTTTCTACACGTCTCCTGGAAGGGCTGCTATGACGAGGTCAGCCTGCAGCACCTCGTCAGAGAGTCCCGTGAGTCAGAATTGCACCTCTCGGATGAACCAGGCGGTTGGGTCCTCTGTTGCAAAAGGGGACAACCTGACAGCCTGAGTGGCGGCTGTGCACAAGGCTGAGGAGGCCTGGATTTCTCACACGGAACTGTCTGCTTCCGCCGTCCACTCTCACAGAAACGGTCGACGGGAGTCGTAAATGGCAGGCCAAACAGTTTGAGGAATGCCTGAACACACCTGGGAAAGGTATGCTGTATTTATTCCATTAGAGGCGTTGGCTTTCCACGGCAGGAGCTTTCGGAGATCTAAACTGAGGCGCCATGTGAGTCCGCTAAAGATCTCTGAATGTGAGCGGCGGTAGTTAGTCCCTCAATGGCTTACCCAAAACCGCTTGGGTCACCGTCCAAACCGGGAGGTCACCAGTTGTGAGGGTGTGAACGAAGAGGCAGGTAGAAGTGTACTGACTTTATTATAGGTAAAGGAAATTCATACAGCGTGCGGGTGGAAATGTGGTGTCCGACCTGCGAGAGAGTAAAAATGGGTCGGTGACAGCCAATTTGTGTTTCCTAGGATGCATATAATTATAAATATAAAAGCATACAAAACATGATGTTACATGATATATACATTGGCGGGAAGCCCACTGAACGCTCTCTAGGATGGAAGTAAGAACAATGTGATTGTAGGAATGTGTACAATGAATTTGCGGATAAAGCGTTGTCCTTACATGGGCTCTTGTTTCAGGGAGAGACTTAAAATGCAATCTTACATAAGAAACGAATACGTTCTTATAAATGAAAATATTTGCTATAATATTTTACACATAAGTCCCATTTACACATAAGTCCCATGTAGAAAGTAAAACCACTAACATAGCCTTTAACCTGTGAGGACTGGACTGAGGCAAGAAATGCTTACTGATTTTTTGTTGTTGTTTGAGATTAAGGTGGTCTTATGCTAGCACGGGCTCATGCTCCTAGAGCAGCCCATAGCTTTTATTGGTCAGAAATGGACATATATAAGGAGGCTGAGCTGACGGAATTGCAGTGTCCATCACGCGTACATACGAAAATAGGGAGCGGACCCCTGCTGTGATTGTACTTTCTCGCACCTACAAATATACATATAATTAAGCGTACAGCATGTGTAAATTTATGATACATATATTGACAGAAAGGCCGCAAACTACTCTACATTTTGGTATATGTATAAAAAGAGGTATATACATTTGGAGGACGAACATTTCGGTGGAAATGTCGTCCTCTCAAACCTGAAGGGACATATATGGGTAGGATACGACTTACATGCCCTATCAATGCTATAAACGTCAGGACTTTGGGCATAGTGCAACAAATTGTAGAAATAACCAAGTCTGCCCTAAATGTGACGAAAATCATACATCAAATGAATGTACTAGCACCATCTTAGTGTTATAATTGTGAAAAGAGAGGCCATAATGATATTGAATATAAAACATATGACGGCAATAAGTATATTTTAGTATATAAAGAACAAGTATCAAGAGCGAAAAATAATATGGATCCTGGCTTTGCCTAATAATAATCTATTCAATTTAATAATAATAATCTTCTATTCAATTTAATAAACATACAGTCAGCTGGAAATAAAACCAGCACTATTAGAAATCTTATGAATAATCACAATCTGGATATATCTAGATTGTGCACACTAGCAGAGATTTGGATAAGCAATTATGTAAGTAATTTTTCTAAAATAAATGCAATGACGCTAGGGGCGCACAACTTTTCCCACATTGGCTAAGTATCAAGAGAAAACAAAAAAAGGTAGTGGAGTGGGAATCTTTGTCAAAAAAGTATACAAAGTATCGATATATAATGAATCAAAATGTATTCAGTACTTTCGAATATATCAACACTAAAATTACACATAAAAATTTTAATAGTTTACAAACCCACCAAGCACAAGTAAGTGATCGTTCCTTGACAAATTCAGTGACTTCCTAAACATGTTAACTGATAACAAAAATACAATGATTTGCGGTGACCTCAACTTGCAATTTGATGATAATAATAATTATGTCAAAGAATTTATAGTTACTTGTAACCTAGGGACACGCCGTCCCACAGTACTAATATATGGCTGCCGGCTGGTACTGCATTTGCCGGATGTTATTAGCAAGTTGGCCTAGCCTAAGCTCAGTGGCCAGCCCTTCTCAAAGAACTGTTGAACACAATCAGAAAATTTGAACAAGATTTGATTACAAAAATAAAATATCTACATCTCATGAATCTACTCTTACAATAATGAAACGAAACTAGAACACATTCAGCCTTAACTAGTAAATCATCACCTAACCAAGGGCCACGTGGTCCTTAAGGGACCAATGGCCCAGTTAACTCATAAAAAAACTACAATCATTAAGAAAAATAACGATATGAGTCTGGGAACTATACTTGATATAATGAACCAATTAGTTACAACACTTGTTTAGGAACTGTGGAGGACGTGTCTTAGCTCTCCTACGTTATGGAAGGGAAGGGCGAAACGCCCTAGTGCCTGACGTTATATACCACAATCAGTTAGACATTTTAACATCATACATTACATTATCGCTCGTCAATGTGATAGTTCTGGTACAAAATACATGATAAAATTAAATATGTAAGAGGTTCCTATGACTCTGTCAAAGGCAAACTTGAAAAGCATACATAAAGGCAATACATTTGAGAAAGAACCATTGCATTTTGTTGCCTGCTTTCTTCTTCTTGACTTCAGGTTCGGGACTGCAGCAGATTTAAGTCAAGAGAAAATGGTGCACATATCTTTTTCATGACATCCTCCACCACCCAAAGGATGGGAGGGATCCAAAGCTGAAGAGAAGGTCTAGACAAGTGAGGCAAGTTGAGTGGATCTTCTTGGTCACAGCCCAAGCTCGTTCGCAGCGCTATGACCCGAGTCTAGCTCACAACAACGGTATGCATCCCAGCAGAGTGATCACCCAATTTATTTACAAAACACAAAATAGGCAAAATACACAAATCAAGAAACAAGAAAACACCTACACAAGAATGCAATGCTCACACTCGTGACTCAAGGCAATACTAAGAAAAAAATGCAACAATCAAAACCCAACCATATGGCAACATCAATATGAATAGGCAATGTTCAAAATTGGGCAGTAAGGTAGCATCTTCAAGCAAACTCTTCTTCTTCTTCTTCACAGCTTCATCCCTATTCGGGGTTGCCGTTTTGAATGAGTCTCTTCCATTTACCTCTGTCCTGTGTCATTTCCTCCAGTACTCCCTTCTTTCTCATATCATCTCTAATGAATCTCTCCACCTGGCCATAGGTCTTCCTCTCCTTCATGTTCCATCCACCGCCACGTCCATCACTTCTCTTGCCATGTGTTGCTCTTCTCTTCTCATTAGGTGGCCATACCATCTTGCACTTTCTTTGATGCTTCAATGACCTTTACTGTTCCCCTTATATGTTCATTTCTAACCCAGTCCAGTTTGGTCACTCTCTGCTCATCCACCTGAGCATCCTCATCTTGGTTATGTCATACTCCCTGCCCTCTGTTTTCTTTAGTGGTGCTGCTTCCAATCCATATATCATTGCTGGTCTGAATACTGCCTTGTGCACTCAGCCCTTTAATCTTATAGGGATTTACCTATCACATATGACACCAGACACCTTCCTCCAGTTGTTCCAACCACACTGAATCCGGTTTTTAATTTCCTCTTCCATGTTCTCCGCATTGTCAACCACTGAACCAAGGTACTTGAATTTATGGACCATTTTGATGCTTCCTACGCCTAATTTGATTGTGGTTCACAGGTCACCATCTAATTCAGTTGTCATATATTCTGTCTTTTTCCTGCTTATCCTTAAACCTCTCCTCTCTAAGGCATATCTCCATCTTTCAAGCTTTCCCTCCAGTTCTTCCCTGTTCTCGGCTACCAAGACTATGTCACCTGCATAGAGCAGACACCATGATGGCTCCTCCCTGACATCCTCCATCAACACATCCAAGACAATATTAAACAGAAGTGGGCTCAGAGCGGATCCCTGATGTAGCCTGACTCCAACTTGGAAATTTTCTGTTCTTCCAACTGTAGATCTGACGTTGGTCTTTACCTTTCTATACATCTCCCTGATCATTCTATCATACTTCTCCATCACTCCTCTCTCCCTAAGACATCTCCATATTTCCTGACGTGGTACTCTGTCATATGCCTTTTCAAGGTCTATAAAGGTCATATGCAAGATCTTTTGTTTCTCTCTGTACTTTTCCATAATTTGTCTCACTGCGAAAATATTATCCACAGTACTGAAACCCTTCATGAATCCCAGTTGCTGTCTACCGATGAGAACATGTTGCCGTAATCTTTCATCCATGATTCTTTCAAATACCTTCAAGCAAAATACAATAATTAAAAATTGGGCAATAGGATAACATATCAGCAACTGAAATAGGCAATGTTGAAAATCATGTAATAAAGCAGTATAATCATAAATCGATGTGCAATACTCAAAATCACGTAATAAGCTAACGCATCAATCAAATAAACAGGGGCATAGTTCATGCAAAATTCAGCATTATGAATAAAAATGCAATATTCCACTCGGGAATCATGGATAAAGAATGGCTCTCTGCTATGAGCCTCCTATAAAGGCACAAGATTGCAACAAGGTGAAAAATGACAGTGTTCATCTGAATGATCAACACATTTTTTATATCAAGATGAGGCAATTCTATGATAGTAATAGCAAAAGATTCTTCATGCAAAATTATACAATGTGAACTCACCAATGTTAATGTCACTTCATATAGACAACACTACACTCCTTCGGAGACATGTCATAATATCATGAGTTACAAAATGACACATCAGGAAAATTCACAAAAAATACATCAGTATGTGTACACAGTTGCAACGTTGCATCTGCTGTCTGCCCCTGTTGAGCGGACAAGACATAAAACTTATATACTAGACGTAAAACCTTCAGGTCTCTTTTCAGCTCCACTTTTTTTCATTACACTATTCTGTCTTTTACCCTCTCCAACATCTTTCATCTCTGTTCAATTGCGGCCCTTCTTTTTGGTCTTGCGTTTTCAGTGTCCACTGCTTCATCTCAAACACTATCTATCTTTGCCCCATTCACCTCGAGTCTTTCAGTTCTTTGAGTCACACTTTCCATACTACTGTCCAACGCACACTGATCATTTTCCTCTAGGTCGCTCTTGTTCTTTCTCAAGTTCTCCTCCAGTCGTTTCTCCCTTGTCATCGTGGGCATTCACTTCAAGTGGCACTATGTACTCAACTGCCCTCAGGTGCTCTTCACCTTCGAAGAGAACTTTGATGGATCTCAAAACCCCTTGATTGTCAGGGTAAACTGTAATAATCTTGCTCAGGGGCCATTGACTGTGCCTTTGCTGTTCCAGCTTCACCAATACAATGTCCTCCTCGTGCAGTGTGGTTGCAGGACCCTCCCTGAAATCATGCTGTTCCTGAAGCGACCTCAGGTATCCTTGTCTCTAATATCGCCTAAAGCGTTCAAGAGTTTCAGTGAAACAGAAGTACTGTTGATGTAACTGCTTAGTGGTCAGGATCTGGTACATCTTGTTTGGGACAACTGGTGGCAACAGACGTACCAGATCGCCTCAGACCAAGCGGGACAGTGTGAGGACTTTGTCTTCTCTCGCATCTCCCTCATACATCAGCAGGTGATTGTTGACCATTGCTTCAGCCTCCTTGACAAGACGGCCAAGTTGTTCCTCACAGAATGCGTTGCATTTGAAGGTGGTTTTCAGGGTGCGTTTCACCACCCCAATTAGCCTCTCAAAGAAGCCTCCCTTACAGGGGGACCAAGGAGTTTGGTAGGTTCAATTAATCCTCCTCTCTCGGAGGAAGCATTGAGTGATGTCCTCATCATACACCTCACTCAAAAGGGTGCTGGTAGGCAGAAGGTCATGGCACTATCCATATACACCCAGGTGGGTGCCCCATGTGTGGCAGCAAATCTCCTGAGTGACAGAACAAACGTCCCCTCGTCTAAGCTGCTGCAGAAGTCCAAGTACACTGCACGACTTGCAATACAGGTAATGATGAGGAGGTACCCCACTCCCCTTTTGATTTGTATGGGGCTAGTGTGGTTGACTCCAACATTGGAGAACAGGCGCAACAGGCACGGTCAATCACTTTGGAGGGGAGGAGGCAGCGGATGGCTGAGAGAAGGCCTGAAGGTTAAGATACAAGCTCGGCACCCTCCTCCTACACGTTTGGCTATGACCCACAACCCTGGGCTGCAACAATCCTGCCGAAAAACAATAATTAATTCAATGACTCCAAAATGCATATTGGTGGTATGAGGGTGCCTGAGGTATAACTGAACTAACCTTCCTTTAGAAGGTAACAATAACAATTCATCTTTACATCCAATGATATTTCTTACTCTACTGCATTTACACTACCTCATCTCGTATGACTAGCGCTAACTGACTAATGAAATTAGTAATGTGAGTGGGTACTCTGACCACATTCAATAGATGGTCACACACTGTAGGCAAGTGGTGCTGTTGTTCCATGTATACAAGTTTTACAAATGGACCCGCTTTATGGTGTACAAATCTCAACACATTTTTCATCAACTTGGCTATGAACACAAAGTCAACATTACTCCCCCTTAGATCCCATAGTTTGGCAGGCGGAGACAGCTTTCCTTCTTCTCTTAACTTTCGGAGGGCTGCGATGATGTAAATGTTGGTCTAGCTTTGATGATTCATCAGTGCTCAATGACAGTTCAGTTTGGCCTGTTTGGTAAAGAAAGGCTGGTCCTTTGTGCCACAAAAGATTGTTGTCTAGTTCCTTCAGTATGGAACCTCAGGTTAGGATGTCGGGTGGGTTACTGCTGGTGGGCACGTATCTGACTCCATCGTCACATTCCTGCTGAATAAAGTTAATTTCTCCTACCCAGTTTGAAATTAAGGTATTCTCATTCCCCTCCCCGCTCACTACCCAGGCCATGGCAACTGCTATCTGTCCAAATGGTGATGCTATGAAAATCCAAAAGCTTCTTCAGATGTCTCCCAAGTTTAAACCCTAACAATAAAGTCAACAATTCTAGCTTAGGTATGGTTAACTTAGCTTGTTTTCTCAGCATCACTCATTTTTTATGTGAAAACTTTATTCTGTTCTTCTTCCCCTTTTATGTAAGCTACTGCCCCGTACGCTTTGCTAGATGCATCTATAAATATTTGCAATTCTGATTTCCCCAAGATGACTCCCCTATTGCACTTCAGTGGGTTGTGAATGTAAATAACTCCTTCCAAGATCTTATTTTCCTACTCCTGTTGTTCCCTATTCAGCACATCATCCCATTCTATTCTTGCTTCCCACATATCCTGCAAAAATATCTTACGTCTAACGAAAACTGGACTGACAAGTCCCAAGGGATCACAGTTGGATACAAATAATGACTGATTTACGCTCCATAAGGCTATTGTTACCCCTGCCCCCACTTATCCCCTTACATGGCTTCAAACCCAAACGATCACTTCTCCTGTCCCAAACCATGCCCAAAACTGAAATCTGCCCAGATCTGTGCATAAAATTCTGAATTGTTGCTTGCTCACCCCATCAATGGGATGTGAGCTTCCTCTAGCAGCGACTTTACTTCTGCATAATCTCTTTTCACCTCATCTTTGGTGTTGTAGGTTTGTAAATAGGTATCTACATAGGAGGACCTGATCAGATCTTCCCGCTCCTTCCCCTTAGGATGTGTTCTAAGAACTTGTTGCAGTAGGTAGTACTCTTCTATCTGTGAATTATGAACTTCTCCCATACAGGATGTTCTGGTAGGCGGCTTTATAGTCGGTCTTTTTCAAACCATCGTTTGAGCGAGTTCAGTTGTGTGATGGTGTTTCTGTAGTTGTCTCTCAGGTGTCCTGATGCACGGAATGGCAAACTCACACAATATCCCTATTCAGCTTTCACTACACTTTGTTTTATCTTCTCCATTGCTTCGTTTCGTGAAGTCGTGAACTGTTTGTGTAGAGCAGTGCCAATCGTATCCAATTTCCACCACACATTGACATCACAATCTGATTTTATTAATCTACAAACCCGCAGTGTTTGAATGGTTGATATGTCTACCCACTGTAAGGCCCACTGAGGTACCTTCCCATAAGGAGTGAACCCAATATGTGTAACAGACTGACACCATCAATTTTCTCCTTTCCAATGACAAAAAAGAGTTAAAGTAATCAGCTCCTATTAACAAGTCGAATTCTTTAACATGTCCTCCTTGATGTCTACAGCGGCAATTTCACATCCTTTGTCTAACAAGAGTCTCTTTACATTCACTAAGCCTACAATGTGAATCAGCGTGTTTATTTCATCGTGGACTAGCTTCACATTTACAACTCTTTGACCTATATGTATTTTGTAAGATACAATATCAAACTCCCTTTTGGCTACTTGCAAGCCAAAAGGTGCGATATTAAGAGAAACACGTTTAATCACAGGTAGATTGAGCTTTTGTGCTAACCAACTTGATATGAAACTATGCTGGCTACAGGTGTCAAGGAACATTCATGTCTGAACTGGCTGGTTGTGTGCATACAAAATGGCCATCGCAGTAGGGAGTAAGTGGCCGGAGTTCAGCTGAAGGCTTGTCCTTTACTACCTTTGCATTTACACAAGGTTTCTCCCATCCCCTTTGATCTGATTATCCTGATTCAGATTACAATTTGTTTTGGATGATGCTGATTTTGATATTTTACTGCTTTAGACACAACATGAGATGGATGACTGAGTAGTTGGAACTGGAATATAGCACGGAAGACGAAGTGGACCAAGGTTTGAGGTTGTTGTCATCACCGATGATAAGGCTGTGATGATGCCCATTACACAACCAACTGCTGTGTTTGCTGCTACATTGCTGCTACTATGTCCTGTAACAAGACAATTGAAACACCTACGTGCTAACACAAGTTGACACTTTTTTGCTGCAGCATTCGGATGCTTAGTAAACCTGTGGGTAGAATGATTGCCATTCAAAAATGGTCGCGACACTGGCTGAGAGGTGCCTTTTTCCAGAACCTTTGGTCAAGAACGTCGTGATGGTTCTTCGCCCTCCTGTAAAGCATTATCCTACAAGTACCTTATGAGGAAATCTAATAATTCAAACAACTTGTCTAAGTTATAGTCACATGTGCATAAATACTTAACGAACTTTTGATATATATGACCCTGTGATAAATTTTGATTGATCAAACTTAACAGCATGCCTTGAAATATTGCAGTTCCACTTAGGCATTGAATCTGTTCAATTAACATAGCGAGTTATATTCTGAAGTTTTTAAGTTCTACATGATGGCATATTGGGATGAAGATGTTGGCTAACTGTCGATGCAGCACTACCAGTGTCTGATGCTGGTTGCCGTAGTACTTATCTAATGCGTTAAGAATTGAATTGAATTTATAAAATTTGTGGCCATTTGCCATGCGCCGGATCCGAAGGCCATTCAGCACATATATATCAACTGGATATATTTACTAATAAAAGACACGTATATAATTAATCCAAATTATTAAAAATCAAATTCATATTAAAATACTCAATTAAATATCATAAAACAAATGGATTTCCTTAAGAAATTTAAAAACCTCCTCTATGGGAGCACCCTCTCCTAAAATATCTGACAAAGGTTTGTTGGTGAAACCAAACCAACGTCTATGATTAAAATAAAGAGGGTAGTCAACAAATATATGCCCCACTGTAATGCCAACATTACAATTGGAGCTCCACTAGTTAAAAGATACATGTGTGTTAAAAACGTATCCCCTATACGCAGGCGTGTTAAAACTATACTAGATCTTCTGTCCATCCCAACAGAAGGTGACCAGGGATGAACAGAAGGTCTGATCGATTTCAGCTTTAAATTACTATTTAAGTTGGACCAGTGATTCTGCCACTTAGTCCTACAAAATGATTTAATAAAAAGTTTAAAATCTTCACAGGGAACCCTCACAGAGTGGGAAGCCCGGGAGGAAGCTGCCTGCTTAGCGGCTGTATCAGCTAGCTCGTTACCACGAATTCCCACATGCGAGGGAACCCAACAAAACTTCACATTGATGTGTTTTCGAGAATGCAGGATGACCAGCCAATCCTGCACCTCTTGAACGAGTTGATTAGATGGCATCAACTTCTGAAGTGCAGCTAGGGAACTCTGGGAATCACAATAAATAATATATGAGTCCCCGGTGCTACCTGTACTAAAATTAAATTTCAAAGTGCTAAAAATAGCATAAATCTCAGCATTAAAAATTGAGAACTTAATAGGGAGGCTTTTTTTAATTGTTCTCTCACTGACGATGACAGAACATCCAACTCCATTTGCTGATTTTGACCCATCTGTATATACAGCAATCGAGTTACTATGCTCAGAAACATGGGCCAAGAAGCTACTTTTAAGCTGAACACTTGAGCTGATCTTTTTGTTGTCTCTAACTTGGCAAATATCTAAAGGAGGCCTACACCAAGGAGGAATTTAGAAAATGTAGTTTCCATAACCAGTGGAGGAATAAGGCCTACCTCTCTCACACTGATGTTTAATCTAACTTCAAGGGGCTTAGGCAATGTAGGTTTAGTTGGTGCTCTGTCAACAGGATGTTTTATATACTTAAAATTTGGATTAGATTGAGAGGTTAGTGCTCGTGACAAATATCGGAGACCCTGTTCCTCCCTCTGAATGAAAAGAGGAGGAAAACCAGAGTCTACAGAAAGGCTCTCAACAGAAGTTTTAAAAGCACCTGTACAAATACGCAATGCCATATTGTGTACTACATCCAGCTTGCCTAACAAGGTCTTACATGCCGGGCCATAAATCTGAGATCCATAATCAATCTTACTCAAGCATAGGGCCTGATAAATTCTTAATAAAGTAGTGCGGTCAGCTCCAAAATTCAGGTTACTAACAACTTTAAGAATATTGCACTGTTGTTTAACATTTACTGCAGTCTCATTTATATGTTCAGCAAAAGTCAATTTTTTGTCAAAAATAATTCCTAAATATTTGACTTCATCTTCATACAACAAGATAGAACCTTCTAAAAATAAGGTTGGAATCTCTTCCCTTCTTCGTGTTCTACAAAAACGTATAGCTTTAGTTTTCGCAGTAGAAAATTTGAAACCTTTACTATTAGCCCAGGTAGTAGCAGCATTAATTGCATTCTGAATTTTAGTACAAGCTTCAACTGCAGTAGCTCTACTTCACATAACAACAATATCATCCGCGAATGCTTGACTAGTTACTCCAACAGGGAGATGTTTAAGTAAGCCATTAATGGCAATATTAAAAAAGGTTGGACTAAGCACAGTCCCTTGTGGAATGCCTTCTTCCTGAAGATACTCTGATGAGAAGGTAGACCCAATTCTAACTTCAAGGTACTGGTCAGACAGGAAGTCTTTGGCAAATTTAAACATATTGCCACCAATACGCCATTCAACCAGCTGCATTAAAATACCAGCCCTCCAGGTAGTATCAAATACTTTTTCCAGATCAAAGAACACTGCAATGGTTTGATTTTGGACTGCAAAAGCATTCTGAATCTCACGTGTGAGACATAATAAGGAGTCCAAAGTACTTCTATTCTTGCAGAAGCCAAATTGCCTCTTCGACAACAAGCTCTTTGTTTCTAATAACCATACCAGACGAAAATTCACCATTTGTTCGTAAATCTTGAAGACACAGCTGGTAAGAGCAATAGGTCTATAACTTTTAGGATGACTAGGGTCCTTTCAAGGTTTCAAAAAAGGAACTATAAACAGAGTTTTTCCACAACTTGTATGAAGTCCCTGAGGACCAGAATTTGTTTAAAACATCGACAAAGAATTTTTTTGACTCCAGAGGTAAATGAGAAATCATTGCATAAATAATATAATCTTCTCCAGGTGTTGTTGGAGAAGACAAAGATAAGGCATATTCGAATTCGACAATATTAAATGGTAGGTTATATGCCTCAGAGTTAGAACAAACAGGCGGATTAACTATAGTCGTGTTTCTAATAATGAGAAAATCAGGGGAGTAGTGACTGGGGCTTGAAATGCTTGAAAAGTGCCGAGCAAAGGTCTCTGCCACCTCTCTTGCATCCGATATAACTACCAAGTTGATTTTCAAAATTGGTAAAGGAGAAGGGGAAAATTTCCCAAGTAATTTATGGATTCTATCCCAAACTAGAGAAAGTGGCGAGTTATACTTTAATTCTGATATGTACCTAACGAAGGACTTTCTCCTTGCTTCTTTAAAGACTTGCTTTTGTTTAGTGAGGTTTTTCTTGTAAATTACTCTTTTAACCAAGACAGGACGCCCTCGATATTGCTTGTAACTAGCTCTTGCAATTTTCCTAGTCAAGGCACATTTACTATTCCACCAAGGTACCAGTGGACAACGGGGTTTCCCCTGATGTTTTAGGAATTGACGTCATTGCCCCTCCAATCATTACACTAGTCAGATATTCATAGGCAGCCAAGGGGCAAGGAAATTCATTGGCCTTATGGTTGACTTTGGTAGACTTTTCGTACAGCTGCCAATCTGCCTCCTTTATCTTCCATTTGGGTAAAGATCGGGAGGATGTATTTTGTACATATTTAAGATGGATGGGATAGTGGTCGCTCCCATAGAGATTTTCATCCACTGACCACTTATAGTCTAATCGTAATGACGACGAACATATTGTAATATCAATTGCTGAACTGGAGTTATGGGCTACATCAAACCTTGTAGGAGAACCATCGTTCATTAAAACTACATTATTAAAATCTACCTTCCCCCCACAAAGTATGTTTTGCATTGAAATCCCCCATCAGAATGAAAGGCTGAGATAGTTGGTCTAAAAGTGATTGCAAATCTTCGACCTCTAATTGTCTTGGATTGCCAGCTCTGTCCACCAATCGAGTTTCTAGGCCAGGTTTTAGATAAAGAGAGCACAGAGTGACCCATTTGTTGATGAAAATCTGTGTTGCACAAGCTTGCAGTATCGAGTCTAATTGGATAACTTTTTGTGGTAATGACTTGGCCGCAATAATACATGTGCCACCATGAGCACGTTCACCTACAGGTGGTGGAGATCTATGAAAAATAAAGTTCTGTCCACAGGAGAAACATTACCAACTTTGGTCTCTTGCAAACAAAGGGCAGCTAAATAATGCTCCTTGAAAAGGACCCAGACCTGTTCTCTGTTTGAATGGAAACCTCGTATGTTCCACTGACATAGAGCCATTATTTACTATTAGATTTTTTTTTTTACTTTTGAACTTGGAATGGGCTGGTCTGGAAAGACTTGGTCTTGGTCTTTGTTTCATAGAGGAACTTGGCAGATCCTCAAGAGACCTGCTATTTCCTCTCTTGGGAACCCTACTATGGTGTGGGGATATAGGTGCAGATGATGAAGGAGTATGGGGTCTCTTATTTCTAAGAGGCACCGTCTCTGCAGCGTGCACCTGAGCCTTATGAGGTGCACTGAACAAGGTGTCATTCTGGGACATACGCAGATCAGGGAGGCCCATTGGGATGGGACAAAGGAGCCTTCTTGGATGAAGGCGGAGATGCTAAATGTACTTTGAGCTCAGAAGGGGATAGCTGAAGCTTTGGCTTTGAAGTTGGCATCCTAAATTGATCTTTTTTATTCGATTTTCCTATTTTCACTACATCACTATATTGAGGTCTTGGGAACAAGTCTTTTTGCCTGGCCAATACTTAGATGTTCAGCATGTGCTTTCTCTATGGCTGCCACTTCATTTTTAAATGACTCACATTCCTTATGCCTTGCATTATGATTTCCCTTACAATTTGTACATAATATTGGATTGGAACATTCGTCTTCATGCTTTTGTAATGAACAGGCAGCACATAATTGGTTTCTAGTACACACCTTTGACGAGTGACCATAACCTAAACAAATGAAGCATTGGAGTGGTCTATGCTTAAAAGGTCTAACATGAAATCTCTCCTTGTCAACATATACATAATCAGGAACTTGATCATTATTAAAAGGGAAAATAATCATTCTTGACCTTGGAACCTTGAAAATCTTCCACACTTTATCATCACACATTTCCAGCAATTCCTCGTCAGACAGTTCATATAGGTCTTGACTGAATACCACTCCCTTAGCGTAACTAAAACTATAGTTTGGTTTGACCTCTTTCACCATATTAGTATTTTTCAGCTTAGAGATCATGTGACCTTGTCTATAAGACTTTGCATGAACCAAAAAACTGTTCTTTCTAAATCTAGTAATATCTGAGTTGGTCATTGTTCCTACCAATGTTCTCAAATGTTTCCTGAAGTGAAAAAGATTACAAAAATCTGATTTTGTTGAAATAATCAGCCACCTGGCTGGTAGAGGTGTCCTCACCTTACGTTTCCCATCTGTAGTTTCCTGACTGACCCTAGCTGGATAAAAGGAATATACTTCAATATTCTGGGGTATTTAATGAATTAATACACACTTAAGTTTTCCTTAGATGAACACTTGAAAGCATTCATGGCATTCTTATGAGTAGTAAACTCAATCCAAACCCTCCAAAATGCAAAATCTTCAGTTTCACAATACTTAATGACTTTAATTTCACCATACCTTCCAAACATTTCCATAAAAGCAAAACAATTTAAACCTGAGGAGAGAGAATCAACATAAAGGATTCTCTCACCACTGCTAGAGCTTTCCATAGCCACATTCAATGTCTTGTCATGGATCGTCTTCTGTACAATTGAATTTTCTTTAGGATTGTCCTTGTTCATGCCAGAGGTCGAAGAGGAGGGTAGTGTCAGGAGGTCGCATTGTCCGGGGGAGTTTATTGTAGGGTCGTTAATCATTAATCGGTGAAGAGAAATTTGAAAAACCTACTGCAAATCAGGCAGAAAACCAAGCCCACCTCACCAACCCCTCTCTCACCAAAGACACTCAGCAGAGACTGACTCCCATATGTCCACTCCCTACCCTACCCCGAAGGGATAGCTCTATCATAACATGAGTGGCTCAAGTGTAAGCAAAACCCACTTGATAGGACTGAGGGCATAACTAGTTTGCAGTCATCCCCATTCATGTTACAATAGAGGGCACACCAGAAAGAATGCAGAGAGTCCTACCATAGAGACTATACCTCCCCGGATTCTGCAGGCAAGTCCCCCATAGGTAGTTCCGCCCCAATAGATATTGGTATGAAGTCATATCAACATCCTCAGGGTCCAAACATACTTGAGAGGCAGACCAAACCTCTACAGTCTCTGCCATTTGGATCAAGAAAGAGCCAATGCGCATAAGCCCAGCCCCTGCCCAACCTGTAAGAAGGTTTTAGTGAAGAGGGGGGGACAGCTAGGTTGAGCAACTGAGTTAAAGATAGTAGAAGAGTGGAAACAAATTTAAGTAAGAGGAAAATTGAGACTTTTGGATTCGAACTGGGAGATATTTTCCCAGTTCGAAAGCCCTCTTGCCCACTTTGCATTTTCAGCCGTCAGCTGAAAATGCGTAATTTCGTCAAGGCAGTCTCAAATCAAGAGGGTAATATGTTAAGAGCCACATTATAATTGGCTGCTGTTACGCTCAGAGCCCATACTACCCTGAGTGGCTCCCCTTCCAAGGATCCTAAGAGATATGTGAACTCAGCACATGTATATTGAATAATTCCCTAAAGTTAGCAAATTTGGTCTTCTCACCCCTGAATACAGGCAATGGGAGCTCTTTCAATCGAGGCAGACACGTTTTTGGCTCGACTACATTACTGAGAGTACCGATTTGGTTCATTAGTAAGGTGGTTGCTTGACTGGTTTCATCAAGGATCTGTCTTATCCTGGTTTCATTGACAATTCTAACTCAGTCGTGGTTGTGAAGGTGCACAATTGCTGTTCATCAGCTTGAATCCTATCTAGTAGATTTCAAGTGTCACAATATGCGACTCCAAGAGATCTCTTTGAGTGCAGACTAGGGAGTCAGAGAGGAGAATGAGGTGGGAGTTCATCTGAGTCTCAATGGTGGCCATTATCTTGTATTGAGGGAGGATCGTTCAATAACTACATTAAACTAGTCTATAAGAAAGGTAGGATGTCTCGTTCAAGCAACTTAAGGGACCGCAAGGAATGATACTATTGTACAAGTTACATGAAGGAAACTTAACCCCTAATCCTCTCCTCTGGTCTGGCGTGTCCACTTGCCACATGATACAACTGAGGAAGACCCCTCTCATGTGTACATGATACATCAAAATGCACCCTATAAGATGTCTAGCCTGAGCCAATAGGCTATTGGGTTTATAGGCAAGTGCCACACCTTGTATCTGTTTCACCTCAAGCAGTGCACCCCTTGATGCATGCAATAAAGCCCTTTACTTTGGCACTTTACTCTGCCATGTCTACATGGAAATGGTTTGCTTCTGTATATTCTCTCACTTCTGCATTACACACTGCTATGGTTGCCATGATTGATCTCACTTGCTCAATAAGTGCCCTTAGCTTATTCCAGACTTCTCTCACTGCGCTCACGACCAAATCATTGTCTCCCAAGTAAACTACTGCAAGATCGTATCTACGGTTCCCGAAGGGTAATTCATTGGACTCGAAAGCTTGAAATTAACCCGCTGGGTCTACAGTAAATTTCGATCTCTATTCTCTCATTTTGAGGAGGGCTTGTCAGAAGTTGTGAATGGCCTATTAGGACTACTCTGGAAACCATGTTCACTTGATGATCGCAGTATGACAACTTAGACCAAATCCAGTATGAAAAACTAGAATGTTGCGAATTAACACAACAGGGTATTTATCGGTGTGTCATATGTTATTGGCAAGACGGTCTATCCTCGGGCTCAGTGGTCAGCCCTTCTTGAAGGGCTAGTGAACATGATCAGCAAATTTTAACAAGATTTGAGAACAAAAATAATATATCTGCATCTCATGATTCTACGCTTACAATAATGAAATGAAACTAGAACACATTAGGCCTTAACTAGTAGATCATCACTTAAACAAGGGCCACATGGTCCTTAAGGGACCCATGGTCCGGTTAACTCATAATTTGGTCCGGTTAACTCATAAAAAATTATAATCATTAAGAAAAATAACAACACGAGTCTGAGAACTATACTTGATATAATGAACCAATTAGTTACAACACGTGCGTAGGAACTGTCGAGGACATGTCTTATCTCACCTACATTATGGAAGGTTGATTTGGTAATGAGATACTTGATGAATACAAGTTCCTTGAGAGTGGCAAACTTTTCATGCAGTTTGATAGAGGTGAAAATGATGTGGACAGATTACTTGTGTTTACAACCAGTAAAGGGCAGGTGATGGAACTTTTAAGTGCTGCCAAACTATACATATTTTACCAGTTCTACACACTTCATATTCAAGTGGTGTCATTTAGCGTTCCACCATAGTTTGCATTTGATTCTAAAGAATCAAGAATCTTTCACTCACTTTTTAATAAGCTAACTGAATTACGTCAAGGATTGAGCTAGCCCTGAAAACATTATGGTGGATTTTGAAAAAGCATACATTATTATCATTTTAGCTGTGTTTCCTGGTGTTTCCATCTCATGATATCTTCATCTCAAAATGTGTTTGAAAAAGTAAGTGAATTTGGCTTTAAAGAAAAGTACCAGCATGATAGTAATGAGTTTAGCATTAAAATCAGATGTTTTTCAGCACTGGCTTTTCTCCCTCTCGATGATGTGATTGATGGATTCGAAGAGATCGTAGATGACGAAAATCTTCCACAAGAAAATATTTTGGAAATACTATACACAGATTGCCTGAGAAGTAGAGGAATTAGACAGCAAAGAACTTCTGTTTCCCAATGGTAGTTGGAATATGAAGTCTTGCACTAACCAGGACCCACTGTCAGTGCTGACTCAAATAAGCCTCTTCTGCGGATGACATCAAAACAACCTCGCCTGAGGCTACTACGAGGAAGGTCCTGCTGCAGGTAGGCTAATAATTTGGGGCCAACAAATGTCAAATTATGGAATTCATTAGATGTTGATATGGAAAACTGGTAATTTATTAATCCAATGGACAACAGCAGAGAAATACTACATGTGTTTGTGATGCTCCACACCTAGTAAAGCTTATTAGAAAAAATTTCTTGACCATGGATTCATACTGCCGAATGGTAATGTATGCTCACAATGGTCCAGTCAGACAACTAATAAAGAGAAGCAAAAATGATCTTCGGAAAATTTATAAACTCTCCAAAAAACATATTAATGTTATTTTTTGTTAAACTTGCCGTGCAACTGCTGTCCAAAACTACCTATAAATCTAACGATCACTTCGGCAACCAAGGTAAATTTGAAGATAAGGACTGGAAAAATACAAGCCAATTCCTTTGGCTTGTTGATAGACAGTTTAATTTGTTTAATTCTCGAGTGCCAATAGATAGAAAATCATCAAGAAATGCTTATAGCATTTCCCAACATGGCGGCTAACGTAAGCTTGGGAGGCTGTGGGGCTTAATGGAAAGTTTCAGCTTTTATCTAATTATTTCACATCAAAACGTTATGTTCCTTACCTAATTTCCCAGAATGATTTTCTGTTTATTTACAATGATAACTACTTTATTTTTCTAGATATGTACAAACTTTCATATATGTATAGTCGAAAAGATGATTTTTTCAATAACTTTTGTTTTGATACATTTGGTCATACAGACCACCAGTCTGGTGGAAATTGTTTTTGAAAAGGAAATTATAGGATTAGTTTCACTATTTTTTATTATAATTTCATATAAAATGACCTAATTATGTAAAACAAACTACTTATCTTATTAAAAATTAAGTTCTGAACAACTTTTACTCAGTGATGTTTTTCGGTAAAAATATTATTATACAAGATATTAAATTTTAAGTGAATTCCGATATAGCAGCTAACACAGGCGCTGACAGAGGAACAAGATGGACAAACAGGAAGTTGTGAAGACTAAACAATTTCTGGACGTGATATTAGACACTGTAAATGATGATCTTGAGCTTGCACTGGCCATGGTGGATCATTACTTTGCCATCTTGACGTTAGGAAAAGTGAAAATACGGCAGGAACGAGAGTGCAAGAAGCAAAAGAAACGAAGCAGATGCTGGATGTGGTCCTACTTACAAAGAAGAGAGAAGAAAGGTTAATACGACAACTTGATGAAAGAATTGGCATCTGAAACCCCAGGACTGTACTGGAACTCTTACCAGGATTACAGTTTTTTTATTGAAATTGTTGAATGGGCCTTGCCCTGTGATGAAACCATAACCTGCACGAAATCTTACAGCACATGAGCGCATCTTTAATTACCGACTGAGCAAGTCAAGTTGTACAGTGGAGAGTGCCTTTGACATATTACCTAACAGGTAGATAATGTTAACAATTATACTGTCTTTGAAGGATGGTTGAATATGTGTAATGTCTGTTGCCAAGAGGGCAGTGCGATTGGCGCCAATGTTGCCCCGCATGTCTGCAACTCTCTTGCAATCACACCTCTGTATGGATTGGACGTGTAATAAAGCACTGGAGTGATACATGGGTTTCCTTCTGTTTCCTACATGGCACAGTGAGTAGGATACAGAAAGGATAATCATGTCTACACCTACATGGCGCAGTGAGTAGGATACATAAAGGATAATCATGTCTTTTACGACAATGAGGACACGACAGTCCTCTAGGGGTGCCCACAGTACTCCCATCAGAGTGGCGTCAAGATCACCAGCTTTTCAACTTGCAGTTGCCAAAGGTTGAGATGCATTGCAAGCCCTTAACGACCATTTGTCTACAATCTACAAAGGCAAGTGGCTTGCATCTACAGAGCGGTCCCACTACCAGAGAAGTGTGCTTTGGAAATGTCATCAGCCTCCTACAGGACTTGGAAACGGTCCATGACACATTGGCTCAGGCTGCATAAGCTTCAACCACCACATGCAATTCAACACATTAGGCTTCATTGCACCCCAGAGTTGCAACGTATACTGGATGCCAGGTATAGTGATTTACAGTGGGCTAACTTGTCTCCAGAAGAGGCTTTGGAGGCTATAGGGCCCATGGTTCTGCGTGCATCAAACCAGGCTGTGCATTGGGCTGAGTTTTATGTGTATATGCAAGGGTGTGAGGATTCCATTAGTGAATATTTTGCAAAGTGCTCTCAAAAGGCCATGGACTGTGATTTCCAGTGTCCTCGCTGTCATTGTGATTTGTCTGAATATATGCTTATTAGAAAGCTTATGGTAGGTCTAGCAGTGTGTGCAACATACGAGGCAGCCTGCAAAGATGTTATCCATGCCCCAGCATGACACATGGCATCAAGAGCCACGTGCAGCCAATGTGGAGACAGACCCCAGCCCCCCCCCCCCCCCCCCCCAAGTGTGCAGCAATGAAGAATAATGAGAGGGCCTCGGTTCCCATCAATGCTCGTGTGTGGGAACTGCGGAGTGCAACACGAGCCCAAGAAGGTGTTGTGCCTAGCGAGAAATAGTGTTTGTCATGGCTGCCAAAAAATTGGCCACTTGAAACGGTTTTGTAGGAGCCAGAAGAAGATGGTGAATGATGCCCCTGCTTCATTAGTAACACTGGGGGCAGTCACTTCCGGAGTACAACCCAGTATGCAGCCTACTATACAAGTGGTAGTGTCCTCATCAGTGCATAGGCCTATGCCTAAGGGTCACAGCCCTGAACAGGCTGTGGTAGACACTGGGGCCCAAGTGTGTGTTGCAGCCCCCACCCTGCTGTCGACCCTCATTGAAAGGCCTGCCCTTTCACGACGCTGCGGAACCCTACATGATTTTGCTAACGTTAGATTGGACTGTATAGGGACTGCCCCCCTTTGTGTTCAATATGGTGACAGGACAACCATCCAAGAAATGTACTTCAGCAAGTCTGCAAGGTCATTCTTTCTTTCATTGGCTGCTTGTAAGGACCTTGGCTTTGTGCCCCAGTCCTTTCCCCACCACTTACCAGTGTTAGCAAGCCTTGCACTGGAGCATGAGGTACTCACGCCTATTGGGCAGTCCCTGCCTAAGCCCTCATCCATGCCCTTCCCACCAGTGGAGGAGAACATCCCAAAGTTGGAGCAGTGGCTCTTGTGCCATTTTTCGCAATCAACATTCAATACAGAAAGGGAGCCCCTCCCTGTCATGGAGGGCAAGCCACACCATATTCATCTACTGCCAGGTGCAACCCACTATGCATGCCACACCCCAGCCTCAGTGCCAAAGCATTGGGAATCAGAAGTGAAGAGGCAGTTCGACCAGGACATCAAGAAAGGCATCATTGAGGAGGTACCGACTGGCAAAACAAGAGAATGGTGTGCGAGGATGGTCATTGTTGCCAAGAAGTTGGGTCAGCACCGCCGCACTGTGGACTTTCAACGCCTCAATGCCTCTTGCAGGAAAGATACATCACACCCTTGCTCCTTTCAACATGATCTCAGGGGTACCTTTACATTCTTTTAAGACAGTGGCAGATGCGTATTGGGGCTTCCACCAGGTGGAGTTAGATGAAGAAAGCCACAGACTCACAACCTTTATCACTCCCTAGGGGCGTTATCAGTACAGAAGAACTCCCGTGGGACACTGTTCAGCTTCAGATACCTACACAAAGAGGTTTGATTATGCCATCAAGGACATTCCCCAAAAACACAAGTGTGTGGATGATACTTTTCTGTATGACAACAGCATTGAAGAGACCTTCTGGCATGCATAATTTCTTGGACACATGTGCCAAAAAGGGAATAACCCTGAAGCCAGAGAAATTCAGCTTCTGCCGAAGAGAAGTGAACTTCGTCGGATTCCAGCTGGGATAGGATTCCTATAGACCCACAGAGGAGAGTCTAGCTGCCATATGGAGATTCCCGATGCCCGACAACCCCTCTGTCACTGACATGAGGTCATGGTTTGGCTTTGTCAATCAGTTGGCACCCTTCCTCACCACTGCCCTGCTGATGGAACCCTTCAGTGACCTCCTGAAGAAGTCTGCAAGCAAGAATGTCTACTGGGCATCAAGCACAGGAGGCCACATGCAAGTTGGCCAAAGATGGGCTGGTAAACTATGACAAGACCCGACCTACAGCAGCCCTAACAGATTGGAGCAGAGATGGGATCGGGTTTGTTATCCTGCAGCAGTACTGTGCTTGTACCTCAGCTGATGTCCCATTCTGCTGCAAGGGTGGGTAGTTTATTGCCCTATGTGGGAGCTGCCACTTGTCGCAAACTGAAGCTGGGTATGCCGCTGCTGAGGGAGAGGCCTTAGCTGTCACGTGGTGTCTCAAGAAGGCCAGGCTACTCCTGCTGGGCTGCCCCAACTTACTGATCGTGACTGACCACCGCCAGCTGGTCAAGCTCCGGGTGATAGAGAGCTGAAGGATATACTGAACCCAAGACTCTTCCGTCTCAAGGAGAAAACCCTGCAATACAGGTTCCAGGTAAGATACCTACCAGGGACGAGGAATTGCGCTGCTGACTTCTTATCACACTTCCCTGCTCTCCGTTGCAAACCAGATGACAAGGACTCTGAACTTGAAGAGGATATGACTACCGCGCTTGTCACTGCTTCGGCCACTGCCCTTGAGCAAGAATGCCTCATACTTGACGAGGAGAGGGTCAAAATAGCTGCCTCTAAAGACCCTGTATACCAATTATTGGTAGCTAAAGTGGCAGCAAATGACTGGTGCCCACAGAAGGCACAGGAGTTAGCCTGCCTACGTCAGTTCTACTTGGTTAGGGACAGGTTATCTATGGTAGATAGGCAATCGATTAGTTTACTGGCCAGGCATGGAAGGTGACCTGTAGAGCCACAGTGATGGATGTGCCTCTTGTGATATACATGCTCCATCACAACCTGCTGAACCATTAGTACTCACACCACCCACAGAATACCCATTCCAGTCAACGGAGATGGACATGCTACAGTTGGAGGGCCATATGTACATGGCCTATGCAGACAGGCTCACCAGGTGGCTGGAAGTCACACACTTTCCACATGGTATAACGTCATCAAGAATTATATCAGTGTTGAGGACATACTTCACAAGATGGGAGTACCAGAGCTAATCCAACAGATGGGGGCACAAACCTCATTGGTGAAGAGACCACATCATTCTTCAGAAGATGGGGGGTTGCAGCACACCTTTTGTCAGCCCATTACCCCCAGTCCAATGGAAGGGCTGAAGCAGCAGTCAAGACCACCAAGAGGATCATCAGGGCTAATATAGGCAAAAGAGGTAGCCTCGATTGCAACAAGGCAACTCTGGCAATTCTTCAGTACCTCAACACCCCTCCAAAGGGGCTCGACAAGTTCTCAGCACAGCTCGCCATTGGTAGGCAGCTCAGAGATGGAGTGCCAATGCCCAGACAGCACTACAAGGTGGAGAGACACTGGGATGAGGTAATCCAGAAGAGGGAACTACAAATGGCAGAGTCCCAAGAGGAGACCCAACCACTTGCTGGGACCAGGGAGCTTCTACCCCTTGTTGTAGACTGTAGGGTAAGAGTGCAGGATCCTTTAACCAAAACCTGGGACCAATCTAGGTTGGTAGTGGAGTCGAAGGGCCACCGACAGTATCTCATTAGGCTGAATGGAAGCAGTCGAGTTTCACTCAGAAACAGGAAGCACCTGAAAGTCCTAAAACAGCAGCCCCCAACATCGTCAGCCACTTCCCCACGTCCGGACCCCGCTCCACCTCGTCCAAAAAGGCGGACAGTGCCACCCTTATAGATGAGTGAGTATGTCATGCAAAATTATATCTTATTGTCCCTCATGCTTGTCTTGTCTTCTGTTTTTGAGAAGCCGAACTAGCTACAGTTAATTTTTTTAGACATATTTTTATACATATTCATGTGCTGCCATGCATGTCCCTGCATGTTGTGATACCTGTGCATTAACCATTACTTGTTTCCTATGGGGATTTTTTTTTTTTTTTTGCATATTTTCTCTCTGTGTATTTAAAACATATTTGCTTATTGCCATCACTGATTATTTCCATTAAACATTATGCCATTCTGCCATGCCATAATCTTAGGGGGGGTGATGGATGTGGGATGGTTGAATATGTGTAATGTCTGTTGCTAAGAGCACAGCGCGATTGGCGCCAATGTTGCCCGCGTGTCTGCAACTCACTTGCAGTCACACCTCTGTATAAATTGGACGTGTAATAAAGCACTGGAGTGATGCACGGGTTTCCGTCTGTTCCCTACAGTCTTTATTTGGTCTGCTTGTTTAAAAACGTAATAATATGAAACACCTTTTGTATACCATTTCTTTTCTACAAAAATAATACGTATCTAACTCGTATACCATCTGACAATGTACCCACGAGGTCGGCTAATTAAAAAAGAAAGAAAAAAATACATCAATGGAAAGAGGAAGACATGCAAATGCAAATGGTGTAAGAAAAAAATTCCAATGAATTTTCCTTACCTTCCACCAGAAGTTGAAAATGACTATTTACAATCCCTCTTTCTTACAAGATAGATAATCGTAAATTTGACCAAGTTATACATGCTTTTTCTAATAAATAATTTTATGTTATTTTGTAAAATTATAATTACAGCTTATTCAATATCAAAACAGATAACTAAAATCAGTAACAAATTCTGATTATATTGTTGTAAAATATTTATGTATATTTATTGAGATCGAAGATGCAGTGACTTTTTTGGGTTATGCTTGCCTTTTCCAATATTTCTTTGCATTTTTATTTGCAAAATTACAATCATAACTGTCATACTATCATAAAAGATAAGAACTAAAACCAACAACAAACCCTTGGTATATTTATGAGCAATATATAATAAGAGAAAGAGCCAACACATTTGTTTGTAAGTTGTATTCAGTGTCATATTTATCTATGTATGACATTCCAAAAGTATATCAAGAACACTGAAAATCTAAAATGCAATTTTTACTTAAAAGATAATGCCTTTTCATTTATTATACTTCAGATCATTCTAATAAATTGTATTGATTGCAGTTAAGTCACTGACATATATATGGTTTAAGAACAAAAATCAGTGAATGTCGTGAATAAATGACACAAGTATTTATATTGTTACTATATATTTCATTTAAGGTTGTTTTATATTCATGTGTATGAGAGATTCGACCCTAAGAGTAGTTATCTAAAAATATTGAAAATATTAAATCCCATAATATATGATATATATATATATAGATATATAATATATATATATATATATATATAATATATATATAGGTATGTATATATATTATATCTATATATATTATATATATATATATCATACTATATATATTATATATACATATATGCTACTCAAAACATAAAAATAAAAGCAGGTTTGTCTACTAAATTCTGCCCTTGAACTTTTTTTTTTTGTAGCTTGAAACGCGCGTCATAATGTGGCTATTGCGCACCCGCTCTGCGCAGGTTTGAGGGGTTGCCAATTACATCGTGTACCTCGAAATGGACATCGTAAGTCGAAATTGCTGCTTACGTCTGCCATAATCACATTACGTATGTCAAACGAGCTATATGTACGTTGAAATATCTCTTGGGTACGTTGGCATGACCAGGACCCACTTATGCTGGGGTCACAAATTCACGTATCATGACGGCGTATGCCCACGTATGTGGATTGTGGGCATCATCGCGGTGATATGACCTTGAACAGCTGGTAAATAGGATACGGGCTAACGGACGTAAAGCCAGCACCGAAAATTGCGCTGCAAATGTACACGCAAAAAAAGCAAGGTCGGACGTCTACCTGGAACTTACGCCGATAGTGTAATGTTCTATGTACGTCAACTTCACATCGTTACCACGCCCACGTTTGTGGGGCTGTAAGTTACAAAATGGCTGGCCTGTAAACAGAGCAGACTGTAAAGTGATGGAACATGTATGAGAGAATGTAAAAATATTGCATTCTGAAAATCCAGGTTGTAAATTCAATTTGGTAGAATTCTGCATGTATACTGTAAAATGTTGTATATTTTCAACAAATAAAAAAAATTAAGTCAGACATTATGATATACATACCATTGGCAATCCCAACATCTTGGGCTTCTTCTGACGGACAATGTGGAGTTTGAGGAAGTAGAATATGTTCAATATCCACTTCTCCTTGTCCGTCAGTCGTCTTCTGTGTCGCTGTCATCACTCTGTATCTCATCCAACTCCAACTCCTGTAGGTGGAAGATGACATTTCCTCGATCTGAGTGTCTGCAGGAGTGGCTGTAGGAGTCTTCTCCGGGTTGAAAGAAAGTCCTGCAAGAAGATGTGACGTTGATGGTCCCTTCCTTGGTCGTTTTAGGAGGTTCGGCATCTTGAAGGGCGTTGTGAAGAGTACTTAGAGGAAACTGCTGGTCTCGGGAGACGGAAACAACAGCTGACCTGAGGGTTGTTGTTGTTGTATTGAGCCAACACTTCTTGTTGGCACGGGTCTTTCCCTTGTTCAGGAGGGCGCCAGCCTGACCTTTTATACCACGCTACAGCGTTGCCATGTCATACAGAGTTGTAAATGTGCTAATCGGTTTCCCCGTAGTCCACAGCGCAATTAGGAGGCCCACATGCTTTGCGGCAGAAAGAAAACAACGACGGCAAAATATGCAGGTGACCCTAGCGCCTACCCTGCAGCAGTCACCGTGGGTCCCACGTGCAATGCCTGGAGCTACGTCAGGTGACATTTGGCATGACCACCCACGACTTGTTTTGAACATTTCAAAACTGGAGTGGGCTACGGCGCCCTAGTGGGCGGAGCTTAGAGCCTGGACGACCCGTCACCGTACGTCTACGATTTTACGTATGTTTTACGTTACATTTACGGTTTACTGACGTAAGCTATTGCCAATACTAATTTCCACTCATGCGTGGGCGTGTGTGCGTTGATACGTGAATGTGTGACCTTAGCATTAGACAGGCCAGACGGACAGAGAGCCGATTTACGCTCTCTCTGCACAGTGACGTCAGCTGATCCACATCTCACCTGCCTGTGCCCTCTCCCTCTCTCTCCTGCCTGCTCCCTCTCCCTCCCTCTTGATTGATTTGGATATCCTAGATTAACAGACAGGATATTTATCATGTCTATAATATATTTCTGAAAGAGGAATAAATATATAACTCTTACGTTATTGCAAAATTTATTTACATAGTTTATATATATAACATGGGGGGATTTTCCCCCAGTATTCATAAGGTAAGCGTGGACACGAAACGGAAGGCAGACCCACACACCCCATTACATACACAGCCTCTCTCTCTCTCTCTCTCTCTCTCTCTCTCTCTCCACCTCTTTCTCTCCATTCTAACAGGTAATGAAAATGAGAGAGTTGCATCGTAACACTAACGTTTATTAACAAGAATAAATAAATCAATTAACCAAGTAATCCAGTCTTACAGACAAACTCAAAACAGTACAATGTCAAGTCACCAAAGAAAGTCCACACCCCTCCGGGAACTCTTTGTCCCCCGGTATTCCCAGATCCGTCTGTTTCAAAGATACAGAACACATCCCGGTAAGTACACACAAGTTCAAAGACAAAGTTAATAAAATGGAACATGTTACAAGATATCAAACAAGCCATCCCTTTGGCTAAAGTGATTCAACTCACCCATTTCAGCCGGAATATCTCACTCACTGATAAATAAAAACATTTTGGCATCTGCCATCGTGGCTTTGCCTTCCTCCCACGAATCTCTGTGCAAGTCTTTTCATAGACTTGACTAGTGATACATTATGAATAGAAGAGGCGCACACGCACATACGAATGCACACTTCGACAACGCCTCATATTACTGGCTACAACCAGTTTCCCAAAGGCACTTTGAGAAGAGTTCATAAACTGTCGTGCATTGACTTCCTGAACTAAGCACTTTTATCTCACGCCACCCCTAGAAACTCATTGATCAGCTACTCTCAGGTCGTCACTCCTGCACTGTTCTCCACATTCCATAGGTCACAGAGAACGCACGAACAATATATTATTAATCAAAATCTCTAGGCCTTACATATACAAATGATGTACATACACAGGTTAACACAGTTATGTTTGCTTGTTCTACATACTGCTATTAACTTATCACTTTCATATGTTTTTTTACTTTCACTTCTGCAAGTCTTGTCTTTTTTTTTCTTATTTATCCTAATATCGTTATTTATCTTTCTAATTTTAAAGAACACTGATATTTTGGCAAAGAAGGCTATGACACCATTTGGTAAATCAACTCCCGCACATTCCATTTTGGATTCATTTTTTTTTTAAATCCTGTAGATTGAGTCCATGCACAGTTTGAAATACTTCCTTCATTGTAGTTAATTAAGAAAAAAATGACTGTGAGGGAGCATACAGTTCACATCTGTTTACTTCATCTGTCCACCTCTTTCCCATGGTCACACATTCACTAGCATTCTTACCTAAGTGAGGATATTTTACAAAAAAAATCTTCCTTGCGATATACCCACCAATGTATCTAAGAGATTCTTCTTCTATAACTACATCAATTGATTTACATCCATGTTCATCATCTTCAATCTCATCATCTACATAATTTTCCAGCGCACACCCAACATCCAAGTCTTTGAAACAGTTACCAGTAATGTAAAGTTCGACTACTAGATCTCTCTCACAGAAAGTGTAACCTTTCATCAGGCCATCACTTGTAGATAGACACTCTAAATTTCAGTAGTTACGTTTGCTTTCTCCGATACTAGAGCAGCATCTTTTCCTAAGAGTAATCTCATTAACCTGAATTTCACAGTGAGAGCATTAGGGTGCTCATATGGTCAAGGCATTTGTCGTATGCACCCAAATAAATGTTCCAATTATCTTGATTTAATTTTCTAGTCAAAATGTATTCTACACTGAAAGACTTACGAAGTATATTGTGCAAGGCAATTAGTGAGTAGGAAGATAAGACTACACCTTTCTGAAACATATATAGCCCTTTACGCTGTGAAACTTTTACTCTCATTGTTAACATTACTTCCGCCATTCTATGCAGAACATTTATTTGGTCACATAAGTTGACACCAAATGCATTACGTGACTGTTTGTCCCCAAACTTATGAGAAGAATTCATTAGGTCAAACCACTGATCCATCATGTTGATGAATTCAGAAACAGTCCCTTTTCTCCAAGATACGAAATTGAACTAGAGCATTTATTTGATAAAAGTTGAGTTGAAAATTTAACTTACTGTCGCTGATGACCAGATACATTCAAATGCATTTCACTAAGTTTATATACTAAACCATACTCGGTCTTTGTCGCTGTTAACATAACAATTCCTTAAACACAACACCTCCCTCAAATAAAACCTGTAACAAAGCTTTAAACACACACACACACACACACACTAATGCATAGTACTGCATTATAATTTAATCACCTTGAGGCATAAGGAGAGATGGAATTGCATCATCCTAAATTTAATGTTCGTTGTCGCTTAGGAGTATCAATTCTAAGGAGTCTGGATTTCATATAATCTTTGTAGTCAGTGTCAGTAAAATGCACAGAGCATACCGCTGCATTATCAGCGTTTGTGCTATCAGTGCGACAACAGCAATGAATCCATCCTTGTCTTAATTTCTTTTGCCCTTGGAAAACGAAAGTATTGTACTTCTGATCCTGAGATCTTTCTTCTTGTATCATAGTACCCATATACTGAACAGTTGTTTGGCATATCTGCAGAACTGAAGTATGCCTATTGGAAAAAGATTATAATGAAAAGGTGTACGTACACACGAGGGTGACTTGGGTCAGGCTGGTGAACAAGACTGCAAATCAGTGCATGTAGAGGTGCAGCTAGCGTCATCACTCATTTTCGCTGCGTGCTCTACCTGCGCGCCGTCTGACCTTAGGGTCACATATTCACGTATCACGACGGAGTATGCCCACGTATGTGGATCGTGGGCATCGTCGCGGTGAAATGACCTTGAACAGCTGGTAAACAGGACACGGGCTAACGGACGTAAAGCCAGCACCGTAAATTGCGCCGCAAATGTACGCGCAAAAACAGCAAGGTCGGACGTCTACCTGGAACTTCCGCCGATAGTGTAATGTTCTATGTACGTCACCTTCACGTCGTGACCACGCCCACTGTTGTGGGGCTGTAGGGTACAAAATGCCCGGCCTGTAAACAGAGCAGACTGTAAAGTGATGGAACATGTATGAGAGAATGTAAAAATATTACATAATGAAAATCCAGGTTGTAAATTCACTTTGGTAGAATTCTGCATGTACTGTAAAATATTGTATATTTTCAACAAATAAAAAAAAATTAAGTCAGACATTATAATATACATACCATTGGCAGTCCCAACATCTTGGGCTTCTTCTGACGGACGATGTGTGGCTTGAGGAAGTAGAATATGTTCAGTATCCACTTCTCCTTGTCCGTCAGTCGTCCTCCGTGTCGCTGTCATCACTCTGTATCTCATCCAACTCTGACTCCTGTAGGTGGAAGATGACATTTCCTCGATCTGAGTGTCTGCAAGAGGAGCTGTAGGAGTCTTCTCCGGGCCGAAAGAAGGTCCTGCAAGATGTGACGTTGATGGTCCCTTCCTTGGTCGTTTTAGGAGGTTCGGCATCTTGAAGGGCGTTGTGGGGAGTACTTGGAGGAAACTGCTGGTCTCGGAAGACGGAAACAACAGCTGACCTGAGGGTTGTTGTTGTTGTTGTTGTTGTTGTTGTTGTATTAAGCGCCGACCTGACCTTTTATACCATGCTGCTGCGTTGCCATGCCGTACAGGGTTGTAAATGTGCGAATCGGTGTCCCTGTAGGCTACAGCGTAATTAGGAGGCCCACGTCCTTCACAGCGGAAAGAAAATAACGACGGCGAACAATTCAGGTGACCCTAGCGCTTACCCTGCAGTAGGCACCGTGGGTCCCACGTGCAATGCCTGGAGATACGTCAGGTGACATTTGGCGTGACCACCCACGACTTGTTTTGAACATTTCAAAACTGGAGCGGGCTACGGCGCCCTAGTGGGCGGAGCTTGGAGCCTGGACGACCCGTCACCGTACGTCTACGATTTCACGTATGTTTTACGTTACATTTACGGTTTACTGAGTATCAATTCTAAGGAGTCTGGATTTCATATAATCTTTGTAGTCAGTGTCAGTAAAATGCACAGAGCATACCGCTGCATTATCAGCGTTTGTGCTATCAGTGCGACAACAGCAATGAATCCATCCTTGTCTTAATTTCTTTTGCCCTTGGAAAACGAAAGTATTGTACTTCTGATCCTGAGATCAGATAGGTTGCTAGCTACACCTATCTTGATAGTATTGTCATGATAGCTAAAGTAGTGAATATATGAAAGTGAGAACGTTGGTTTTCTGTATATGGTAAATTTGTATTCTGTCGTGTCTCTGATTATTAAAACATCAAGAAAAGGAATTTTGTTGTCTGTTTCCCATTCAACTTTAAATTTGATGCTGGGCACACCCAACAATAAAATAAAAATTCCCCACCTGGAGACGATTAAGAGAGTAACTCACACCCTTGGGAAATCCAACCCTTTTGCATTTACCTACCCAAATACCTTAGCCAAATCCCTGATTAACGTCCAACAAAAGACATCGCCCAAAGACTCTGGGGTATATGAGATCCCATGCCAGGACTGTGACCAATCTTACATCGGATTTACAGGTAAATCACTTCCCCAGAGATTAATACAACACAAACGGTCAGTTAGGTATGGACAACAGAACTCGGCTATTTTCAACCATATAAATGAACATAACCATAGAATAAACTGGAATATGTCACGTGTAATTTATAGCAGCAACTGCCGGTACAAGAGTCAAATGATGGAATCGGCCTTAATAAAAGAGAAGCAGGTAATGAATATCTCAAAAGGGAATTGGACATCGGACATCGTCGACGCAGTGTTCATTCAACCAACGCTTAAGAAGATTAAAGGAAGATTATCAGCGGGGGTGACCTAAATTGGCTTACTTGTGGACGAATCTCTTGGTATAAATACCACCTTTTCTGTAAACTTTTCTCATTCATATACCTGAAGAGAGAGACAGCAGTCTCTGAAATATAGTACTTTTCTCTCTACATTTTGGTGTTTTTATGGGCTCCTTTTATTAGATGGAATTCTGTTGTTACAGAACATTTTTACCAGTTATATATATATCTATATATATATATATATATGTATATATATATATATATATATATATATAATATATATATATATATATATATATATATATATATATATATATACATATAAAGCAACGTCGAAAATTGCAACTGGGTCATTTTCCCACATCCCTGACAAACAGGACATCGTTCGAAGACGAAGGAAATTCGCTTCAGAAAGAGCTTAGTTTATTAAAAATTTTATTTTTCTTACCAGAATTTGCTATGGATGATCGAAGTGGTGATTCAAAGATCAGGAAGTCGAAGAACAAACACTGGAAGAAGATACCATAAGAAGGTTTGCGATGTGTTGGCGGTTTAAATGCTCGCAAGTTACCACAACATGAACATTTAGGAGGTAACAAACGGCGATGACACATGGATTTGTGACATAAACTTTAGAGAGGGGAAGATTAATGAATATATATATATATATATATATATTATATATATATATATATCCTATATATATATATGTATATATATATATATATAATATATATATAATATATATAATATATATATATATATATATATATATACATCGAGCTACAAATGTCCTTTCATATCTAATTCACTCTACCTCGGAATTAATATATTTTTGTATGTGCTTAACCGAAGGGGAATTTTATTAGGCGATAATTGATTTGTCGGCGCCCGGGCACGAATCCAGGACACCATACAAATCCAGGAATGTCAGTGAAGCTTTTACCCACTCCACCACCGCAAGAGGCTATAAGTTAATGCCGTTTCTCACCCTCAAATACCTTTCGCGCTCAGGTATTCGCTGATTTG
>NC_087202.1:117967364-118037364 GCF_015104395.2 Macrobrachium nipponense
ATCGGGATAGACCGGATGGTTTTCCCATGAAGGAAGGAGTGCAAATGACCTTCAAGTCTGGAACACCAGCGGTTTACTAAACAAGGCCAGAAGTATAAAGCGTCAGATGTGATAGCGATTGGATGTTTTACATCCGCCAAGGCCTGTCTCCGAAAGATATCTTAGAAAGTTATTGAGTAAGTTACAACTTTCAGTACAGGGAATAGTTGGATAGAGTTTAATGTGGATCCAGATCCGGACAAACAATTTTTTTTTTTTATTATTTGTGGGGGGAGCCGTTGGCGAAGGCCTTTTGGGTCTGGTGTTTAATTTTCATTCTCTTGTATTTATCTGCAATTTTCATTTATTGAACGTAGATTGGAAGGAATAAGGTACCCCGCAAGGATTTTACAATAAGAAATCTTTACAAACATTCAATTAGATAAAAAAGTATTTACTTAAAGAAAGAACCATGGCACCGACGAAAATGGTATTCAAGAATATTATATACTGGCTGCAGCACTTATTGCTAAAGACATGTTGCTTCAGTCAGCAGTATCGTTTCTGACCAGACAACGCATCTTTCCTCAAAAATCGACAAAGTGCAGATATGGACATCATTTGGCCTTAGATCACGTACCACGCGCAGTCAGTCATACGACCAAAATCCTTTTCACACGATAAGATACAGAAACGGTGCCATAGTAAACAACCTTTAACTTGAAGTGTGGCACTTCAGTTTTATCTCGCTGCACCAATTTGATAAAAAAACTAAAAAAAAAATAAAACATTGGCCTTTCTATAGAGGACACCGTTGGTAAATTGAGCATTTCATCTTCCTCTTCTAGAGATTACTGGACACGAGGTCACATCATGATCAATGGTAAAGAAACCACCGAGACAGGAAAAGCATGATTACAGTAAGCAATGTCATGTCACGGCTTGACAGCGTTTTGACTAAAGGAGATATGACAGCAGTGACTAAGAGCATAGAAAGGATGAAGCCGAGTGCGTACGGCTACATTGGTTCTCAACCGGATGCGACTCTACTTGTATGACTAAACTTGACGAAAAGGGAAAAAGTGCAACGTGATTTCCCGAATGAGTAGGAAGCGGTAGGTGGGAAGTTCCATGCCTTCGCAGACGTCAAAGGAAATGATGAATGTCCGGATCCTCGTCAAATCTTTGAGTTGGGGGGGGGGGGGGGGGGGGGGGTCAGTTTTTCAAGGCACGCACAGGTTGCATTTTTCCTCAAAGATTTTGGTGTCTACGTTATGTGAAAAATGAATAGACAAATACGAAGTATGGCATACGTAGGTACCTGTCTCACAGAATTTCATTTCTGTCAGTCTTTAATTTTTCGAGATAGTATGTAGATAGACATGTACTACATACGCGTGAAGACAGATGGTGTTAGGTGGCAAGGACGAGTCCGGAGGACTAAACCAGGCCTTTATTCCTTTCACGTCCCACCGCACTTACATAGGCAAGGGCCCAAGATGTCACAAGGCCGTCTTAATTTAAAACAATCAGATGTCGAATGACATTATGTCAAGGAGTCAGGTGATCAAATACTGCTATTTCAAAGAAAGTGTCCAAACATCAGCAGCAGCAGCAGCAGTTCAAGAGTTGATTCCAGGACCGATTTCAGGTTACCTAGGATCTCCAAGATCAACGCTCATTGACAAAATTTCATAATTAATTAAAAGTTTTTTACAAGTCAATGTAAGAACAAAACTAAATTTCATATGTTCACTTCGATACATATTTTTAAGACTAGTGGTACTCTTAATCATCATTTCATTAAGCTGAATTACAGTGGAACATCAGCTCTACAAACCTAAGTTCAGCCATCTTATTGTTCAAGTTCTACGACGCTTTGCTACTCGTGATTCAACCGGGCTGCAGTGAAGGCCACGACTGACCTAATGAACCGCCTTCCGTCGCTAAGCTTGTCGTCCTTAACTTCAAGGTGGCTTAACCAGGCTACTGACTATTTTATCAACTTCACCTACACTTGTGAATCAGTTATAAACATTGTACCTCAAAGTAAGTGGAACCCATTTTTACCCTTTCATTTAAAGCGTTTTCTAGCCAAGGTCTTACTGACGTTGCTGTTTCCAAGTTTGAGAGGCCCTCGTACCGTTCTGAAAAGTTTGGTTGGCTCACATTGCTACTGACACCTATAGCACGTTGTGTATTGGCCGGTTAATTTTTATTTTTGTATTTAAGTATTATCTTCACTATGACTATTTACTTATGGATATCCTATTGTCGTGTAAGTTTTTGCAATTTCGGTACATTCCACATGAATGCGTGAATAATAATAATAATAATAATAATAATAATAATAATAATAATAATAATAATAATAATAATAATAATAATAATAATAATAATAATGTTCTTTAAAGTCCACAATAATATACTGATGGAACCAGTAGTAAAATTTTATAAAACTGTGTAAAAGCTTTCGATCCCTACCCTGGGTTCATCTTCAGTCGAATGAACAATTTAACATAAAATATATGAAGGTAAACAAGACAAAAATGTCAAGAATGGCTGCCCTCGGTAGTCAGATCTCCAACGGACACGGTGATGAAGAAAGTATATTATTGTGGACCTTAAAGACATTATTTCTGCCCTCGTAATTGAGATTGCTACCCAATAATAATAATAATAATAATAATAATAATAATAATAATAATAATAATAATAATAATAATAATAATAATAATAATACAAGGAGACACCAGAGTAGATGAGAAAGAAAGGGAAAAAATTGATAAGGATATGGGATATGCAAGTGGAAATTGCACCCATAATCATAATGACATAGGCACGATCTGAAAGATCCCTGAAAAGGAACCTGGAAAAATTAGATGCTGACATAGCTCCAGTACTCATGCAGAAGAGTGTGCTCCTAAAATGGCACAAGCTGCTCATTAACAGTGAGATGGGGCCTGGGAGAGTAATTCTGTCGGTAATTAGCCACCACAAGATCAAAAACTTTGCTAATGGGGCAAGGCGATCTGTCCTCGCTCGCTCAGCTCTGGTGGCTGAATTGTCGAAACGAATCACTCTCGTCAGCAGGGCAAAGTGACACTCGCTCATTGTAAATGGTACAAAGGACTGCCCTCTGCAAGATCCCACGTCACTCGTTGTGGTGTGATTGTCTGACCTTGCAGCCGACATTATCGGGATCCCAATGAACGCCTTCAGTTCTCTCAGGTCCATGTCCTTGAGGGCAACATTGACCTTATGGGAGAGGGAGGCATTGGTATCTCTCTGCCACCTGGTCCCATTACGAGCCTTAACAATTTCAGCTCCTTTGCGCTGGCTAGGGGCTCCCGGGGTGGCTGGAGGTAACCCCACCTCCTCTTCCTACTCCTAAAACTCTTCCTTGGCTTCATACTGAACCTCCAGGTTGTCCTCAACATCACTTTCTAATTCATTGAGAAGTGTGTTGATAGCATCTTCACCCAGAGGTCTCTGTGTCTCCAAAGCCATAACTGAAAAAAAAGCAAAACATTTGAAAATGAGCACTCAACCAGAATTGGCCCACATATTTCAATAATAAAACAAAAAACTATACTAATAAGTTATATAATAAACACTCTCCTACATCAATTTAGTTATTATAACTGTTTTTTTGCAAAAAAACACAAAATTTAGCACTAGAACAGAATCAGCCCTTATGGCAACAAGGGCATCTCAGCCAATGCCCCGGGCAAGCACGTGATAGACACACAATTCCCCCACATACTCCAATAATAAAACAAAACTATACTAATTAGTTATATAATAAACACTGTCCTGCATCAATTTAATTATTATAACTGTTTTTTGCAAAAAAACACAAAATTTAGCACTCAAATGGAATCGGTAAATATTGCAACAAGGGCATCTCAGCCAATGCCCCGGGCATTCACGCGATAAAACACACCATCCTCCCATATATTCCAATAATAAAACAAAACTATACTAATTAGTTATATAAGAAACACTGTCCTACATCAATTAAGTTATTATAACTGTTTTTTGCAAAAAAACACAAAATGTGGCACTCGAATGGAATTGGCCGATATGGCAACAAGGGCATCTCAGCCAATGCCCCAGGCATGCATGCAATACAGCACACCATCCTCCCACATATTCCAATAATAAAACAAAACTATACTTGCATGAACACTGTTCAATATGCAATGTTTACCTAATAACTTTGCTTTTTGCAAAAAAAATAGAAAGTGGCACTCAAAGGGAAAAGGACTATATGGCAATATATGGCATCTCAGCCACTTCTAAGGTCATGCACGTGATACGCACAATATCCTACAACATTTTCCAATATCACAAAACTATACTAATTTGCTATTGTGCACAATGTCCTAAATGAATTGGGTACGTAATAACTTTGCTTTTTGCAAAAAAACAGAAATTGGCACTCGAAGGGACTGGACCATATGGCCATATATGGCATGTCAGCCATGAACAAAGGCATTCATATTATAGATACATCATCCTCTGACATATTCCAACATTACAAAACACTATTAGCATGAATACTGTTCAATATGCAAGGTTTTACCTAAAAACTTTGCTTTTTGCAAAAAAACCAGAAATTGGCACTCATAGGAAAATTGACCATATAGCGATATATGGCATCTCAGCCATTCCGAAGGTTAGGCATGGCGTAGATACATCAACCAGCCAGACTTTCCAACACAACAAAGACACATGACTATGCACACTGTTCATTGAGAAATTGTTATGTAATAACTTTGATTTTCAATCACCTACCTCTCAAAGGTGTGTGTGGGTCAACCTTGACCCGAGTGATTATCAGAAAAGGGGGAGGCACTTGAGGCAGACGTAGGCAGGTCTGTACACAGTCACAGCTAGTAGACGAGTGAAAGTCTCCAGGTCAATCACACCCAGATTTGACATGGGCGATAATTTATGGGAAAAAAAGCATGTTTTTTGAAATACGCCTCGGGTCATGCTCGACCCATCGCACCTATTCAGGGTTGAAGACTGGTTTCATTACATGATTCAACAAATTTCTTTTCCTCCTCTAAGAGAAAGCATATCTCGCCATTCTCGTTCTTGATTTTATCATGAATGATCTAGTTTATTACAAATGTAGACTCTGGTCCACCTCAAAATTTGATTAACTAACGGAATGTTCTTGAAGATATGCCTCATTGCACCACAAAATTTCATTGAAACTTAGAATATCTTACGGACAAGAAGGCATGCAAGCATAGAAGAGTTCTGGCTTGTCTCTAATAAATACACAAATTATTTAAATAATAATGATAATATCCTTTATATTATCAGATCAGGTCCATATACATGGAATATACAAAATGCAGACAGTATCATACGCAATTAGATACACGAGACATGATAAAAAAATGAATGAACGGCACTACCCACACAATAGCTGAGGTAGTATAGATTGTAATCATAATACTGGTAATAACAGTAATAATATTGGAGAGAAAAAAATGCATTAAGAGTTATAATAGTTGGTGCACAGATTATATAACTTAAATTTCAGATAGAGACCTTAGGTGTTTACAGTAGTCAGGTCCAGAGGGCTAAATACAAAAATTGAATGTAGAAAAACTTTAACTTGATAGTATTCACAGTAATAATGAAAAAGTAAAATATCAGCAATTAATATAATAATAATGACAGATTCTGCAGATGACACCTTGCCAATACAGAGATTAAGTCCTTTAGGGAACAAAGGCCTCATTTTCCCTTCTTTCCCACAATTTAGATCTTGCTCCACTCCTTAGGATGCTTTGTATGAGCAAATTGCTGCTGTTTCTCACTTGGGTTAACAGACTGGTCATTGTTCGCCTTACAATGATTTTTAAATTGTCCAATCGGTTTTCTATGAACATCTGTGTGGCAGATTAGTAGTGAGGAGTCTTTGTGAGGCGTCTCAAAATGTCATTGTGCACAACAGTGATATGTCTCATGGTCTCTCGGGTATAGTTCGTCCAGTGGGAACACCCATAAATACTGTTAGTCAGGGAGCTTAGGGACTTGATTGTGCAGATTCATCTAAAAGCATCAAATTTGGCTCTGAGGTAGGTTATACTATACTATTTCGAATTCTAGAGAGTGCCAAGAAAATTGCCCACATTAACCCTCTTTTCGGGGAAAAAACTTCCTCGCGGAGGGTATTTTTACTATATTTTTCATTTTCTCTCCAAAAATGTACATAGAATATAAAAAAATTGAGTTATTCTTGTTAATATAATAGTTTCTGCGTAAATCACCCCACAAATAGAGGCACATTTTGCTGTAAATGGAATAAATCGATTTCACGATTACTTTTCCTCCAGTAACTCAAGAATGATGCATTACTATATGAATTCCATAGAGATGAAATTGCAGGGCAAATATTTCTCTTTCATTAGGTATGTATTATTTTGTTCTACATATTAACGTTTCTGTATAAGCATGCCGAGAAAAGAAATTCGTTAATAGCTATTTTAAAAAATCATTGCATGATTAAACTTTTTTCTTTTCTTGTTTGCTTTCAGGTGTTTTGGCATGGAGACTTGTGGATGGCAATAGCTGTTATGGAATGGCTAGATGCATGCTCATAGTTAGTGAAGTACAGCACGCTGGACTGAACATGATGCTAAATAACTGACTACTATATGGCAGCATATAGATACTCCATTGGTGGATGTTTGTGATAGTAAACAAGAACATGGTGATAAACAGCAGACTAATGCATGATGATAACTAGTTGATTAAAGTATGTGGTAGATAGTGGATTGCTGCATGAACGCTTGGGTACAGTGTACTGATAGTTAACAGTGGGCATCTGGTGGATGTACATTGTAGATTCACTGTAAATACATATGTCAGTTGAAAATATAAGATGATGGATGATAATTATCAACTAGGACCTCTGTTGCATTTGTCAGTTGGATGAAAATGAATGGTTGATGAAACCAAGAAAAGAAGGACTTATAACACTTGGGAAAGATTTGAATCTATTTCACATGGTATGTCAGTGTCATTTGATCAACTTAATGATGGTTCAGGTATTACAGCAACTCTTATTTCCAGTAATGCTAAGTACCACAAATTATGTAGGAGTTACTGTAGCAGCTCTCGTGTTAAGAGGTTTCACCAAAATCGAGAAACAGGTCTGCAGCCCTTTTGGGCCTACTAATGATGCTGGGTTCCTGCATGGGATGTGTTACTGGTTTTATGGGGGTAGGGCTTGTGGAGGTGTCATGCTGGGACACAGATGCACTAGGAGGTAGAGTGATGACTCTCAAGTGTTGTCTGTTCCTTTTTGAGAGTCTGCTGCTCCTGTTGAGCTTGACTATGTACTGACGATGTGGCTTAGCTTTCCGATACTATGCCCGTTCTGTCCCACCGCTTAGTAGCTTGGTTTTGTATGTGTACATGGGTACCTAGTTTGATGGGGGCAGTCTCCTGATGGTATCAAGGGTGTGCATAGCCTCCTGCAATTTTGCCACCTGTAGTCCCCTTTGACGTATCGTCCGTTTCCAATACCTGTCTACAAACTGGTGTCTTTTAGCTGTCGGTACTCCGTTATGTAGCTGGCAACCCGTTGCAAGCTGAGATGGTAACTTGTTGATTGCCCTGAGAGGAATGTTGAGATATTGGAGTATCGCCAGGGCCATCTTTTCTGACTCAAGGGCTCCACGTTTTGACGTGTTTTCTCAGAGTAGCCTCTTTGCTGATTTGACAGCTGCTTCTGCCCTACCATTGGACTGGGCTGACGACAGATGGACCTTGACTTCCCATCTCCTGAATAAGGCCTCCATCTCCTCGCTGGCTAAGTTCGTACCTCTGTCAGTTGATATTTGTTCTGGGGCTCCCCAATGTGAAAAATAGGACTGAAGGTGATTGGTTATTTTGTTGGACGTGGCACCACCAGGGAAGTGAGCTACTTCTAACCAACCAGTTAATTTGTCTATGCATACCGTATATACATTGCCTTCTATTTGGAATATATCTGCGACAACTTGCTGGAAGGGGTCTTCTGCTTTGGGGGCGGGGGGGGTTGTGCATCATTTCTTCGGGAGGCAGTGAAGGGGCGTATTCATCACATGAGGTGCATTGGGCACAGTGATGCTGAAGGTCTCCTTCTGTCCCCAGCCAGTATACTGACTGCCTAGTCCTTCTAAGCATAGAGTCGAGGCCTTGGTGTCCTGCGTGAAGGTTAGCTGATACCTGATGACGTAAATCCACCGAATATGTCACCAATCCTGGTTAATGGCTAGCTGATCCCGAACACTGAAGAAGGGACAAAGGCAGGAGACTTCTTGTGACTTCTGTTGGGGCCAATCACCCACTGTGACCCTAGCTAGCAAGAGCTGATACACTGGGTCATTAGATGTGGTGCTCTTGACGCAGTCTTCATCCAACACGACAATGTCCGGTTCCGAGGCAGCCATGGTGCACATGCTACTGCCACCTAAGTGTCGTCCTCCAAATCTATGTCAGAAGCTTCATGGGGTGGTCTCATGGTTGGGTACCTTGAGAGAAAATCCAATGCAGTGTTACTTTTTCTGGGCAGGTATTTTATGTGAAACTTGAACTGGCGTGTCTTCTCCTTCAGGTTGAACTATCTTGGGTTGCTGACGCCCTTGAGGGCCCTATCACCCAGCAGTTTGACAAGTGAATGATGGTTCGTGATGATGGTGAGATCAGGGCACCCAGGTAGGAAGAACCTGGTCTTCTGCAAGCACCAGGTGACTGCAAGGGCATACCCTGCTTCAGAGGAGGTGAAATGTCGACTGCCACATAGGGCAAGATCCCAGCCGTCCTTGCAACAAAAGGGGCTGTCCACTGACTGACAAGCACAATACTGCTGGAGGAGGCCAAACCAATGCCTTCCTTACTCCAATCTGTCATGATTATCATAGGTCGCATCTTGTCATAATATGCTAGGCTGTCGCTAATTGACAGATGGCCTGCTCATGCTGGAGTTTGCTACATTGATGACTATCCCAATGCATGTTTTTCCCCGTGAGTTTACTGAGGAGGTCCCTAAAGGGCTCCATGATGGACGCCGTTGCAAGGAAGGGGGCTAACTGATTCACGAATCCGAACCCTGGCCTAATATCAGTTATGGAGGGCTTCTCTGGCATGTGGAAGTTACGAATGGCATCTAGATGTTCTTCTGCGGGCTTGTATGCCTCCCATCCCAAGTGGTACCCGATGAAGGTAACCTCTCTCTTGCAAAATTCTAACTTCTCTTGCTTGAATCTAATCCCTGTAGAGGCACACATTGACAGGAATTCTTATACATGTCAAAACGCCTCTTTGATGCTGTGATCGTATAGCAAGGTGTTGTTGATGCTGTGATCGTATAGCAAGGCGTTGTTGAAGCTGTGATCGTATAGCAAGGTGTTGTCGATGCATTTATGCTTTTTGGTGAAGTCTTGCAGGGCGTTGTTGAACCTTTTCTTGTAGGGGTCAGAAGCTGAACAATGACCCATGGGTGTTCTACGATAACAATACCACCCCCATGGGTTGATGAAGGTTGTGAGTGGGAGGCTATCCTTGTCTAATTCCCCTTGGTGGAAACCCCAATGAGGTTTCTGCTGTAGTCTTATGTGTGTATGGGGATACTCAAAATCATGTCAAAGAGTGCTGGTGTGTGATGAGTCTCACGAAGACTGGGCATTGAGGCACTGGAAGTCTACTGTGCAGTGAGGTTGGCCCGTCTTCTTGGCTACCACGACCATCCTTACACACCACTCCATTGTATCCCCTGCCGGGACTGGTTCTATCACGCCCTTCCGAACGTCTTCATGAAGCTGGGCCTTGACCTCCTCTCCCCAGTGCTTAGGGCTTCCCGCTGGCATGTGACAGGCATAAGGTGCGGCATCAGGCAATAAATGTATGTTGTGTTGCTTGCCTGTCATCAAAGATGTACCGCATATTTCGGCGTATAAGTCGACCGGAAGATAAGTCAACCCCCCAATTCTGAGTAAATTTTTATGATTTTAACTAATATCGGGTATATTAGTCGACCTATAAAATGTGAGGCCAACCGTACGCTCAAAATAAGCAGCAGGGTAAAACGTATCATATAAAATAACCTGAATGTTATTACGGTACATATGTGAGGCCAACCATACGCTTGATATAAGCAGCAGGGTAAAATGTATCATATAAAATAGCCTGAGTGTTATTACGGTACATATGTTGCTCTACTTACCATAAGAAATACAGGTAATATACTCGGTATATTAACAAATCTGTGTAATATATAAAAGATGAATGAGGGCAAATATGATTAGAAATGACGAAACGAAAGATACGTTACTCGAGTGTAATGTAAACAAACAAAAGCACTAACTAACGCTGCATAACAGCCTAGTATATATGTATGTACAAACTGCCACTCAAGTTAATGTTTTGATTGGCTTGTTAAAACGATGTTTACACTTGCTGTGCGATTGGGGTTTCTTCAAGTTACTTTGATTTTTTTCATTTTATTTAAGGTAATGGATGTTCTAATGTATTATTATTGTCGTATTACACTGTGAAATGTTTTTAATAATGGTATTTACATACATAGTTAGCTCAATGAGGCTGTCATTGTTATTAGCCAATTGTAAAGCCTGGATTCCTGTACCGATATGCCAAAATAATAAAGATTCACTTTTTGTTACCGTTAGATAAGTCGACCCCCTAATTTTGGCATGATTTTTTGGGGCTAAAGGGTCGACTTATACGCCGAAATATACGGTATGTGGAGTTGCTTGTCCATCATCACAGGTAAAGATTCCCTGGTTGTGTTGAAGGTCGTGGATGAGAAGTGGCGTAACAACCATTCTTCCAGTTTTGGTATATTCTCCTCCACGGGTGGTATAGGTATGGAGGCTGGCTTTGTTGTCTGAGGGGAGTCAGACTGCGAGACTCCCTCACTAATAACGTCAGCTGATGCAGTGAGAGAGGAAGGGTGAAGGAAACCAAGAGGTACTATTCCCAGCTCCTTACAGGCATTCAGCAATAGATAAAAATTCTTGGCCATTGGCACGAAGTAAACCTCCTGCTTCGTGCATCACCCACCTATTTCAGTGGTGCATGCCATTGATTGAAGGCACCTCACTCGAAGATTAGCTATGTCCCTCATACCTATTCGAGGTTGCAACTCCATGAGTTATATATGCAGGCTTGAGAGAATTGTGGGTCCATCAACGCGGATCTGTGCTCCTGTGTCTGCTATGGTGAGTGTGGACACTGACCTCCTGCTCCCATGGGAAACACAAGCCTTGATTGTAGGGTGGGGTGAGAGGTATGTCTGCGACAATCACCAAACTCGAGGCAAGTGGCGCCTTCTTCATGCTCCTACAGCATGCACCCATGGCACGTCATACCTTTTGCTGGGCACGATGCTCGACCAAGCGAATGATGTCCCCTGCAGTTCCCACAATGCTTTGCATTTGAGTTACCATGCAACACAGCAATGTCTGGCTCTACATCATCACTCGAGGCACCCACTGACTCCCTTGCACTGACAGTGACACATGGGATGCTTTCAACGTTTTGGTGTGCAGCTTTAAAAGTACAGCACAATACCTGAAGGGCATCTACACTTAAAATGTATGGCATGCCTAAAATACATGCCTTATTAACCCAGGATCACTGAGACCCACCATCATTTTCCATAATAGCATATAGTCAGCTAAGCACTCCTCTCATTTAGGACGCTGAAAATCACAGTCGGTGGCCTTTTGAGCACACCTTGAGAAATAATCACTTGCTGACTCCTCGCACCCTTGTGTAAGGGCAAAAAATTCTGACCACTGCTCTGCCTGATTCAACGATTGTAACACAATGTTTCTGACGGCATCCAGAGCCACGTCTGGAGTAAGGGTATTCCATTTGGCATGTTACAGCACCGGAACACAGTTGAGTCTAATGTGCAGGACAACAACCTGTGGCAAAAACTTGTTGAGGTTGATCCAACATGTCATCGAACATTTCCAGGACCTAAATGCTGCTGAGGACATCACAACATCACATTTTTCAGGGGCAGCAGAGACAGGGACTTTACCAGAATGTGATCCAGAACCGGAAAGGGCATCCTGAAGGGAATGGATGGCATGTTACTGGTCTGCAATTAACGTCTGCGCTTGCATCATGGCCCATGACAAGGCCCTTGGCATTGCAGGAGAGGCACGCCTCGGCGTGGCCTGGGGTGGTCGATGTATCAGGGGATGACTTGGTTCAAAAACTCACTGCACCATGTTGGGTTTGCAATGAGACGACGTCTTGGTGACAAAAGTTTATGGTAAGAGACCAGAGATCTGACCGACTCGCAAACGTGTTGCAGGTTAATAGTTAGCAGTGCATTACAGAAACATATCGTACAGAAACAAATTTTCATATTTTCAAATAAGGTTGATGTCTGAATCCTGTTCTGTAGATATTTCAGAGGCAAACTGATGTCTGTGGATCCTACAATCAAGTCATGTTGATCAAAAGTACAGACCCACTTTTCTGTAGGGGAAATGTGGCTGTAGGAGTGATGGTCTTCTGGTGATTCTTCCATATAAACCACAACTAAGTTTATTGTGTATCTTAGTTTTTGACGTTGTGCAGTTGAACTGTCCTCTAATCGGGTACCTGATCCATAAGTTTTATCCCTGTAAACCTTTTTATTTGTCTTTTCAGGAAGTGAATATCTTAATTTTGTTTTTTTTCAGTTGAGTATCTCTTTTCTCTTATAAACATATGAAGTTAAGATCATTTGGCAGGTCAAATAGATGTAATAGAGGTAGAGGTAATAAAAAGCCTACAGGTAACTGTAAGAAACCTAACAACATGGCTACAGGTGCAGACCCAGATTAAAAAAAAACATATTCATGGTGTCGTGAATACTAGATCAGCCATAGTGCCATTTCAGAGCTTGGTCAACGGTTAGTTGACTCAAGAGGTTGAAGGTTGGATCACATCCACTGAATCCCACTTAAAATCTAAGAAAATAGTGGATCCCGATAATCAATTGCAAGAGGTTAAGTCATTTATTGACTATGCAAAAGGTGATGCAAGCCAAAAGTTATGAACAATTTCGCTCTAAGCATGTAAATCGTGGGACGATTTTAAAGGTACATCAAGGGAAGTGTGCGGCACTGAGTCTAAACTGGATGAAGTCCTAGCTTTGAGGAGTATCTATCTATAAATTAGCAGACAAAAAGGACTTATCACTAATTGCCCTTACCACCAGATGAATTTAATGAGGGGCATTCTAAACTTCTAACTTCTTCTTGGATTAGTTGTAACACTATGAAAACCACAGATGTGTGTCATGTAATGCACCTTGCATTAATGACTGGTATGCTGCCACATACATTGGTAAGTTGTTTTGAAGCTATACTTGACAAAACCTCTAGTGAAAAGACTGTTACCAGTCAGATTAAGAGACATGTGTCTAAGTGTCCAGATTTGGATCCAAAAGTCATAATTAGTATTAAAAGTAATCAAGTGAAAAAAAATATCATGTATCATAACAGGTAAATGTGGTTAACTCTACAAATCAGCAAATAAAATGTTTTAACTGTAACCATAATGGTCACTATAAAGGTGACTGTAGGAATAAATTCTGTAGCATTCACCAGACCACTAATCATAGTTATCAGAACTGTTTCCAGAGAAAAACAGTCAAAAAGGGAATAAAAGCAATCAGAATAATAAAAATACCAGTACTGGATCTGCAGGTGACAATAATAAGTAGTACCAGAAAAAAAAATCCCAGGACAGAAATATCAAAACCACCATCAAGGTAAAGCTAATGTTAATAAGGTTCAGGACCAAACTAGTTCGGCACCTTCACAGAATTTTCCTACTGTCAAAGAGAAAATCATGACGACCTAGATATCTCTAAGGGTAAGACTAATCATGTTGAGTTGCATGTAAGTAATAGGTTTAATACACTGACTGATCAATGTACTGTTCAAAAAGATATAAGAGAGTGTGATAATGATTTTGTAATAAATCAGGTAATCATTCAGCTTAGACATGACAAGAATACTCACACTCATTCTAGGAGCATACGAGATGAAAGACCGGCTATTAAGGTGGTCAGTAAACATCATAAAGCTTTTACCTTGTTCTAGGTACTTGCAGTCTTCGTAATTTGATGGATTTAAAATCTGATCACTTGCTGTTTCCAGATTTTCCTACAGAAAAGACTGATGTTCAGCTGGCAGGCATAGGAAATAGTATTTTAAATGTGATAGGCACTGGCAGAATTCAGTTTAGAATAGGCAAAATAACGTTAACTGATGATTTTATTGTAGTCAGTGGGATTAACATGCCTCCGGTTATTATTTTGGGTTATTCATCTATGTCTAAGAATAATATAGCAAAGTGTGGTGTTTTTATCAAGGAGAAATTCATAAAACCATCCCACTCACTGAAATCCACGTCAGATTGTAAGGACGAACCAGAGAACAAAGTTACTTGCACAGAGGAGTTAATTAGTGTTTTGAATATAGCAGAAATTAATGAGGCGACCAAACATAATTCCTTTTCACAGTAATGGCTAGTTTAAAGCAGTTGAAGTAGAACCTAATGAAGCTACGTATATCCTTGTTACTGCTAAAAAAAAAAAAAAAAGTCTTACCTGGGTCTGAGATCATGGTATTAAATAAACCAATTAAAGTTCACTGTTTGTCTGCGACAGAAGCAATTTACACAGTTGTTAGTAACAATCAAGCAGTAATAGAAGTTTTGATAATTTAAATATAGAGTTAATCATAAATGAAAATGCATCCTTGATAGATGTTGAGGTATATCACCACAGGATTTTATCAGTAGCAGAAGTAGAAGTTGGTCACTTAAACTCAATAAAAGACAAGTTGGTACAGGATATGAAAGACATGAATGTTCGACAAGAGTTTGAGAAACTATTAAGGAAATACAGCGGCGTATTCACTACTATGACTGACTGTTTAGGTAAAACTAATGTAATAGAACATCAGATAAGATTAAGAGCTCCAAATAAGATAATATATGTTCCTTTCGACAGACATCCCATGAAGTTCCAAAATGAAATAGCAGAGGAGGTAGACAAAGGTGCAATAAAGAAATCTGTCAGTCCATACAACCTTCCGCTTATAATTGTCCCCAAGAAGATCGTCATTGGAAGATTTGTGTGGATTTCAGGAAATTAAACAAAAAAACAGATCCAGACAGATTCCCTTTGCTTTGTACTGATGATATCTTGTCTGTCAATATTCTCATTTTACTTCATAGGATCTGTTGGGAGGTTTCCATCCAATCCTTTTGGAGGAAAATAGTGCACTATCGATACACAGCATTTAGCACCTCCAGAGGTCATTTTGAACTTCACGAGAATGATTAACTTAGTTTTTGGAGACATGTTGGATGACATTCTTCATGCATATATGGATGATTTAGTTACCTTTTCACATAGACTTGAGCGACATCCCAGGAAATTAGAACTAGTTTTCCAAAGGCTAACATAGTATAACTTAAAAGTAAAGCTATCAAAATGTGATTTTTACAAGGAGAAACTTGTTAAATTGGGTTTTGTGGTATCAAAGGATGGTTTAAAAGTAGTACATGAAAAGGTTTCAGGTACAAACAAATTCCCAGAATCCACCTCAGTGAAAGGTGTTCAACAGTTTCTAAGTATGGCTGGATGTTATAGGCGATTTGTATATTACTATTCAGTCATCGCAGGACCTTTGACTGATCTGACCAAAAGAGGAACTGATTTTAAATGGGATGTCCAATAGCAATCAGCTTTTAACAATCCGAAAGAGAACTTACTTTCCTTAGCAAATAACCATCCATTTCACATTGCTACAGATGGTGTCCTATTAGAGTTGGCAAATGATAAACTACACCTCATGGCATTTGATTCAAGAAAGATGAAACCAGCAGAGGGTAAATATGCTGTTGTGGAGGTTGTTAATGTATTGACTGATGACTTCTTTAAGGGTTTTAATCTCAGTCCCAAAAGGACAAGATGATATATGATAACACAAGATTTTGGTGCTAAATAAGATATGTTACTGGCAAAACTAACATAATTGTTGTTGCATTATCCAGGGACTCAGTGCCACCTCAAACACATAATCTTTGTACATTTGATAATATATATTATATATATATATATATATAATATATTATATATATATATATAATTATTATATATTTTATATATATAGATATAATATATATTTATATATATATCTATATATATTATTATATATATTTATATATTATTATATATATATTTATATATATATTTATATATAATATTGACATTATAGTCTGTTAATGTTTTTAGTGAGAATCAGATGACTTCAGAATCATCTGATGATTCTACTGATGACTTAGAGTGGAGTCATGATGTTCTACTAAGAGAACAGATGCAAGATGAAAAACTTAGCAAAATAATAGAAACTTTAAAAGGAGATGAGAATAGTGAGGCATATAAAACGTGTAACAGAATTATCCAATAATAGACGATATCTTATGTTGGACCGTTCTTAGGAAAACTAGAAGTAGCTTCCATATTAACACAAATCAGGGAGTTATTCCTAAAATCCAAATATCCGTCGTGGTAAAATTGCTACATACATACACACACACACAAAAGGAATGCTCATCCTGGTTTCTCTACTAAGCTTGCAAAAGCACGTAACATGTTTTACTGGACTTCAATGTCTAAGGATATCCACAATTATATTAAATCTTGCGAGGTTTGTCGTAAGAATAAAGGTTATGTTAAGAAGCCATTGGCTTTAGGTACTTATCTTGTACCACAGAAACCACTGGAGAAGGTGACTATAGATTTGTTGACAGGATTTTAAGAAACCAATTGATGTAACAAATATTCATTTGTTGCCATAGACGCCTTAACTATGTTTGTAGAAATCTTTCCAGAAAAAACAAGTGTGTTAGGGTCTTTTATGATGGTTATATCTGCCGACACGGTATACCTAACATTTTGATATCAGACTATGTGATCATTGTTGGATATAAAAAATTATTAATTTAGTCTGTTATCCAGAATCTAATGGGTTGGTAGAAAGGGTGAACGGGAATAAAGGACTTGATGCAGATTGTTTACAATGGTTGAGATAGAATGGGTTAGAAACCGTTAATATGTAGAACGACACAGACTTGAGTTTTATCATAACTTAATCTCTTAGGGTCGAACAGGGTTAAACCTTAATCTCTATCCCTTTTAATCCTTCCTATCCATGGGAGTCTTATGTTTTGCAACCTTTTCCTACTAGGTTCCGGGCTTCCACCAGTACAAATATATTCAGCTATAGGGCATTAGTTTCATTGTCTAGGTCTCAAGACATATATGCAGCCATATATGACGATGACAAAACACTTAACTGCATAAATTCTCTGAATTCTAAGATTTGCTCAGTAGGCTCATTTGCTTTCCAAGACATTGGCAATCAGTCATGTCAGCTACAATTAGTTTTAAATAGGACTTTCTCGCTGGATGAAGATCGTTGCCTCGTTGGTCACCATTGCTATGACGTACACAGGCGAACAACTGGATCAACAATGCTCTACGAGCAAGGCGGGTTCCTGATGACATGTCCGAGGGGCGATGTACCAGGAGGAGCTGATATCAGTCTGCTAGTCTAGTGCCTATATCGAGGAACTACAAGAACTACAGATTGACAACACTGATGAGTGGTCTTCGATTCTTCATTGATGAGTGGTCTTCGCTTCTTCATGAATTCTACGTGGGATATTGACAAGCTAATCTTGCAGTGGAGTACAAAACGTATCAGATATTGGGGGACCAGTCCTTCAATTCCACGAATCTGGCGATCACATGGAAACTTTGGTGCTAGCTTTGGGGACAATTGCTTTGATTACATCTTTCACTGGAGCTGTTATAGTGTTTGTGCTGCATATTCAAAAGAGTCGGCATAGTGATATGAAGCTGGACTAAAATGTTGGACTGTCTCATTTGACTGGCCAAAGGAGTGGTGCATTTAGTCAACCGGTCTCATGGTTTAGCTAAACTCGTGATGCCCACACAGGGTTAGCATTCTCTTTGAGCAGTGATGAAAAATAGGGCTATGACTGAAGAGAGATGTATCTGAACACAGTACTGAAGGTTATAAACTGCCCTTTAGAGGACTGATGACGTGAACTGCATAAAATCTTAAAAGTTTCAAAAGAAATAAAATGAACTGCATATGAATTTATTTAATAATGAGTACTGTATATGTATTCTGTAGATTAAGTGAAGAGATCAGGAATGAACAGCTATGGGAGTTGTTGTATGCCGATGATCTGGGGATTACTGTTGAAAATGATGACGGCCTACAGAGAAGGGTTGAAGAGTGGTGGGAGTCTTTAGAGAGGGGTGGCTTAAAGGTGAATGTGAATAAAACAGAGGCTTTGCTGAGCAGTAGGGAAGATAGAGACAGAATGCTAATACAAGAAAGAAGAGGCCCGATTATAAAACAGGCAGAAAAGTTTAGATACTTAGGATCTACTTTAAGCCAATAGGGAGGATGTGAGGCTGAAGTTGACAGTAGGATAAAAGCTGTGCAGGGGATGTAGAGAGAGGTAGCTGGAGTGGTATGTGATAAGAAAAAGCCAATCAAGCTAAAAGTCAAGATATATAACACAGGGATAAGACCAGTGTTAATATATGGAGCAGAAACATGGGCTCTAAGAAGAAAAGAAGTAAAGCTAGGGAACAGAGATGAGAATGCTGAGGTGGATTATGGGAATATCGCTGCTTGAGAGATTGGAAAATGATGAAACAAGAAGGGCAGGCTTAGTAAAGATTTCAGAGGTGATAAGAGAGTCACGATTGAGATGGTATGTGGATGTGTTGAGGACGGATGATGAGGAGAGAATGAAGAGGACTTGGGAGGAACCTGTTAGAGGAAGAAGATCGAGAGGAAGACAAAGAATTAGATGGAAAGATAAAGCGAAGGAAGATATGGAGAGAAGAGGTTTGGTGGAGGATGATGCCTTTGATAGAAGGCAGTGGAGAAAGCACATCAGGCAACCGACTCCTTAATGTAGGGATAACAGTGGGAGAGAAGACGAAGACTGTTTATGTATTCTACGTGTATCATGGGGGAATTTTATATATATTATTTACTGAATGGTATTCCACTTATGTTTCACGTGCTATATGTACTGAGTATTTATCACTTAAACCATTCCTAGTGATTTTGGGTTATATGTTCATCACAAATTGCAACAGTTGTTTGCAGGATATATAATCAGATCAAATACCTTATTTACATACAAAGGATTTTATCTTATATATTTTTATCAGCATTAATCAAATTACATTTACACATTTAATAGTGAACGAATAATTTGCACTCATATTTTAACATAATCATGGAAATGCTATTAATGAGTATTTATCATGTTTCTTTACATATTTTATAAAATTTTAATATGACCTTATTTACAATCATTGATATAAATGATGACTCAAATTGTTTGGATATTTTAAAGGTCGAATCACACATTGGAGATTCAAGACCACGACTGGCATGATGGCTTAATTTTGGGATACAAAAATAAATAAATAAATAAATAAAATAAAAAGATAAATCAGCTGATTACAACACCAGTACGATACGCAATGTACAATTAGAACAGCATTACATACGTCGAGTTGAGATTGCCGACGTACGTAGTCATACACGTATGTTGCCGGTGATCTACACCAAACCCACTTTTAACGGTTTTTTTGCAGACGGCGACTGCCGTGAAGGCAATTACGACATACCTAAGTCCCATTCCGACGTGTGCAACGGCATGGGGACGAATGCAACTGTGTCGTAAACATGGTGGGTTTTATGTACAAGGCGGGTGGTAAGAATTCAGCACTCATTCCCGTTCCAGGCGCAGATAGAGGCATAGGATGGAGACCAGGTATTTCTGAAGGTAATAGTTGACCATTTACATCATCCTGAATTAGCACTGGTCATGTTGGATCATTAATATGCCCTGTTGCAGTTAAGAGTAATGAAGTGCCTGGAGGATCAACAAAAGTGCAAGAAGCCAAAAAGGCGTAAAAGGAGAAAGGGTACTACAACAACTTGATGAAAGAATTGGCAACTGAAACTCCAGAACTGTACCAGAACTTTACCAGGATTAAAGAGGAGCTTTTCAATGCAGAACTTTGCCAGGATTAAAGAGGAGCTTTTCAATGCAGAACTTTGCCAGGATTAAAGAGGAGCTTTTCAATGCAGAACTTTGCCAGGATTAAAGAGGAGCTTTTCAATGATATTGTTGAATGGGTCTCGCCCTACATCAAGAAAAAACTCGCATTCTGGAGAAGACCCATTGAGCCAGGCCTGTTGTTGCAATTACCCTGCGTTTCTTGCAATTGGAGAATCCTACAAGAGCCTGGCCTTCCAATTCCGAGTAGCTCCTAACACAATCTGCAGTATTTTGCCTGAAACTTGTAGGGCCATAGTGACTGCGTATGGAGGTAAGGTGATGCAGTTACCCACGACTCCAGAGCAATGGAAGGAAGTAACCTGTGAGTTTGAAAAACGCTGGAATTTCTCGCACACCCTTGGAACAGTAGATGGGAAAGACTTCAGAATCAGAACCCACTGCAAGGAGGAACCATTACTTCAACTATAGAAAATTCTACTCTGTAATTCTACTTGAAGTTGTTGACGCTGAATACAAGTTCCTATACGTCAATGGAGGTACCATATGTTCCGAGTCTGATGGTGGTATCTTTGCCAAAATGCTTGATCGGAATGAAGCCAATCTGCCTGCCCTTGAAAGATTGCCAAATGAGACCGAAGATAAACCCCCAGTCCCCTATTTCTTCGTTGGAGATGACGCCTTCGCTCTGAAGAATTATGTGATGGAACCACACCCTGCGCAAAATCTGACAGCACATGAGCGCATCTATAATTACCGACAAAGCAGGGCAAGACGTACAGTGGAGAATGCCTTTGGCATACTAGCAAAGCAGGTAGATATTGTTCACAAATATTATAGTCTTTATTAGGTCTGCTTTTTTAAAAGCACATCAATATGAAACACCTTTTGTATACCCTTTCTATTCTACAGAAATAATAACTCTTTACATGAAATACTTCCCGTATACCATCTAATAATTAAATCAATATTTTTCATTTGTCTCCCACAGATTCAATGTTGCATAGTCCCATACATCTGCATGACCGTATCGAGTCCGTAGTGTTGGCCACTTGTTTGTTGCACAACTTAATATCAAGAAATCTTAATGCCACGAATGAAGCAGATAAAGAAGATTCGGTGACACCTGCGGCCCTACCTGGTAACTGGAGGTGTGACGAAACTTATTATCAAACCTGACTCCCTCAGGCCGTCAGAGAGGAAGCAAGGCTTGCAAGGCTCAACGAGATCACCTTCGTGAGTATTTTAACTCCCCTGCAGATTCTGTTCATTGGCAAGATACAATTATATAAAACAAGAAAGCAATAGGACATTCCTGTACATACTTTATAAAATTAAATTGAAATAACTTTGTAAATATCAAAATAAATTTTGAAATTCTATATTATCACCCAACACATTTTTTGTGAGTTGTATTCAGTGTCATATTTATCTATATATGACATTCTCAAAGTATATCAAGACTACTAAAAATCTAAAATACAATTTTTATTTAAATTAGAAAATACATTTTCATTTATTATACCTCAGAGCATTCTAATAAATTGTATTGATTGCAATTAAGTCACTGACTTATATATCTATATATATTTTTAAGAAAAAATTCAGTGAAAGTCCTGAATAAAAGTTAGTCAGAAATATTTATATTGCAACAATATATATTTCCTTTAAGGTTGTATATGAGAAGGTCTTAGGGTATATAAAAATACTGAAAATCTTGAATCCCAAATAAGCAAAATATAAAAATAAAGGCTGGGATGCTACGCACGTGTCACAATGTGACTACCGCACAAGTTGAGGGGTTGCCAAGTACATCGCGTATGTTAATGGGCACCATACGTTAAGATTGCTACTTATGTCTGTCGTAATCACATTACGTCAGTCGAGAGGGCATAGCGACACTTTCGCACGTTGGCATGACATGGTGACTTTTGACAATAAATTGTCGTGGTTTGACCGCGACAACTACAGTTAGTTGTCGCCATCACTTGGCGGATGTCGTCAAACTCAATGACTATGCGACGGCACATGGGGACTTGAGCGTAATAACGTCGTAATTCGGCTGTTACAAAATGCGCGGTCTTGAATCTCCGATGTGTGATTTGACATAAAGCCAGTCAAATCGATCATCAGCGTAAGCCTGTGTCCTTATGCAAGCCAAACTATTGATAGTCTTGCTTATACAAAACTTCCTGCTGCCAAATAGAATCTCTTTTATTATTGATTCCTATGTGTCCTAATCAGGAAGTAGGTACAACTGTCGTTTTATATATATAAAAAAGAAAGAAAAAAACGAACTACGAATGTTCTTTACTAAGAAACGTTCTCTTATTGCAATTTCACACATCACGCAACTATGACGTGTGAGAGTGGTTCATGTGTGTTGAAAGTTCCCGTGTTAAAATGTCTATATCGAATAAATTCCTAAGACATCAATAACTGACATTCGTGGTACTCAAAAGCTAATGTCGTTAGTCTATGGGAATTATCATGAGCCCGCCAAAATGTTAGTAGCATTCAATACTCCAGCTGTATTGCCTTGTGCTTTTTCAGCTCTTCATCTAATCCCCTAATTGGATGTCTCCCACTTCGCTGCTAAACTCCTCTAAACACGTAGATTTTCTGAATGTTGATAATTCAGGCTAGTCTCTGGTCTCCCGCTATCATAATAATAAGGTTCTTGAATAAATCTAATGCCCTACCGGTTTCACAGACAGTGCAAGCACGTATTTGGGCAATAACTGTAACGAACACTCGTAGTATCAGTACGAGATTTTGCTATAGTGAATTACACCCAGTGCCGTAATTTATAACAGTATCATGACTCACCAATTGTAAATAATAAAGACACTTGTCCTTGTACCAAGAGGCAAAAACTCGAAAAGCCAGAAATGGATATGAACACAACAGTATAAAAAAAGCTCCGCCTACTCTCCCCCTCCACCACCACCCCTCCTTCTTCCTTTTCTCACCTGCCCTCCCCCTCCGTTCTCTCTCTCTTTCTCTCTGAAAGTTGCTTCAGTTCAAACTTATTTTGTATGATTTTTTTTATCTATCTATCTAAGAGTTTACATTGTTTTATATATCTAATGATCCACTCGGTTGTTACTTGCCAGTTGACCGATTTATTTATGCATTGATCCGCTCATCTCTCTCTCTCTCACTGGTAGTGGTATATATATATATATATATATATATATATATATATATATATATATATATATATATATATATATACTAAAAAATTGGAGCTGCAGCTCTCGAAATCATACTTGTAGCAATAAACCTTCAATTATATCGAATGCCTTTCCCTGAACGCCTACAAGTTATATAGATTATATATATATATATATATAATATATATATATATATATATATATAATATATATATATATATATATATATATATATATACACACACTAAATAAACATTCATGACTCAAATATGTGTGAATCGGTAAAATCAAGACTAACTCTAATGAATGTCCGGTAGAAAGGCTCAATTTTTATTTGTGATACATAGTCACTATAACCAGTTGCCTATTCAAACCAGTATGAAGGCAATTGGCGGGTTTCTCTTTGCTAAAAAGTTGAACAGTTGCGTGACAAACGCATTTCTGCAATCATGCCGACAATTTATTCCGAGGTGGCCATCTCTTCTTCACCTTCGTAATACAAGTATATGGGTGATGCCCTGAGTCCAAAGGAGGATTGCGAAGAAGGTAACCAAACACGTGTATAACAGTCGCTTTTCCATCAATCATACTGTGTTTATCGTTCTACAAGTCCGCCACACATTCAGATATCTCTCACTCTAATAACCATTTACAGTACCATTACCATAGAGAGAGAGAGAGAGAGAGAGAGAGAGAGAGAGAGAGAGCGGGGGATGGGGCGTGAGTGGATCAATGCATAAATAAACCTGCCAACTGGCAGGTAACAACCGAGTGGATCATTAGATATATACAATAATGTAAACAATTAGATAAATAGATAGATAGATAAAATTATAGTATATAAGTTAAAACTGAAGCAACTTTCAGAGGGAGAGAGAGAGAGAGAACGGAAGGGCAGGGCAGGGCAGGGCAGGTGAGGGACGGAAGGAAGAGGGGAGTGGAGGTGGAGGTAGGCGGAGCTTTTTTTTATACTGTATTCGTATCCATTTCTGAATAATCGAGTTTTTGCCTCTCGGTGCAGAGACAATTGTCTTTATTCTTTACAATTAGTGATTCGTGATTTTCTTATAAATTTATGGCACTGGGTGTATATAATACACTATAGCAAAATCTCGTACTGATACGAGTGTCCGTTACAGAGTTATTGCGCAAAAACGTGCTTCTACTGTCTGTGAAAAAAATAGTAGGTCATACGAAGGCCCCGAGTATCAATAATGCCAGAGTAAAATTACTTTTTCTAGTGTTGGAGGTTCTGTGTCTCTGGAGTATGGTGACAATATGTCGATATCTGTATAGCTTTCTCTCACGTCATAAATGCAGCATAACGTCGTCGTCTTTTTCTAATCACGTAAAGAATACAAGAGAATAGCTCCAACACTCAAGTCTGGAGAGATACTCGATCGAAAACCATGGAGAATTCAAGTAACTAGCAGCCGGTCAACATTGGTTGGATCAAGTTTTGTCAATCTTGTATTTTCTGCCTGTCTAAGTCTTTAATTAAGCGTTGAGAATTAACACATCCGAAAACTGAACAGTACATCTCTTCAGAGAATTACATTGACCCTCTGTTGTTTACGTTTGTATATATATATATATATATATATATATATATATATATATATATATATATATTATTATATATATATATATTTAATCATCTTTGTTGTCATTCATTTGTTGTTTCCTTCGCGTTAATTTTGTGAAACTTTGCTTTGTTCGTGAAAGGCCTTTTGGCTTGTTCCACACAGACATCTTTCATTCGAATTATTATTATCATATTATTTAGGTCTTTCTCCTCTTGAGCGAGAACAGGATACCTATACTGTATATCAGGTCCACAATAATATTCAGTGGTGAATTACGTTGAGGTTATAAAAGAAAAAAAAAAAAAAAAAAAAAAAAAAAAAAAAAAAAAAAAAAAAACAAAGAGCCTTCGAAATCTGTCCTGTGTTCATCATCGGTCTAAAATCATTAATACGAAAAGTAGATATGTAAGCTCCAGTTTTAAGGAGAAAACCAATGGGCGACCTCGATCGGCAATGTTTTTCTCTAATGGACTAGGCTACAAGCAGGAAGGTCAAATATCCAGTTAGGTGATTGCTTCTCCTCTACTTATATTTCGCGTGGCTATCCTTCTTGATCTTCTCACTCGTTCTTCTGTATCGTTAGCGGTGTCATTCTCGGAATACCGGTCGTTTATGGTGTCTATGGGTTTATGTGAGAGAACGGCAGCATCAGACAAAGGAAAGACAGCCTGTCCGAACAATAAAATCTTAAATAAATGTTTTGATAGTATAGAAGTTAACTGGTGGGTCATGGCGGCGCCTTCAACTTATCTTCTTAAGTTTATGTTGTTACTTTTGTGAATGATGTTAGCTTTATTCCAGTCTGGTCTGTGATCATTATTGAATGCCTGGGTATCTATCGCATTCTAACCCTCTACCGCTTTCTAAGAATTCTTTACCTTTGTAGTGTTTACATGGTATTTCGTATACTCCTGGTGCTAAGGGGTTATTATCGTGTTGGTATATTTGAAAACAATTTTAGTAATAGCTTGGCTCTTATTTACATATCTGCATATGTTATCTATGTGCGGGTTAATATGTAGGGTTAAAAATTTATTCGGGTTTCTTCTGTTGTTATCCTTAAGACAATTAATAATGATAAGTCTTCAGTGAAGTAGGAGGGGTACCTAAGGTTTCTGAAAGTTTCCTTGATGTGATGTATTTCGTCATTAATATAATCTGGATCACATAGCTTGAAGGCTCGTAATGCAAAGTTCATTATTACATTACTTTTGATATTATTATTATGAAAAAGATAAAAATGTATATAGCTTTCAGAGTAAGTTTTCCTCGTATATACTGTAAATTTAAACTCTTGACTACTCGAATCTCTGATGGAAGGCAACGTGGAGGCAGTTTCCACTTCTACGGTAAATCTTATTGATGGTAAGATATCATTTGCTATTTCTACTAATTTATTTTTCTTTCTGTCCCTCTGATAATTGCAAAGATGCCATCAGCATGTCTGAACCACAAGAAGGGTGTTAAGAGTACCTCACTCTACATCTGTTAAGAGTACCTCACTCAACATCTGTTAAGAGTACCTCACTCTACGAATCCCATACAAATATTGGCTAAAACTGGGGATAGAGGGGAGTCCACGGCCACCCGTTCTTTTTGTGCAGATCTTCGTTTATTGAACTGAAATACTGTGGAAGATACGCATAGTCTTATTAATGCAAAGAATTGGCCAGTGAGTAGGGGGAATTGTATATTGCCTTGTTCGTTTTCTTCCTGGACATTGCTGCCTGAGATTAAGCTGGTCTTATGCCAGCACGGGCTCTTGTTCCTAGTAGAGCAGCCCGTATTACCTGGGCACGTGATATACATAGTGTGAGGACGGAAACCAAGTGCCCGACCCCAGAGTCCCGCGACACGCTCACAGATAGAGAAGAATTTGTGTTTCGTAGCAGTTAATAAAATGGTAATAACAAAAGACATAATGGACATACGTTGATGAATTATATATCGGCGGAAAGTCCAGGAAATTCTATATACAAACATACATGTACGTGATTCTTGCTGCTTAACTAGATAAGATACAAGATCGTGATTAGTGGGTAAAGGTCTTGACAAGTACTCCCCCCATGACAATTATTAATGATTAATAATGAATAATTAAATAATGCATAATTAATAAGGAATAATTGGAAGATTTGTACAGTAAATCACAATCTTGTTGGTATCAGGAAGCATCCCCGAGTTCTTGATATTTGAGGCTGTGGGGCGGTCTCGACTGTTGGGTCATCTGGTGCTCCTGCCAGGACGTTGTCTTTCATCTGGCCCCTAGGACAAGACGGCCTCGACCCACCCCTCTGGACGTCAGTTCCTTCGCTTGAGGTCTAATTTTCCCACCCTTGGATGTTGACAAGGTGGGCCTTGGAGTTTCTTGTGATGACAAGGTATGGGCCTTTGTATGATCTGGACAAGGGTGGGCAGTGGGCGTCGTCCCTAAGGAAGACGTGTATCCTGTCCGTAAAAATCTTCCGACAGGGTGTGAACTCCTTTGCTATTTCCCTTAGTTTTCTGAGGGTTGTATCTTGGTTGTCTGGTTCTGTGGGGAAGAATTCACCTATTACTCCAGTGCATCCCCATAGACTTTTTCTGCAGGAGATTCTTTGCTGTTTGCTTTTGGTGCTATTCGAAGTCCTAGTAGGACCCAGTGTACTTTTAACGAACAGTGGGCCCTTTCTTTCATTCTGTTGGGCACGGGGTTGTATGCCATCGTGCTGTGGAATGTTGTCCCCATCAGGCATGCCAGGGAGACCCAAAGTTCTGACAGGAATGCCAAGCTCCTATCCGTAGTGATGTCGTCTGGCAAACCGAAATGGCTTATCCAACTTGACAGCAGGGCTTCTGTGCAGGCGCATGTAGATGCTTTGCCCATCTCCGCATGTCCTTTTTTATCCTGTACCACATGAACTTTTGGGTCGTCAGGCGTGTTGTTTTACGTCCCAATGGATGGGAGGGGCCGTAGATGATGTCAAATACCTGCTTCCTTCGTGATGTGGGTATCAGGGTGCGGGGGCGGCCTCTGCTGGTGTTGCAGAGAAGTGTTGATCCCTGCTCTCCTACTGGCACGTTCTTCCACTTCAGTGCAGTGAGTGCTGTGTGGTAAACTGGCGTTTTGGGGTCTGCGGCTTGTTCCTTTGCCAGGCCCTCATAGTTGATGCCCTTCAGCACCTTGGTCAGGGGATACATGATACGGTGTAGGGAAGTTGTTTAGGCCATGGAGCAGACACTCGTCAGGAAGACTTCATGTCCCAGGAAGTCCACATTCTCTACACTGAAGGAACACTTGTTGAATCTGACGACCAACCCATTCTCCTGAATGCATTTCAGCACAGCCTGGAGGTGTCCCAGGTGCTCTTCCAGGTAACTGGAGAAGTTCAGGATATCGTCCACATAGCAGCCGCAGAAAGGTAGGTCCCCCAGGAAGCTGTCCATCAGTCATTGGAATGTGGCCCTAGCTTCCTGAGGCTGAGGGTGGAGTAGGAGAAGGTGTATGTTCTGAACAATGTGATGATGGCTGTCTTCAGAATGTCGTCAGGATGTACTAGCACCTGAAAATAAGATTTAAGTAGATCCAATTTAGTAAATATTTTGGCACTGTGTAGGGTTCCTGTCAGGTCCTGCATTTTTGGCAGGGGTAATGGTCAGGCATTGTCACCAGGTTCAATCAACGATAGTCCCCACAGGGCCTCCAGGAACCGTCTGGGTTCTTCACCATGTGGAGGGGGGTTGCCCATTGGCTTGATGCCTTTTTGCAAGTATCCCTCCTCTCCATTTCTGTGAATACTTGTTTAGCATCCTGGAGCTTCTTGGGCGGCAGGCGGTGAAACTTGGCATGTGTCGGTGGGCCTGTGGTGGTGATCTGGTTGTAGATGCCGTGCTTGGCCTGTGTTCCCAGCACCTGGCATAGCTCTGCCTTGAAGACATCTGGGAATTTGCGCAGGAGGGTGCTGTATTTAGACGACGTGGCAACACATACAGCAGGCATTCCCAGGCCGGCGGTGAGTGGGCGGGAGTGGCAGGTTCCAGAGTTTAGAAGGTATTTATGGCTGATGTCCACCAGCAGGCCATGTTGTGCGAGAAAATCGGTGCCCAGTTGAGGGAACCTGACCTCCACGATGACAAAGGGCCACTCGTACTTATAATCCATAATGGATATTCTGCGGAACTGGGTTCTGTAGCAGTGGATGGGGCTTCTGTTTGCTGTTACTAGTGCGGCTGTGGCGTTGGGCGGGCGGTTGCAGTCCTCCCTCAATGGAGGAAAGACCAACTATATGGCTCCTATGTCTACCAGCATTCAGCGCCCCGAGATTGCGTCATGGATGAAGAATCCCACTGGTTGGGATTCCCTGTTGTTTGCAGCCACTGCTGTTATGGGTGGCTGCCCTCTGCGATTTTAGGGAACGCACAGGGAACTCTGCAGTTTCTGGTGTTTTTCCTGATTCATCGGTAGAAATAACACCAGGCTGGATTCATCCATGTCCTCTGCTGCTGTGGTGGTGCCTTTTTTCTGGATATTGCCCATGTATCCCCAGCATCAGAAGACCTCATAGTTTGTCCCATGCATCCTTGGTTGATGTGTCCCCCAAGGGCTGGTTCATCAGGTCCAGGGCACATTCGGCTCTCTCTAGGATGAGCATGGAGTAGCTTTCGGTGTGCTTCCTGCAGAGGTCTTTGTATTTTATCTTTTCCGGCTGCACATCTAGCCAAGGTGTAATTTTATTAAACACTTCCTCGGGCAGTGTCGTCATGGTGATATCTGCTTTGCTATCTTCGTCCATGACCTTGGCTACACGGAAATGTACATCGGCCCGCAGGAACCATGACGCTGTGTTTTGCCGCGAGAATGGCAGCAGTTTTATCTCCTGAGTTATCGTGGTTTTCGAAGGCGAGAGGGGGATGCAGAGGATCTGTGGGTCCTTGGCTTGACTTTCGAGTTCCGTGTCTGGTATTTTGACTCACACCAAAATGTGAATTAAGTGCTGTATTTAGTCCATTAATGATGTTCGGGGTTCATCAGAAGTCAAAACTATACATCGTGTGGTTCCATTACTGACTTTCTGAATACGGTTGGTGTGGACCATAAATGGCAGGGCCAAACTGCTCAAACATGCCAGAACATACCTGCTAAGGTATGCGGTAATTAGTCCATTAGTGGTGTGGGTGGTTTCCGAGGAAGGCGCTTTTAGAAGCCTAAACTTGTCCGTTAAAGGCTGCCGTATTGAGTCTGTTAATGGCGAAGCCAAAACCGCTGTTTACCGTCACTCCTTGGGTCACCAGTTGTGAGGTCACATTGAGACAGAACTGGGTGCTACCGATTCATTACCTGGGCACGTGATATACATGGAAGTGTGCTGATGGAAACGGAGTGCCCGACCCCCGAGTCCCGTGACTTGCACACAGATAGAGCAGTTAATAAAATGGTTATAACAAAAGATATAATGGACATACATTGATAAATTATATATTGGCGGAAAGGCCAGGAAATTCTGCATACAAACATATACATGTGATTCTTGCTGCTTAGCTAGATGAGATACAAGACTGTGATTAGTGGGTAAAGAAGGTCTTGTCACAGGTGTTTACAATCTAGATGAGATACAAGATCGTGATTAGTGGGTAAAGAAGGTCTTTACATGTCCATCCCAAATCTCTGGCTCACTGTATAAACTGGTAAGAATGCTGTAGGTGTGCACAAGAGAACTATCCTAGGAAGTGGTTTAAAATTTGGGATAACTTTATTGCCAAGTTACTCTGTGGGGAACCACATGTAGCTCTAATGGGTCTTAATGGTTAGTCAGGTTTGTGTACTTTAGGGACACCATAAAAATAGAGGATGCTGGGAGTCTTTGATGATATGTTAAAAAGAACCAACTTCTTAATGTGAGGATCTTTGAGAGTGTCAGCTATTTTTCTTTCGAACTCCTGTTGTATTTTAGTAGCAATGGGAGGTGAATCCAGGTGGAGGTAAGTTTGTCTCATTCAAAAGTGAAAATGCTTTCTCTAGATTTGTGCTAGTATTCAACTACATACTGTGGCTCCTCCTTTATCTGCTCTCATAATTCTGATGTTTCTATTTCTCTTAAAGGGCAGTAGAGCAAGTTGATGTTTGATGGGTAAAATATTATCAATCCTCTTATTTATGCTAACATCAAGGACAACACTTTTCAAAAAATTAAGAGAGAAGTCAGGATATTTAAAGTTGAACAAGTTGATCCTGGTGCCTAAGATGTCCAATCTATCTGTTCCCGTGCAGAAGCCCATACCTAGGTTTAGAACTTCCAATTGTTCCCTGTCTAAAGCTATTGTAGAAAGGTTGTTAACCTTATTGGTAGAATAATCCTAATCTCATTGTCCTGTTCCATTGACCAAGCTACCGCTACCTCTCCTGCTCTACTTTTAGCTGTTTCAAATCTTGGTTCCTGTAGTCGTTCTCCTGGGGTTCTTAAGAGATGGACGGAAGTTGTAGTACGGAACTTCCACGTTGTATTTTGCAGTTTGTATTCTGTCTGGTAGTAAGTGTCTCACATGAGTGGGGGACTTTTCACCTAGGAACGAATCATGTGTGTGTATCTCAAAAGACTTGGGTATTATATGTTCCTCAAAGCACCTTTTCAAGAAGAAAAGCTTTTGGAAAACATGTTCAGACAGAATTTTCCGTCAATGCTTTGGATCGAAGCTTCAAGAACATTTTGCCTGGTTTTAATTGGATTTTTAGGTGTCAAAGAAAGTGTATTCGTGTGTGCATTGTGAAAATCGCTAGATACAAAGGGCTCTTGTGAAGGGTTACACATTCTTTTGTGAAAAGCCCAGACACAAGGAGGTGCTAGAATGCTCAGGAATTAGGATTCCCTTTTTGCTAAAAAGGTGAGTGTTGAACTTATAAAATGATTAACCTTTCCAAGTCTTTAAGACAGACAATGATTATCTTTGCAGTGATTATTTCTTTGTCATTCTTTAACATTTGCGCTACATATTTTTGTGTTATGAGCTGAGTAAGTTCCATTTTTTAATGGGAGGTAATTTATTCTTTACAAATGTTTCGAAAGGGGTGGAGACCATTGTCAGTCTTGGATTGTTGGCCACATAAAAAATGGAACTGGCAACAAGAGAGACTTGGAAAGCTAATTTGGAATAGAGTTGGAAATAATGTGGAATGGTTAGGTGACTTGATGGGAGATGTAATATGTTTTCTTGCAACTGTCCAGCTTCACTTTTGGGGGTGTAGCTTGATGGAATTCACTATCATGCATAGTTTTAATTTTACATGGCTTGTTGCTAGATTTGCATAATAAGATTTGTGTAAATTAGGGTTTTGATTTACACACATTTTAAGTCAGTTATGCTAGAGAGAGAGAGAGAGAGAGAGAGAGAGAGAGAGAGATCTTAGAAGTCATCACTAACCAGGATGACAAGATAAGGTTCCCGTCCATGTTAAGGCAGGGGCGGGCTAGAATAACAAATATAAGGACAATAAATAGTGATGAATTTGTTAACTACCTTCAGCTGAAGTTCCCCTAATAATGACAAGGGAAGGGGGTGATGCAAAAATAACTGAACAGAACAAATTTTAGTGTCTAATCCATAGTTATCAAGGTTGCTGAGAAGAAAATTGACACTGCCAATGTACAAGTTTAAGTTCAAGTTCAGTCCTGGAAGGGGTGGGTGAGGAAGGGGTGGGAAGGCAGTGACATAAAAATAACTGATAATGATAGATATTAGTTTGTAATCCATAGTTTTCAAGGTTGCTGAGAGGAATAGTGACACTCCTAATTCCCTTCAAGTCCAAATTCAGCCCCAATAGAAACAAGGGTGAGAAGGGGTGGGAAGGTGGTGACATGTAAAAAACTACTATCCGACTTACAACCTGCTCGACATACGACCACTCGTACTTCAACCTTACTTCAGACAGTTGACCATTGAGTTACTTGGCACTGCACCATCTCATGAGAACTCTCATCACTCAGGCATGAGAACTCTCATCACTCAGGCAGTCACTCAGGCAGCATCAGTTTGAGTTACCCTGCCCTATCTGCAGCATCATTTGGTATTAACTGTACTGTAGACTGAATTGCAAACCAATTTACGTAAGAATCGACTTCTGACATGCATGCAAGAACCTAACCCCATTGTAACTCAATGCCTGATTGTACGTAATATATACTATTACATAAATGATTAAAATGTATTAGTAGAAGTACATTATGGTAAAAAGATTGAAATAATGATTGTACATTACATTACAGTACAAAGTAGGCACTTATATAGCAAAGGTTTGATAGTATACCCTACCCAGTATGTTGGCCACTTTCTAAGGTTCAACTTACATCCATTCTGACTTACAACCAGTGGGTCGGAACCAAACTTGGTTGTAAGTAGGATAGTACTTGTATAACCAAAAAATACTTATATTAATATCTAATCAATAGTTTTCAAGGTTGCTGAGATGAATAGGGACATTCCCGATGCCCTTTAAGTTCAAGTTCAGCTCTAATAGGAAGAGGGGTGAGAAGGGATGGGATGAATTTGACATGCAAAAATAACCAATAACTACCAATATTAGTGTCTAATCCATAGTTTTCAAGGTCGGTGGGATGAATATTGACACTCCCAATGCCATTTAAGTTCAGCCCCAATAGGAAGGGTTGGGAAAAAGGGGTGAAAAATGAAATTTATAAAATGACAGATATTAGAGTTTAATCCATAGTTTTTGAGGTCGCTGGAATGAACAGAGACACTCCCAATGCCTTTTAAGTCCAAGTTCAGCCCTGATAGGAATGGTAGATTTGGCAAAATTTTTTAGCGGTGCTGCCATTTCCTCATGTATGGATGATCAAGGGAAGTGACCACTAAGGGTCACAGTAATAAGAGGATTGTCTGTCACCTCCCTCCATTTGTCGATACAAAAGCAAAACACAGAGATTAAAACATTACACTACTTAGACCTTGCTACATATCTTTAGAGTTGCTTGATGTAAAATTTAATTAGGGATACACACACACACACACACACACACACACAATCACATATATATATATATATATATATATATATATATATATATATATATATATAGATGTATGTATGTATATATAATATATATATTTATGTGTATGTATATAATATATATATAATATATATATATATATATATATATATATATATATATATTATTATATATATTATATCTGTAATAAAAGGAGCCCATAAAAACACCAAAATATAGAGAGAAAAATACTATATTTCAGAGACTGCTGTCTCTCTTTTCAGGTAGATGAATGAGAGAAGTTTACAGAAAAGGTGATATTTATACCAAGAGGTCCATCCACAGGTAAGCCAATTTAGGTCACCCCCGCTGATAATCTTCCTTTAATCTTCTTAAGCATTGGTTGAATGAAAATCTTGTCGATCACATCTGAATCCCATGCCCCTTTTGAGATGTTCAATCCCTTTCAAAATTAAACGCATTAGTGCCCAGTATTAAATTCAAAGTTGAATGGGAAACAAACAACAAAATTCCTTTTCTTAATGTTTCTATTGCACCATGGGCGCAGCCATTTATGTGAGGCTCATCTGTTATGCGTGACAGCATGTTGCGGTAGGCTCAGACAGCCGGAACTATTCCACCAGGCGTGCTGTCTACAAAACAAAAATGGCCCACTGAATTTCCCAAAATTGAATATTTTATCAATTTCTTTACATTACATAATGGGTTTGAATAATTTAGGAATTTGGTACCTACCATATTTTTACCATTGCACAGCAAACGTTCTCTAGAGACATTCTTTCGGAAAACAAAAACCGAGGGCACAGCATCTTCAGATAATATCCTTTTTGGTTTGTATTTGTCAGCAGAAAATATATGATTGAAATGGTAAATAAAGAAGTAGCCTGAAGTAGGCCTAGTTAGGCATACAGCCCTAAATTCTAAAACCCCATTAATTAAACTGGTTAAAAAGGACTGAGTGAAGGCCCTCATCAATTCATGGACACACACACACGTTTAGAAAACTGCCGTACACCCCATCTCACCATGCACATGGTGATTGACAAGAATAAATTTCAATTCAAGTCCATACAAATGGAGGCACCATAGTATAGGTAGCGGTAGATAGCCACCCTATCTTCGTCGGTACCATGGTCTATTCGGAGGGAAATTAAGTTCCCAAGACATATATAAATTTCATAACCATACCTAACAATCTGCTCCTAATGTCATCTTTTAAATCTGTTGGCAAAAATGGTCCGAACAGACAATGGTTTGCGTCATAGCTTGAAAGGTTTTGATGTTGATATCCTCCCTTCGAAGAGCCAGTGACTTGATTTCTCTCTATTTGAAGGAATCCTGTGGAATGATATGGCTTTTGGACACTTGCCAGAAGTATTGGCACAACCAAACACCATACAAGTTGGCATAATTGACGCTATTTGAATGACAATTGACCCAAAACAAGAGGACAATACCGAGGCCGAATACAATGCAATACGCGTGCTTCGCTGGCTTGTTATTGTGACTTGTGAGGCGACCGCGACACTACGTCATCGGTACAAATCCGACAGATGGCAACATAGTCGAATCCTGGATAAATGGCGCTTTCCATTGAAATACCTTGGCGCTAATTTAAAATCAAATTATAAAACAAATGGGATTCCGGACAGATTCGAGCAATGGCTCATTTTTTAGCTTATTAAAAGTTCTGTTTGACGAAATTTAATGGTCTTAACCAGAAGTTCCCCTTTAATCACATTCATGCTTAAGCTGCCTCCGGGGGTTTTAGAACTACATTTTTATTTATATCACAAACATAGCTACACACCTTCTTCAAAGTTTTTCTTATAATTTCTACCGTCTTCCTAACCAGTACGTTTGTGAACAATGGCACAACTTCAAAACTAGTGAATTTGCACATTTCTACACAAGTACCATAAAGTTCATTCATTAAACGCATGTTGTGAACCAAGTGCACTTTCGATATTTTTCCCACCCATTTGCCCATGATGTTAGCCTGGAAGAACCCTTAAAATCTTTGTGGGGCTTTAACAGAGGCCACAATCGGCCGTAGTGGGCATCCTCCCTTATGTATTTTGAAGCTCCCATAGGTATAAGGTATCCCGGGCTCTCTTCTGAAATTAACTTCCATCCCAACCTCCTCCTATCTTCTTTTTCCCTATTTTCTATCATTGCTTCCCTTGCCTTTTTGTTGAAATGACTCTGCATGTCCCTCAAAGCTACTTTTTTAGGTTTTTTCTAGGATATGTTTTCATCCCCAAGCAGCTGCTGCATGTTGTTAATTCAATCACAAGTATCCATAACCACTACAGCACCTCCCTTATTCGCTTTACATATCCTAATATCTTTATATGCATTTAATCTGTCTAGAGATGTTTTCAATCCTTGCGGGAATTTGAATCTATTCTGTCAATGGCCAACCCACAAAGCCCCTCTGCAAAAAGCTGCCAACTCACCTGCTTTGTCTTTCTCAAATGCCTTCGATCCTCCGCATATATCAGTAAAGTCATTGTTATCACAGCCTTGCTAAAATTTAGGCCATAACAAACACCTCATCCCTCAACAATCTATTTGAAATGTTTCTAACCAAATTCCAGCTCCCCTTCTCGTACAGTCTTCAGTCTTTTTTTCCTGCACTTATGAATTGAGAGAAGTTATACTTACCATAACGCAATTTTCCACACATTTGAATTTGTTAGTCTGGCTCGTGCTGCTTAATTTTCTCCTCCAAAAGATCGTTTATCTTCCTGTTGTCGGATCCTCCTCTTGATTGCCCCGCTAAGATTTCTTCTATATACGATGGAAATGGATGTTCGTCTGAGTCAGTTTCAATAACCTTCCACAAGGATTAGGGAGCAACACAGCCTGTTACGCTTAAAAAATGCCAATTTTTCTCATTAATTTCTCTGACCTCGTGATTAACTGCTCCTCCGTATGTGCGTTCGAATCTTCTAAACCATTCCATTAAGAAGCCAAAATAAAAGCACAAAAAAACCGCACAATAGCCAACTACTGTACTCGAGTTAGGATTCAATGAGACGGGATAGTTTATCTTTCAAGTTTCTTAAATCTACAAAGTACAGTTCACCAAACAGAGTAAGTATACAGAAAGAAAAAAGATAAGCATATAAACGCTTACATGTACATGTATTCAAACCAAACGTAGGACATTAAGATAGGGATGATGGCAGGGTTGATTATTAGGGCCTACAGGGTTTGCAGCCCATCTTATGTGGACAAAGAACTTGAATATCTGTTTGCTTCTTTTAGAAAACTGGGATACCCGGCTCACTGCTGGGGGAAGGCATAATTATTAAGAAACGCTGCTATGGTGAAGGCACTAATACAAAGACGAAATAAACAAGAAAATGCGATCATTGTTCCAGAAGGGGGCGGGATTGCCTAACACTTGGTGACAATTGCGATTAAGTATTTTCTGCTCAAAGAGGCAAATCGTGCAAGGAGAGAGCAAGCCAGCATAAAGGTAGGTTTACACTTACGCACTTTCGTGTTACGGGCTGTTACGGGGTGGGACAGCAAGAAACCATTACAAAATTGACGCGGTTAGGAGAAAAAATTACCGTTATTTGGCGGTGTGGGGCGGACCCGGGCGGTGGGTTACGGGCACCTCACGGCGTGTTCCTGCGGTGCCTAGCGGAGTGTTACGGAGTTGGAGCGGTGTTATGGTCGTTGTTGCTATGCCAGGCCACGCACTCTTGCGGCTTTGTTACTCCATGTAGCGGTGTGTTGCGGGAAGGCTACAGTATTGTTCCGGAGTAATAATAACATAATTCATAATAATGAGATAAATGAGAAGCAAGTGATGGACATGTAAAGCATAGAAAGTAAGAAAATGAACATGAAAAGCATAGAAAGCAAGAAAATGAACATGAAAAGCATAGAATGTAAGAAAATGAATGTGAAAAGCATAGAGAGTAAGAAAATGAACATGAAAAGTATAGAATGTAAGAAAATGAAAGTGAAAAGCATAGAATGTAAGAAAATGAACGTGAAAAGTATAGAATGTAAGAAAATGAACGTGAAAAGCATAGAATGTAAGAAAATGAACGTGAAAAGCATAGAATGTAAGAAAATGAACGTGAAAAGCATAGAATGTAAGAAAATGAACGTGAAAAGCATAGAATGTAAGAAAATGAACGTGAAAAGCATAGAATGTAAGAAAATGAACGTGAAAAGTATAGAATGTAAGAAAATGAACGTGAAAAGCATAGAATGTAAGAAAATGAACGTGAAAAGCATAGAATGTAAGAAAATGAACGTGAAAAGCATAAAGAGTAAGAAAATGAACATGAAAATCACAGACTGTAAGAAAATGAACGTGAAAAGCATAGAATGTAAGAAAATGAAATTGGGACTTGGTTTATACCATAACTTTTTCAACTGCAAATATCATATATTATCAACTGAGGTCAATACGTCTTTAGTCTGTTACTGGTTTTTCATTGTTCCCCTGTTAATAACTATGTCCAGTCAACGTTAATTATGGTTTCATTGCCATATTTGTATGTGTTCAAGTTCATTTGGTCATGTTCTCAATATCATATTATTGTTCTTTACCTTGTATGTTATTATATCATTTGATGGCCATATTTATTTCATGTTACATTCAATTTTATAGTTCAAGTTATTTTCCGAATTCTATTTATTTCATATTTCATATATCATATTTCATGTTAGATTTCCTGTTATATTTCTTCATGTTATTATTCTTTATGGCCATGCTTTTTCATTTTTCAATTTCATTTCACCCAATCATATCATCATATATATTGTCATGACAAATAAATTAAGCATCAATAAGGAAAATGTAAATGCAAGTCAGTATTTCAACATATTTATTACAAAAAGAAACATTATGAATGATATAAAATGTACAAAATCATTTAATATTAAGAAAATAACTATAAAAATCATTTATTATTAAAAAAATAAAATTCTATTTATTTATACATTGTCGACAGGCTGTCAGAGCGCGAATGATGCTCCCGTGGCCTGTCCGGCCCCTTTTATCCTTCCCAGAATGCGCGGCAACCTTCCATCCAATCGACCTATGTTTTTGTCAAAATTAAGAGGTGGTTGTGGAATTAGTGATATTCAGTGCAAAGCGAAGTCAATCATGTTTAGCACATTTGGTAACCAAATCGTTGTTTTGGTTACCAAATGATTATTTATTATTGTAGAAAATGAATGCCAACATCAGGATTACACTATTTTTACACCTAGTTTTTATGAAAGTATGATAAATATATTACGAAGTGCTAATAAGATGACCTCTTATCCACAGATAAAAATGAAAGTGGTATTTGAACATTTAATGAAAAACAGTGAATATGTTCCAAATATTGAAAAATTTTATCCACTTTTCAACTGGAAACTAATTTGGGAACATGTAAATAATAAGTATATAGAAAATAAAAGTAGAGAAATTTTGTTTAAGTACGTTCATGAAGTTTTAAGTACAAATGATAGGCTAGCCATGATGAAAATATAAGATGTTAAGGAATACGGTTGTGGATGCATAGAAACTAATATGCATATGGTATATTTCTGTCCTTTGGTTAAGAATTTGTTGTCCTGGGTATTCGAATTGCTTATAAAATGAAGTAAATTAAAAACTATAGCAGTTTAAGGATTTTAAAACTAGATTTTGAAGCAAACTCAAAAAGGGGTGAAAATACAGCAATAGTAATAATAGCAGATTTTATTTCAAGTATATGGATGGCAAGATATTTGGGAATAAGTACTGATCACCAAATTATTAAATGTATTAAGAATAGACTTAAATACATTTAATGTAAATATTATAGGATTTAAGTCTAATGTTAACAAAATTTTCATGAATCAGAATGTTTCTAATTTAAAAAAATATTTAGAAAAATAATAAATTGCAATATTTTTATATTATACATAGATCTTATAATGTATATACAAAATTGTAATATATAATCTTGTAAAGTAATATTTCTTAATAAAAGAAAAAAAGTATTGAGGTTCACCTAAAAAGAAAAAAAAAACCTACCGAGGGAGACGCCATAACACGCCACACGCCCCGCAACATGTGCGCGCCATTTATTAATCGTGTGTGAAGGTGCCGTAAGGGCACCGCATGGCGCGGTAACATCACGCCATAGCACTCCCTCGCTGGTGGTACTATGTTGCACCATATTGCACCACGTGGGGTGTGGTGCGGTGTGGCACGGCACCATGCGGGTTCTTACTTCTTTTGTTGCGAGGCCGCGCTACACCGCATACGGCCTCGTGCGACTTCATCAACCCGCCAGACGCCGCTCAAAAATTTGAAATGATTTAAAATCCGGGCGGCGTCGAGTGGCTTTAACGGTCATCGCCTGCCCCCGCCAGCGAGGCGGCGCGCTTTTGGTGCGTTTATAGTGCGGTTTGTAACGGTTTCTTGCGATCCCACGCCGTGACAGCCCGCACCACGAAAGTGCGTAAGTGTAAACCAGTCTTAGGCAGCATATACGCTGCCACAAACAAGCCTTAGCACTGGCCAAAAACTGCTGTAAACATAACCACAAGACCAATTGGGAAAAAAGATTTCATATACACCGACAATAATAAACCATCGAGGGTGATCGTAGAAATTGTCCTCATCAACTGCTATGAAAAAGTGAGGGAAGAAACATACATGATAATTTGAGGACAAGATTACTTGTGAGGAATTATACCAGAATTTTAATAACATAAACAAAAAGATCGACAAGAAGAATTGCGCATCCAACCAAGGAGATCAAGAGGACTGCAGGGAAGCCCCGAGGGGCTGAAGATCAATGGGTAGGTCATCCCAGAAATTAGGAAAAGGAAAACAACAGATGTTGGGAGGAGCAGCTGTTATCACTTCAGTTAATCGGTGCCTGATGAAGAAGACTATGTCTTCGAAAGCTAGTAGCTGGTAAATTGCACTGTAAAGAATCTGGAATTTAAATCACTCCGTCTCACTCAAGCCTAACATGAGTCGGAAGAATTATACATATATATATATATATTAATAATATATATATATATATATATATATATATATATATATATATGTATAATATATAATATAATAATATAAATATATATATATATATATATATATATATATATATATATATATATATATATGCAGAAGCCAGGTACTATGTCGTACCTCTAAGTAAATGGGGATACAATCCACAATGAAGTAAATCCTCTTGTCGTTTGAAATATATATTACTTGTACAGGATTTAAAAGCTTTCGAACCATCAACTGTGGTCTTGTTCACTAAAGTGAACAAGACCACAGTGATGGTCGAAAGCTTTAATCCTGTACAAGTAATATATATTTCAAACGACAAGAGGATTTACTTCATTGTGGATTGTATCCCCATATATATATATATATATATATATATATATATATATATATATATATATATATATATACATATATATATATATATATATATATATATATATATATATAATATATAATAAATAGGATGGAGAAAAGCCAGCGTAGCATCATACATTTATTTTCCAAATTTTCGAGACTTTAGGTCTCATCATCAGGGCTGCAAAATATACAAAATATATAAATTAAAAAACTCAGTATTAATATTAATAAAAATGGAACAACATAAAAGTTAAATATATAGAGTTAAAAAACTGAGTGGCGTTCTTTGGTTGGGAAAGGAGGACGTCAACTATGCTATATATGGACCTGTGGAAGAAGTCTGTCCATTTAATGGGGGCACAAGCCTTTTGATTGTTAACGACTCCAAAACAGAGAGAGAATAGTCATTGGTCGCTTGGGTGACAATGCTAAAATCCTTATATGAAAATGATGTTTTACATTTATTACAATGTTCTCGTATGTTAGAGAATTCTTTCGTTTTCAAAGTACATCCCGTACGGTGACTGATCCGAGATGAGAATCGATTCTGACTTTGAGCAATCTTTTGGTGGCTCCCACGTATTTCCCGATCTTACATTTCGGGCAAGTAAAGCAATATACCACCAAAGATCGCACACACACGCACACACACATACACACACACACACATATATATATATATATATATATATATATATATATATATACATATATATATATATATATATATATATATATATATATATATATATATATATATATATATATATATATATATATACATACATAAACTGTGCGAGTGACAAAACCAAATTTATACAAAGTAGACTCACCAGATCGGGAAAGATCAATTCCTGAAATTATATACCGGCCTTTGCTCAGAGGAAAGGTTAACATTGATTGTGAAGCGGAGTCATTCTTGATATTTCTGGTAGATGAAAGGTCAAGGCTGATTGATTGGTTCCATTTCCTCCTCTTCCCGTGTTAGCCCTCGAGACATGGCATATTCCTACGAATCCCTGATGTCTGTTGCAAGGTTTTCATCACTGCTGTAGATTTCAGTTTGATTGATATCTATTGTTCGAGGTAGGCGGTGTCGCCCTTTTCCTAAATCTTCTCTTATCCACGCTCGACTCGGAGTTGGCATACGTATGGGGACAATCCTATGAGACATGAGGCTGACCGTTTATCAATATGAGACTGTCATAACAACGACAATGTTCATTGACGTAGAAGAAAAAATGACAATGCTTTAATGAACTCATTTCATGCACTGAAAGAGGACAGACACACACGCTTAATGAAAGTACTGCACTGAATATGGGAACTATCGTCCGTCATAGCCTTGTATTATGAGGTTTGATTTGCAAGAGGGACAAGCACAACTGTTCGATACTTCTAAAGCGACCAAAACTAAGCACACACCATGAGTAGAGGTGCTCACTGGTGCCAGTTACTGAGTGGAGACATTCACACGAACATACGCGTCTAATCAAGAGAACTTTCAGGAGTGGAAGAGGTTACACAGAGGCCCCTTAGATGGGGGCAAGAGGGCTCATGAATTACAATTTTGTAACGAGTGTTTGGTAGGGACAAAGGTCCATTTAGGAATTTATTTATAAGAGGAGGTTGTAGGGGAAAGGGTGATTTTGAAAGAGGTATGCCGATATGTTGGCTCTGGCAGCATACTGTACTACTGCAAAGAATGTCCTTTTACAAGTGCACCACGAAGTAATAAAATAGAGAAAATTAAAGAAAATTACCTAGATCCCCAGCGTTTTAACAGACAAAAATTCTAGATTAGATTCATCATTGCAATGTGTTCACTTTTCAAAGAGTACCCATTTATTGTTATCCTCTGTCAGGGCATAAAACGTAAAACTGCATAATTGGGGTAAAGTGCCAGATTCTCGTTGGACGACTGGTTTACGCGCTCGCCTACCGATTCGGTAGTCCGGAGTTCGATTCTCCGCTCCGCCAACGTGGAATCAGAGGAATTTGTTTCTGGTGATTAGAAATTATTACTTGAAATAATGTGGTTCGTATCCCACAATAAGCTTTAGGTCCAGTTGCTAGGTAACCAATTGGTTCTTAGCCACGTAAAAATATCTAATCCTTCGGGCCAGCCCTAGGAGAGCTGTTAATTAGCTCAGTGGTCTGGTAAAACTAAAATATACTTAACTTTTTTAACCACTTCCGGCATCATTTCACTGGGAATCCAGTTCTTATCATGTAATCGACGTTCAAGGCTCACCAGGTGAAATTGTGTAGTTTGTAATAATCAAGATGTTACTGAAAGAAGTCTTTGGCAGCTTAGTGGACTGTGAAGCCAGAAACACCAGTTCCAGTCTTTGGAACTGGACGGGGAGGAGGAGCAAACACTCACCCACCCTCCCACCCGGCACCACCATGGGGATAGAAAGTGTGAATAATGAGGGAAGAAAATATTCAAGTATATACGAGAAGAAAAATGGAAGAAGAAGAAGAAAAGCATTATCAAAGATGAAGCAGAAAGTTCAAGGTCTCTCTGATATGAGGCCTCTGTCTCTGTCTCTGTCTCTCTCTCTCTCTCTCTAATATATATATATATATATATATATATATATATATATATATATATATATTATATATATAATATATATATATAATATATATATATATGTATATATCGAGCTACAATGTCCTTTAATATCTAATTCGCTCTACCTCGGAATTAATATATTTTCATATATGCTTAACCGAAGGGGAATTTTTTTCTCGATAATAGACTTGCCTGGACCGGGGCGCGAACCCATGGATCCTTTCAAATCCAGGAACGTCAGTGAAGCGGTGGTGTAGTAGGTAAAAGCTTCACTGACGTTCCTGGATTTGAAAGGATCCATGGTTTTGCGCCCCGGTCCAGGCAAGTCTATTATCGAGAAAAAATTCCCCTTTGGTTAAGCATATATGAAAATATATTAATTCCGAGGTAGAGCGAATTAGATATTAAAGACATTGTAGCTCGATATATGTATATGAATCACGGAAATGTGATATGACTTATATATTATATATATATATATATATATATATATATATATATATATATATATATATATATATATATATATATATATATATATATATATATATATATATGTGTGTGTGTGTGTGTGTATGTATATATGTATATGTATATATATATATATATATATAGTATATATGTATATGTATATGTATATATATATATAATGTATAAACGAAATCTGACGACTGGGCAGCCATATTTTGCGCCCGGGAGATTAGGTGCGTGCAGGCGCCATCTGATTTGGCGCCGGATTTTTGGGCAAAAATATGATACAAGTGAACATTTTGGTCTTTCGTGATTCATGAGAAATTTAAATGATCAACTAACCATTAAGGTCTGTACATTAGCGTACCCTGTGGTTTATGACACCCCCTCCGCCACGGTCTAGGTATACAGTATTAGACCGTGCCCTCCACCAATGGATTTGTGATAAATTCAAGGACTAATGGGGCCACCCATCAGCAATGACATTTTGTGCATGATTTTTCTCAACTAAAATATATTAAGAATGGGGATAAAACTAGTTGCATATGACTGTCAAACATTCGTTAACGCCTGCGATCGGTTTTCATAAATTCATCCACTGTTTGTGCAGCAGAGGCATCATCGATTCCCCAGCTTTACTATTTAGCTTCTCTTTGCTTTGCTTTGCTTTGCTTTGTTTGGCTTTGCTTTGCTTTGTACGCAACGCCAAAATTTCAGCTCAGTACCATTGGTACTCGCTCTCTCAATGTCAAGGTATTCCAAAGAACTCAAGTCTGCGCTAAATGATAATTAAGGTTATTCTGAAGGACTCGAATTCACGTTTTCGTTCGTTATGAACGGACTTCGGGCGCCTCGGAAGACTCAAGGTTGTTTGTGTTGAGCAGATTCGGTATATCTGAAAGACTCAAGGTTGTTTGTGTTGAACAGATTCGGTATATCTGAAAGACTCAAGGTTGTTTGTGTTGAACAGATTCGGTGAAAGACTCAAGGTTGTTTGTGTTGAGCAGATTCGGTATATCTGAAAGACTCAAGGTTGTTTGTGTTGAACAGATTCGGTTTATCTGAAAGACTCAAGGTTGTTTGTGTTGAACAGATTCGGTATATCTGAAAGACTCAAGGTTGTTTGTGTTGAACAGATTCGGTAGATCTGAGCATTCGGTCAGGTTGTGTTGAACAGATTCGGTATATCTGAAAGACTCAAGGTTGTTTGTGTTAAACTGATTCAGTATGTCTGAAAAGACTTAAGGTTATTCGAAATGAACAAATAGGAAGTCTTGTATAGACTTTTAAGGTTTTAGTATAATAGTGAAAGTAAGTCTTAATTAATGAATTGCTGAGATACGCTGGAACTGGCTGGCTCTGTTAAATGATAAGGCTCACGTAAATTTGCATACCGCTTAGAATATAAAACAGGAGTTTCAGGAAATTAAACGTAAAATAAATGATAGGAGCATTCAGTACCCAATTAGATCTGAGATATCTTTGTCGTGTATGGTAACACAAAATTTGTTAAATGGCGCAAGTCTTGGTGGGGTTTCTATTTGATGAGAGACCTGCTCGGGAAATTAGCGCGGAAAAATAGTAAAAGCTTACCTAAGGTTCATATGATTTCTCCAGATAACGGTTAAAGAATTTTGCTTACGCAAAGGGGGGAAAAAAAAAAACTTGGCCCTTAGATTTATCATGGCATACCGCTTGCCTAGAATGATTTTTCATTTCAAATGTGGTTTACCCAAATCCACGCGGTTAGTGTTGGCAAAAGCTGCTCAGGTGAGACAGTTGAAGGTTGCCTGCATCTGCTTGATGAATACCTGGTGTGAGTGAAACTTTACTTAGATTTTAATTTTGGAAAACAACCTCGTGCGTAGTTCTGGGAATATTTCCTCTTGTCTGGGAAATAATGAAAGGGTGCAGCCATTTCACGGCTTACTGACTGGGAGATAAAACAGAATGAAATAGAAATTACCACGTGCTATGTTTTATTGAGAAGTTAATTAAATGCAAATGCTAGACACACATTTTGGTTCATGTGGCATGAACAAAGTCTTACGCCATTATAAAATTTACTCGGCAAAGGAAAATGATATGCTTGCCTAACGAATTCCTAACCTCTGAGAGAGAGAGAGAGAGAGAGAGAGAGAGAGAGAGAGAGAGAGAGAGAGTAAAAATAATAATGCCAGCGATACAAAAAAAATTGCTGGACAAGTAGCCCTCGTGGCTTCTAACGTGTGCCTAACTAAATTTTCGAACGGAAAAACTGTCTGAATCACACGGGAAGGAAATACCTTCACTATTTCCTGTCTAACACTTCGAAATTCGCTCTTCTTTTTGCCTAACTAGCATATTGTGACAGACATGCAAGCTATCATGCATTAGCTACCAGAGCTTGTGGAATGGTTAATAACTCTTTTCTCTATAAAGGGTTGCATGCAGGTAGCCTGACAAATTCCTAACTATTTCAGTCACGATTGTGGTCACACCTAACATTAATTAAAGATAACAACACTACTTACTGTGGAACTGGATCACTTGTGCACTTATAAGGGGAATTTATGCTTTTAAAAGGAGCGTTTCTTATCTTGCAACTAGGTTTTTTTTTAGTCAAGTTATTCAGCTGATAGTTGTATTTGCAAGGGGGCAGGGCAATCTGCAATACCTGATTATCGGTCGCCACTGATAAGTTTTCAACTAGGGGATCTAGTTTAACCAATGGAGATGTATGCAGCTTTCCTTGGGATAACACTATTCTGGCTCTAGCCGTATGGATAGATAAAAACATATACACAATTACACCTGAGGGCCTTCTTCAGAAGGGGGAGTGAATAGGTAAACTCTTAGGGTTTAACTTAATTACATATACTAGCAAACTGACCCATCTACGATAGGTGATAAAATACGGGTGCAGAAGTGAAAAATTTATATGTACTATTTGTTCAGCAATATTAAAATAAGGGCGATTTTTACACATACCTACTACAGAACCTCTTTGTACACAATATTATAAGTTTGTCCACAACTTAATTTCAAGTTGGCAGAGTCAGTTGCTCTGCTCATCGCCACATACAGTTGGCCATGCGTGAATATGGGTGACGGCAGAAACACACCAACACGATCCAAAGTCTGGCCCTGCGACTTCTCTGCAGTGAATGAGAAGGCCAGGTTGATGGGAAACTTCCTGCGCCAACAGACGTTTGCCGGTGTGAGGGCCCGTTGCTATCACTGCTTCGATGACGTGGGAGTTTAGCTCTGTAACGGTGTACCTCGTTCCGTTGCAATGTCCATTGGCAGGATCGAAATTCCGAAGCAACATTACCGGGCAGTACTTCTTCAACGTTATTTTGTGCACTGGCAGTCCCGATGGATTTAAGTTATTCAAAAAATCTTGCGGATATTGATGATAATTTTCATCTTCTATTGTGTCCAAGCTGAAATATTCGCGACTTTCTCCGGGGAAGTTGTACAGAAATTATGTATGAAAAATCGTAAAGTAACTAAGTCTACGGGAATAACCAGCCTCGTTTCATGGCCAGAAACAGCTCCGTTTCAGGGAATCCCTTCTCACCCCCACCCCCTACAAAGGAGGGGGTTAGGTTGGATGAAACCCCATTACAAACCATCTTAGGGGTCCCCACCATAACCCTGCCAAGTTTCATGCCCATCTTACAAGCCGTTTGGCCGTGATTGAATGACAGACAGACAGATAGATAGACATTACGCCCATTATAGTATGATTTACAATAGAAAAACCACATATCAGAAGAATAATAGCATAACTGGGACAGGTAAAGGATGGTCTCTCAATACACGATATCAGATGAAAATGAATGAGGTATCCTTGGAGAAACACTAAAGGGAGCACTCTTCGTAGGGCACCGTAAGGATGGGAAAACAGTGGGAATGTCACTGCACAAAGTGATGAACAGATCCACAGCTAACTCCTAATCTTTACCAGGAGATGGATTCATCGTCTTCAGGCTCCGACAGAAGGTGTGCAAGTGAATATTAATGATTTGAGGAATTTCGCTGTTGGTCCCTGCAGAAGGCGTTGGATAATATTTTCGCGGGACCTCATGTCAATGTGGGGTCTTTCGTTTGGGCATGGTCATTGTGGCTCGGGCCTCCAATATGACACTGAGCACATGGTTAGTTCCGTGCCTTCTGCTGGCTGGTTCCTTGGGCGAGGATTAGGCCTCCCTCCGAATCAGTGCATTGAATCAAGGTCTCAGCAGTCATTTGGACAAAGAAAGGTGATTAATGGATTATCCATCAAAGGGAGTGTTGAGAAGTTTTTACTGGCGAATTTTGCCTACAGTTTACTCTACAAATTACATGAAAGATAATGGATATGATTTACATATCAAAATATTGTAAACTGACTGTTACTGAACTGGTTGGAGGATGAGATGGCGTGTGAGGGTCGTACCTCTTTAATATATATATATTTATATATATATATATATATATATATATATATATATATATATATGTGTGTGTGTGAGTGTGTGTGTGTTGTGTGTGTGTGTGTACACACAAACGCACACACACACACACACACATATACTATATATCTATATATATATATATATATATATATATAATAGATATATAAAGATTATATATATATACCCACACACACACACACACACACATAGATATATTATATATATATATAGAGATATATATATAATTATATATATATCTATTATATGAGATATATATATAATATATATAGATATATAGATATATACACACACAACACCACACCACACACCTATATAATATATATATATATCATATATAATATATATATATTAAATATATATCTTATATATAGATATATATATATATATATTATATTATATATATATCTATATATATATATATATATATATGTTGGAGTCGAGTCTGTAATCGAATAAACTAAATATCTTAATAAACGCAAAAGGGCATAACTAGAGACTACCTTTACATTAACCGAGACAGAGAAAAGACAGAAAAAAAGTGATAATAAACTGAGACATCCGAGATGTCAGTGCAGACGAAAAAGGCAACAGAGTATTCATACCATATAGTCAAATACGAAGTCATCATTTACCACTGGCCAAAGAACCAATAATGGAAATCTTGACCTCGCCTGGCCAACTCTCGCGCACCGTTACATTAACTTGGTAACAACCATTGAACCAAATGCAAAGAGAAAAGTCAATTTAGACATTAATGAAAAGGGATCCCATAGAAGTAAAACTTGGGAAAATTATACTAGATCTGGTATCATATGACAATCAGACAGAATCCCCTATATATATGAGGACTCTGAAGGCAGAAGTCAGGGAGAAGTAAAGCACCGAGGGGAGAGATGTGTGGAAAGTGACAGTAAAAGCCCAGAGTGGTTTGTGAACTTAAATTGAAATTTCTAAGTGCCCAAAAACTAAGTAAGAATTCAAAGTCCAAATTTACAGACTTATAGAATTTACAATGTGCCTTTTAAGATAAAGACTCTGTTACTACTACACAGTGGAAGGTGGAAAGTTTATAGAATTTTTAAGACATTAAATAAATGTATACGGAGAGACAACTATGATATAAAAAAAAAACACTTGTTTCCAAGATAGCTGACATCTAAGCACGATAAGGTGGGTTCAGAAGAAAACACCCATCAAGCAACTTATTCCTACTTAAGTGAAAGCCCATAGCGCAACAGATATAGTTTTTCTAAGAATAAATCCCCATTATAGAATTTTGGTGGCAGCTTAGCGGATTTTAGACCTAGACAGCCGATGACTAGAAGGAATAATCAATGGGTGCTTTCGAGACCAAGTGACGATTGTAATAAGAAAGTATCAAGATTTAGTGAAGTGTTTCCTCTATAAAGACCATTGCAAAGTGTAATCAGTTACAAGTGTTCCCCACCGAAGATTCAGTCACTCCACCCGCAAATCTCCACTCCAGAAATAAAGAGTTTGTTAAGAAATAAAAGACACTTTAACAACAAAGAAACTCCATGATCATCGATTTTCATGAAAAAAGAATATATGTCCATCTAACATAGAAGAAGACGAATTAAGGCTGGATCAGACATCTGCAGCTCGAGCTGGTGGACACCACAAAAGCCGTATTACGACTGAATTACGACCGAATTACGATCTCGTCACCATGTTTCCTCACACTGTCGCCGAGTTTCACGATGGCCGCCGAGTGATTGCGGACCGTGACCAGTTTACGTCCGAATTCACTGCTGATATATATATATATATATATACATATATATATATATATATATATTATATATATATATATATATATATATATATATAAGTCATATCACATTACCGTGATTCATATACATACATCGAGCTACAAATGTCCTTCAATATCTAATTCACTCTACCTCGGAATTAATATATTTTCATATATGTTTAACCGAAAGGGATTTTTTTAGTCGATAAGAGATTTGTCGGCTCCCAGGCGCGAACTATTGAAACCAAACAAATCCAGGACAACAGTGAAGCTTTAAACCACACCACCACTGCAAGAGGCTATAAGTTTATGCCCCCTCTCACCTACAAATACCTGTCGCTCTCAGGTATTCGTTGTTTGGAGACTGCATCAACCCACCTCGACCTCGGTAACGTTGTAGTGCTTTTGTCAGCACGTAACCATTATATAAGTCATATCACATTACTGTGATTCATATACATATATCGAGCTACAAATGTCTTTCAGTATCTAATTAGCTCTACCTCGGAATTAAAATATTTTCATATATGTTTAACCGAAGGGAAATTTTTTAGTCGATTAGAGATTTGTAGGCTCCCGGGCGCGAACCATCGAAACCAAGCAAATCCAGGACGATGTATGTATATGAATCACAGTCATGTGATATGACATATATAATGGCTACGTGCTGACAAAAGTACTACTACATTACCGAGGTTGAGGTGGGTTGATGTAGTTTCCAAACAACGAATACCTGAGAGTGACAGGTATTTGTAGGTGTAGGGGCATAAACTAATAGCCTCTTGCGGTGGCGGTGTGGGTTAAAGCTTCACTATCGTCCTGGATTTGTTTGGTTTCGATGGTTCGCGCCCGGGAGCCAACAAATCTCTTATCGACTAAAAAATTCCCCTTCGGGTAAACACTCTCCGTTCCTGATTTCGTTTCCCGTCCACTGGACGGTGGTTCGATCCCATGGGGGAACGAAATTATTATCAACTAAAAATTCCCCTTCGGTACATATATGAAAATATATCATTTCCGAAGTGTTAGAAGCGAATTAGATATTAAAGGACATTTGTAGCTCGAATGATTTATATGAATCACGGTGATGTGATAAGTATTCATATGGAAATATATTAATTCGGAGGTAGAGCGAATTAGATATTAAAGGACGTTTGTAGCTCGATATATATATATATATATATATATATATATATATATATATATATATATATATATATATATATCTCAACAAGGCAGTGGACGTAGGGAAATTGACACCCATTTCCCTTTTGCAAGACGAGAGAGAGAGAGAGAGTCATCCATCCTCCCTCATTTGACTCCTCGACTACAAGACACTTAATATAAAATCAGTGCAGTGTGATTTCAAGAAAAAAGAACATCGGAAAATATGTAACAGAGGAATAATTTGCCATCCAGCAGAGGAAAAGAAAATACGCATTTTCACTCTCAGAGAGAGAGAGAGAGAGAGAGAGAGAGAGAGGAGAGAGAGAGCCGTCCCAACAACACAGACAAGAAAAGGCAGTCAAGAAGAATTAAGTCCTTGAATATCTTCACAAGATTTTTTTGAAGCTAACATGATGTGAATACTTCTGTTTGACAAATTGTAAGACACAAAAGACTTGCATTTGAGTTAGATAGACATAAATTTTTGGCAACGATTTTCCTTTTTTTTTTTATTGATTAGTGGTAATCATTTACTAAACATTATTCAACATTTCTATTTACTAACTCGTATTATAGATCGGCATGTAATAAGAAGGTATAAGAACCTCCTTTAATACAAGAAGCCAAACAAACCAACTGACAAAGGACCATTGTCAATTGTAGGCGTAGGTGTAGCCATTGTCAATGGCTACACCTACACCTTCAGCTTCAAAAACAAATTAAATGAAGCCAAATTCTATCTACGTAGATTTGTCAACAGGAGAAATATGGTGTTATGTTCATTCTAGTGCCTATAGAAGAATAAAGAATTGGGAAGAACTAAAGCAATATCTAGGGATATTATATTCCACAGTAGGCGAAACAGACCCTGTTATCAGCCTCGCAAAAATAGTTGAAGGATGGAGGGTAGTCGATATGTATGACATTGGAAAAAAAGAAAAAACACTACTTGGCAACGTTACATTGAGTCAAGCTTCTGACAATACAAAAAAAAGAAAAGAAAAAATAGATAAATAAATAAATTAAACAAAAATACTGATAATAAAAAAACCATGTTGCCTCAGATTTTGAGCATGAGACCACAGAAGGACGATGACGGCAGCACGGCACCTTCGCCTAGTCAAGTGCAAACGCCCTTGGATCACGAATATCTCGTGAATCAGTCACCAAGGATGAAATTTTAAGAATAGTTAACGTATCTTTGGAAAACGACCTCAGATTATGTCTCCGCTATTATCATTACTGATTTACACAAACTGCTTGGATCAAAGCGTCTGCATTCCGCATGCTTGTATAGCACGGCGGCTGGTACCGGGCCTGGATGCAAGTAATGTCATCGCTATTTCACAGATACATGCTGAAATTTATGCTACAGATATTATTATTATTAATTAGTGTGCAAAAAGGAGAAGGCTGTAAATAAAATATAAATTATTTAGTAAATTAATGAAGGGAAATCTACACACCGAGACCAGAGGCTGACACCAGGCCTCATATCCCTTGTAACCCTTTACGAGATCCACACCAAGTAGAGGGCAAAATATGGTCCTTCGATGATACATTGCAGCCTCCCTTTCATTGAATAGGATCTGCGATATATATAGGTAAATAATAAAATGAGGATTTATATAACACTGTCCTTTCTTTCTCTTCGCTACCAAGCTTCGATACTCATGCTCTTGTAGTACTACTGGCTGGTCTTTCAAGTTTCAAGATGAAACTTTGGGACAGTTTTCTCAAGTACCTACTCTCAATTCAATAAGTGTTTATATATATATATATATATATATATATATATATATATATATATATGTGTGTGTGTGTGTGTGTGTGTGTGTGTGTGTGTGTGTGTGTATGTATATACAATGTTATATTGGTGGAGTATTAAAGTTCCGTGTTTAATAAATTGCCGTCATTTAGTGTGGGCCTGTCCTTTCTCGTTACCGGTTCCTGTGCAGAATTTAGAAATGATGAAGGTACCTTATCAGAGCTTTGTGACGTGTAACGTCCGTTGTGTCATGACTTCCCGTCTCAACATTTCTATGTTAATCGATTTTGGCTTTACGATTACATAAGTGTTAAGAATAATGACAATAACTTAGCCTGAATGCTCCGTATCCTAATTCTATCATTTTCCCATTCCTTTTGGGCCTGGTGTTGTCCTTAGCAATGTGTTGCCTTGATATGAGAGAGAGAGAGAGAGAGAGAGAGAGAGAGAGAGAGAGAGAGAGAGAGAGAGAGAGAGAGAGAAGTGGGTCAACTGAAAAATTCGTCATTGACAGTCGAGGCTAATCAATGCCGTCTCCTAGATATGGATTTCAAGATGTCCGTCGTATTTGTCGATAAGTCTTTGTGGTTCTGAGTTAAACGTTCTCGATTGGAAATCATACAGCAATTGCATGTCCCTTCCACAGGTAACAGACAAAAGCAGAAGGTGCTTGTGGTTATTTTGTTGACTTTTCTACTCGATTTTCCTTCATTTCTCAGTCACTGTATAGCTTTCTCAATACTTCACCCGCTCTCACCTGAAATATTTTCAGAACGTTTATTCACATATTGTTTTTTTTTCTTTATCCTGGGACGCTTGTTTTGCTGGTCAATAATCTTTTTGGATGGAATCCATATGAATATGAGAACTGGCTTTCATGTTGGTAGTACTGTAGTTATAGGTACAGCTGGGTCCTGAGACGGGGAGTGGAGAATGCTACACTGCATCGAAAGGGCTGTTTCGACTTCTTACATTATCGGCATTTTGATGGTGTGGGTAAGGTCCAAAGACCTTTTCTTTGATCCTAGGTATTACCAGTAATAACGCCGATAGAAGTTATGTAAGCAGACTATACGATTATAATGTTTGTGAGTATTTGTGTATATAGGGCCTACCTCTAAATGCCTTAATAACTTTTTGTCAGTAAATACGCAGCGACAATAATCGAATAAGAAAATTCCAACCGCAGGCTGATGATCGTAAAAGCCACGACCATTATCGTGGTAGAAGCGTTATCGATAACATTACAGTAGCCCCGTATATACTACTCAAGGTAAGAAATGAGACTTTACCTTGGTCCTACCATCCACCAGGGGATAAAGGGCATTGGACGTCGAGGGTACTTCTTAATTAACTTTCTTGGTCTCCGTGAAGAAAACAACTGCGAAAAACAAGGTGTATAGAAAATAATGGAAAATAAAAAATAAAATAAATAGAAATTACTTTCTACCAAACGGATGGCAGCAAATAACAACTCAAAGAGAAAACTATGTAAAATTGAAAATTTAAGCGACAAAATGATTAGTGGTGAATTTCTCCCTATATACAACCACAATATTGTATAAGAGGGAAGTTGTACCCCCCCCCCCCCCCACACACACAATGTGCATTGAGGGGCCGTGAGTTCCAGGTTTTCTTCAAATATCAGTTTACGCACACATGCTCTAATTATCAATGGGACTTTAAACGCCATTTACATATAAAAACCAAGAAATGATACATCAAACCAAAGCTGAGAACTTTACATTTACAACAATGCCCTAATATAAAAAAATATATTTACAAATAAAAAGTTATTGATGGTTTCGTGAGTTCCAGGTTTTGGGCGGAATCAGCCAAAAGAATGAACATTAAGTAAACGTAATAAAGAAAATAAAATGTTAAGAGATGAACTTTGTTTAAGAATAAAACGATAATTTACCATTCCCGATTTGTAATAGCAGTGCATATATCGGAGACTCCCATCTTAATTGTGGAATAAATCATATAAAGTTCAGAAATTGTCGTATAAAAAGTATTTTCGCAAAGGATTATCAAATCATTGTGAAAAGCATTTTGCTCTCCATTAACAGGATTCGCCTATCGAAGGCGTTATTTACATTTCTGTTTAATGAAGAAGAACGGTTTAAAGAATGATGGCAACGTTTACACAGTTCACAACTTATTACCAACACTTCTGGGGCTGTTCGCTTCAAATTTTAATTTCGGACAGATATGTATAACTTCAGCAAAATATTTGTAACTGAAGGGATGATGATACTTTGAATCATCAGTTATTTCAGTTTATCTGTTCATCAGGATTTGTTTCGAATATATTGTGAATGAATTATTTTTACAGCAATGTTTTCCCAGTGCTTTTGTTTTAACTATTGAATAATATGACATTTATCAAATTTATCATTCAATAACTGATTAGAATGATTGCAATGCATTCTTAGTGAGGGTTTTAGACATTCTTATTTAACAATTGCGAGAATTTATTGTTATATGTGATCTTTGGCCACAGCAAACGTTTTCAGTAAAGTTAGGCTCACGAATTCTCGCACGCTGCATCAGCTGATGGATCGCAAGCCTTGAAGTACAGATGCGAGGTCGCTGCCTGTCCAAAGTTTACCTTTCCTGGAGGCTTTTGGATGTTAGGTATTACTGAACACCCAGGTAAGGGTTGGTATCTGTAAGTGCTGTTGTAGTTCAGGGAAGTTATCTTAAAATCTGATCGTGACTTGTATGGCACTGGACCTTGGCCTTAGTATGTACTACCTAGGTAGCCTACGTCATGTTAGCTGTGTTACGGGGACAAGGTGGGATAGGTTTGTCGGTACTGCTACAGATGCTGTCTGACGTACGATGCGATGTTTTCGAATTAATTTTATAGGTTAGTAATGTCGTATTAATAAGGTTATACCGGTAGGTGGATTACTTTTGGGCCTTGGCTTCAGGGCCTTTATGCGGAGAAGAACGCAGCCATGGGAAAACCGTAGCTGGAATGCCTGCCGCCCTAACACTGCGTCAGAATTGTGACGCAAACTCAGTATGACGCTTTTAAGCCCCATTCGGGTAGCTCAGCAGTTAGCTGCATTTATTAGACAAAGGTTGGCACCGGCCTGATGTATTAGAGTGTTGGTGTGCGTGTGGCTCGGTTGTGTTTCGTAGTAGCTTTCTTGATTGTAGTGATGAGCTCGTGTTGTGACTCGGACGTCGAGGATGGGGTCAGTCCAGCTAACCCCATCATCAGCACGATCCTCTTCGATTTAGACAACACTCTTATTTTTACCACCAAGGCTGATGATGCAACTTGTGAAACGGTAAGGCACCCATTTAGGTAAATGTTAACCTTGAGTTATGTAATCACATAGCTAGAAGGACCATGGACTTACCCAGCCTAACCCATCTGCTTAGTCAAATTGTTTTAAGATACCTATTTTCGTTTCAGTCTATTATAAACAGAAGGTGTGCACAGTTCATGACTGAGCTTTTCAACTGAAGGATACACAACATAATTTTCGTTGATTTTCAGGAGTTTTAATGGTAACTTAGGAGTTAATTTGAATTAACTCGTGATTCATAATTTAGGTGCAGCACAATCCATGTAGTAAGCTAATTTACTTGTGATAGGAATTTGTAAAAATGTACTTCTTGACCTCAGTATCCTTTAGTAAGTTGCTATTATGTATATGCACTTTTTTCAGTATGTTTGATTTAGGCTGCATGTGAGATTTATTTTTGAGTTAGGCATTGTTTCAGAAATAAAACATGAAAACTCCCAAAATATTCATGAAGTTGGAAAGGTGTAGGGTAGGTTTATGCAAATGCATATCACTCAAGGACAAGTTTATTGCCTGATGAACCAAATAAGGGCAGTTGGAAGTCTTTAAAAAAACTGATTAATTGGTTAAAAGTTATAAGACATTATTCATGACTGCAACATGTTCTCTATTCCAAAATATGTAGTGCCCACTGGTGCTTATTTGTTTGTACTAACCATGATCATGTTCTTGTAGAAACAAAGTGTTTTTTTTTTATCAGCCAGTCAGAACTTTTACCAATGCATGTTTGTTTTAAGCAAAACATGAAACTATGGTAATTAATATAATGAAATTATTGCTTATGATTAAAACTTCCCATTGTTCATTTGATTTGTAGGCTACATTTATGCATGTTCGTATCATCTGTGACAATGCACAGATTTTGTACATTTGTACCATTTTGGTTTTTTGTTTACTATAGGCATCATTGTTTACATACATAGAATTTGATTCAACAGATTCAGTTAAACTGCATATTGTCCAAGTGAAGTTGTTGTCTTGGTTTTTTTGTTTTGTTTTGTAGATGTGTATTGATGCTTGTTCTTGTGTTGAAGCAAAATTAAAGATTAATTGGTAAAACTGTATTTAATGTGGATTGGTATTTTAATAATAGATTAGTGTATACAGTTTATTTTATTGTCAATAATAGCTATTGTAGTTCCTTAGGCCTGGTCCTTTGCCTTATCAGTGACAAGTATTACTAGTTTGAACTTTAAATGGAGATGTTCAATTCCCTATGATGTTTACTATGTACTGTTATCTAATAAACTGTGATAATTTTAACCAATATCTGAAGTATATTGATAAAGTAATATTTTTTCAGGTTATGCTTGGATGTATTAATATTAATGAATTGGCTTATGTAGTTGCAATTACTGTAAATGGTTTTGTTTAGAATGTAAAGATTCTGTCTTATTAACAGCATTAGATATATTGGGTCTAGCTTTTTGCTTTGTTGCAAGGTCAACCTTGTCCTTTCTGTACAATATTCACAAATGCTTTTTTGCTGGAGTGCTTCCTCTTCTACCTCGGGGTTATTGTGTTGCTCTGAAATTAGGTTTCCTACAAAATTCTTTGTTAATTTGTTTCCAAATCTCTGTGGTCTCTTCAAGAGCTACTTTATATTTTCAACTGAAGGACATTCCCAGTGATACCCTAGTACATGCGCTCATTTAGTCTATTTTATTGTATCAAGGTTTCTGTATTGACAAGAAGGCAGGGAGCAGAAATTTTTCTTCATTTATTGAAAAAGGTAGAAAAGTCTTAATAAATTTTTCTGTGCTTCCATGATTATTTCCTTGTCAAAAGGTATGCAGCATATATAAAATATACAGTAATACTTCAATAATAAGAACTCAACATTATTCAACCCACCTGGACCAGGGATCAGGCCAGAAAGATATATGGTATGTAAATTTTAGAAAACTTAAAAAACTGCTCTGTGATCATTGGTATTTCTACACGATTTCAGGAAAATGCTGATAATGCTGCTTACGGTCATAAATAGACTGAGAAAGGGATATAGAGAGTCGGGGAGGCATGGAGAAGTTTCCCAGGTGGGGGGTGGGTCGGATGGCTGGGCAGCAAGGAAGAGAAGGGCAGTAAGGCTCTGTAGAGAACTCATCCAGAGAAGGGGTTGTTTTGGAAGGTGGGTGGGTTGATGGATAAAGAGGGATAGGCAGACTCTGACTTGCTAGAGCTTGTTTTGTATCTTGTTAATATGTTTATTTCCCTTTACCTCCCCTTATTCTTTGAAAGTTTGAATTTCAAGTCATTGGGCCCTTTGGGCTTGTTCCTTATGAATAGGGTTCATCTTCTGAATATAATAATAATAATGATAATAATTCATTATTTGGGATGAATCTTACCTGCTGTTAAAGTTAGTTTATATCTGTGCACTGATAGGCTAGTCGGCATTCAAACAAAAGATTGGATGGGTGCCCAAATGACTTGTTCTCCACCAGGTGTGTTTTGAATGTTTTAGCTCGTCAGAATTCTCCTTGCTGCCATTGTTAATAGACGCTTGTTGATGTGTCATGGCTGTATGCTGCTATCATGGTACTGTAAATTTATTTTTCCTAGGATGCCTCTACTGGAATCAGGGCTAAGAACATCAGGTTGTGTGAAAATGATTACTGTGTTAGCAGGACAGGATGTTGATATTTTAGGAGATACACACTGTACACTGGCTGCATGGTATAAAGGTTGATTTGAGAATAGATGTGAAGAAGCAGGGATTTTTTAGTGACTTGATGCTTAACCCTTAAACGCCTAAGAGGTATAATAAAAATTGTCTCCCGTATGCCTAAGGGGTCTCGGAGTGAGCGCGGAAGCGGAAAAAATATTTTTTTTCAAAAAATCACAGCGCACTTAGTTTTCAAGATTAAGAGTTCATTTTTGGCTCCTTTTTTTGCCATTGCCTGAAATTTAGTATGCAGCCATCAGAAATGAAAAAAAAATATCATTATCATATAAAAATAATGCGATATATGATAGCGCAAAAACAAAATTTCATATATAATTATTCAAATCGCGCTGTGAGCAAAACGGTTAAAGCTAAAGAGTTAATTTTTTTCATTGTATTGTACACTAAATTGCAATAATTTTGGTATATAACACATTGTAAAACGATCAAAGCAACACAGAGAAAATATTATCACAAAATGATGCATGAATTCGTAACACGCGGATGTAAAAAATTTTTTTCAAAAATTCACCATAAATCTAAATATTGTTCTAGAGACTTCCAATTTTTTTCAAAATGAAGATAAATGATTGAATATTACTATACTGTAAGAGTTTTAGCTTACAATTGCAGTTTTCGACCATTTCGAACAAGTTAAAGTTGACTGAATGTCGAATTTTTTTTATATATTTCTTTATATGCAAATTTTTCAAAAATGAGAAAAGCTACAACCTTCAATCATTTTTTGTTGTATTTTACATTAAATTGCGCACATTTTCATATATAAAACTCTATGAAACGCCTAATATTAAACGGAGCAAATATTCCGAGAATGCGATTTACGCATTTCGGAGATTTGCGGCAGAGAATCCGTGCACGGAGGGAAGGAAAGTTTTTTTTCATACAATCAACTTACCTGTCAGATATATACATAGCTAAGACACTCCGTCGTCCCCGACAGAAATTCAAATTTCGCGCCACTCGCTACAGGTAGGTCAGGTGATCTACCGGCCTGCCCTGGGTGGCAGGACTAGGAACCATTCCCGTTTTCTACTCATATATTTTCTGTCGCCGGTGGTATCAACGTCGTTGCTGCCACCTCTTGACTGGAATTCGCTTTTCTAAGCAATTGATCATCTTTTTGTGGACTTTTGGTGACGTACCTGGATCGTTGTTTTGGCATTCGCTACTGTGGACTGGATTTGGACTGCTTTTTGATTTTTCTTCAGAATGTCTGATTCAAGTGTTTGTGTGAGAATGTGTGTGAATGTAGGCTGCAAGGTGAGGATACCGAAAGCTTCGGTTGATCCTCACACTGTATGTCGCAAATGTAGGGGTTTTGATTGTTCTATTTCTAACACCTGTCATGAGTGTGAAAGGTTGAATGTTGAGGAATGGAAGACTCTAACTTCTTACTTGAAGAAGTTAGAAAGGGATAGAGTCAGAAGGGCTGCATCTAAGATGGCGGGTAGTTGTACAAGGCCTATTGAGCCTTTGGATAATTCTAACTCTTCTCTTAATTATGATTCTGTATCAGGACCCTCACTGGCCGTACATTCAGATTCAGCTTCGGAAATGCTGAACTGAAGGCTACGCTTCACAGGATGAAATCCGAAATGGCTGCCATAAAAGGTAAGGATGGTGAAAGTGACTTTAGTGAAGTGAGTGTCCCCAGTGTTGTGGAGGGGGCGTCTGACCGTCTCTGCGACGCTCCCAGGCCTAGACCTCTTCCAAGCTCCCAAGCCCAGAGGAGAAGGAAAGTCGAAAGCCGTACGGAGGTTGTGGAGAATTCCCCCCGGTCAGGCGTCCTTCAGCAGGTGTGTGTATAGGGACAGCCTGCTCAGGACCGCTATCGAAAAAGCGTCCTCAGAGAGTGCTTCTCTTCGTCCGCTTCTCCCTCTCCTAAACGAGGGTGGAAGGATTCAGACTTGTCCAGGCCCCTGAAAAGGCACTGGAGAGATCCTGGTTTGGATTCAAGCCCAGAACGCTTTTCGGAAGAAGAACCTCCTTCTATCAAGAAGGCGAAGGAGGGTGGGTTTCGCCGTTCCCCATGATGGGGGCGAGGGGGAACACGCCTTCGAGGTCTACCTCTCCCGTTCAAGAAGACTGCAGGAGAAGCGTCCAAAAGGATCATTTTGGCGGTACAGGAACAGCTTTCCGCCCTAGTAGGAGTCCTTTCGAAGGATCCTCCTCGTAAGAAAGACGTCAGACTGCCGGTCAAGAAGACTCGTCTTCCTTCTCCCACCAGGAGTGAGGCTCCTGTGAGACGTGAGTCTTTTGAGATCTCAGATAGAGACTCGTGGAAGATCTGGATCCGCCAGACAAGCGCGTAGCAACAGCCAACGCGAGGCGTCCTACAGACGAGAAGCGTCCTCTAAGAGAGAGTCAGAACAAGCGGAGAAACGCATTACAGACGAGAGGATTCTCCCAGATGGGATACGTCTGCCAGATCAGTAGCTTCAGCCGAGCGCGGAGTAACAAGCAGGCGGGAGCATTCATCCAAGCGTGAGGATCAAGAAGAACATCTGTCACCCGCCAAGGTAGGGGAATTCAGGAAGACGCGAGTCTTCAACAAGGCACGAGGAGTCAGTCAGGCGCGAGACTTTTCAGAGGCGCGACAGGCACCAGTCAGGCGCGAGGCGCCAGCCAAGCGCGAAGAGTCAGTCAGGCGCGAGACGCCAGCCAAGCGCGAGGATCTTGCCAGGCGCGAGGCGCCAGCCAAGCGCGAGGAGTCAGCCAGGCGAGAGACGCCAGCCAAGCGCGAGGCGCCAGCCAGGCGCGAGGCGCCAGCCAGCGCGAGGCGCCAGCCAGGCGCGAGGCGCCAGCCAGGCGCGAGACGCCAGCCAAGTACGAAGAGCCAGTCAAGCATAGGAGCTCTTTACACTCTCTTAGCCCCTCTCCTATCAGGTAGTTTTGTCCCCAGTAGAGAGAATTGTTGGACAAGAAGACCCGGAACGAGAAGTGGCCTCTCCTACTGATCCGATTATGGAAGAGGAATCTGAGGACGAGTCTCACAGTAAGGAAGGACTGTCGAACTACAAAGTCTTGACAGCTCTCCTTCTCCAGGAATACGGAGACGCATTGATCCCTGCGGCTCTCCTTCGCCTCGTTCTCTGTTTTATCGATGCTCGAAGACTCCGAAATCGTCGGCTTTCGTGAAGATGAGACCGACGATTTCTATGAAGAGAGCTCTGCAATCGCTGGATAACTGGATGCTTACTAAGAAGGAGCTAGTAAGGACAGTTTTTTGCATGCCTCCCCCTAGACTGACCGGCAAGAGAGGGATTTGGTACCAGACTGGGAGAATATGGGTCTCACTCTCCTGCTTCAGCTGAAGCTGACTTTTCCAGTCTGGTAGACGCATCCAGGAGACATAGCCTTCACACGGCTAAGATTACTTGGGGCCTTTCAGAGTTGGATCATCTCCTCAAGGACTTTTTCACATTCTAGAAGTCTTTAACTTCCTAGATTGGTCCCTTGGGGTGATGTCCAAGAAGGCTCATGCCCCTGAAGGGCTAGAACCGGATGTACTCCTAGCAATTCTGTCATGTATTGACAAGGCGGTGCAAGACGGCTCAGGGGAAGTTTCTTCCTTGTTTGGAGCAGGTCTCTTGAAGAAGAGATCTGTGTTTAGCGCTTTCTTGACGAAAGCAGTATCACTCACAAAGAGCAGCTTTGTTATTCGCCCCTAGGTCTGATTTTCTGTTCCCGTCACAGTTGGTGAAGGATATTTCACGATCGCTGACGGAGAAAGCCACTCAAGATCTTCTCCTGCAATCGTCCAGGAAGAAGAGACAGTAATGATGGGAGAAAAGAAAGTGACGTCTACTCCTGTTCGGCCCTTTCGAGGCGGCCCTCCAACTAGAGTTACCGCTAAAAGGAAAACGACCGAGAAGAGAGGTCGAGCCTCGTTCCGCCCCTTTAAAAGGGGAAAGTGAAGTGGCGCTCCTCCAAACACCAGTAGGTGCCAGGCTCCGGGGATTTGCGGAAGCCTGGACTCGCATCGACACAGATCCTTGGTCGATGTCGGTTCTTCAGAAGGGATATCTCATTCCTTTCCTGGACAATCTCCTCCCCTACGTCAACTCCGAGGGAATTGTCCGCCAATTACAAGGACCCTGTGTTGAAAGATACTCTTCAACAAATGGTGGATCAGAATTGTGGATACCAAGAGAGCTATAGAACTGGTGCTGGATCAAAGCTCCCCGGGTTTTACAATCGTCTTTCTTGGTTGCGAAAGCCTCGGGGGGATGGAGACCAGTTCTGGACGTCAGCGCTCTGAACAAGTTTGTTCAAAAACAGAAGTTCTCCATGGAAACCTCTGCTTCAGTCCTGGCGGCTCTTCGCCAAGGGGATTGGATGGTGTCTCTGGATCTCCAGGACGCATATTTTCACGTCCCGATCCATCCTTCGTCGAAGAAGTACCTCCGTTTCATGACGGGGGGAAGGATCTTCCAATTCAGAGCCTTGTGCTTCGGCCTGTCGACGGCGCCTCAGGTTTTCACGAACCTTTTGAAAAATGTGGCGAGATGGCTTCATCTGAAAGGAATCAGTATATCTCTTTATCTAGACGACTGGCTCATCAGAGCAAAGTCAGAGGAACAGTGTTTGGAGGACCTGAATGTGACACTAAACCTTATAAAGACTTTAGGATTACTCGTGAACCTCGAGAAGTCCCAACTGATCCCCAGCCAGAACTTGGTCTATCTGGGGATTCGGAATGGATTCTCGGGGTTTTCGAGTATTTCCTTCTCAAGAGAGACTAGCGAGAGGTTTAGAAAAAGTCTCTCTCTTCCTAAGGAAGGAACGGACTTCGGCGAGGGAATGGTTGAGCCTGTTAGGGACCCTTTCCTCGCTCGAACAGTTCTTTCACCTAGGAAAACTTCATCTCCGTCCTCTTCAGTTCTTCCTCAGAAGTTCGTGGAACATGAAGACAGGACTACTCTCGGACTTTTTTCCCATTCCAGATCTGATAAAACGTCATCTAGAATGGTGGTTACTCCCACTGAGGGAAAACAAAGGTACTTCCCTGGAAATACAGAGCCCAAACCTTGTATTGTTTTCCGACGCGTCGGAAAAAGGTTGGGGAGCAACTTTGGGAAAGAGAGAAGTGTCAGGCACTTGGAATGCTCTTCAAGTGTCCTGGCACATAAACTGCAAAGAACTGCTAGCTGTACACCTAGCTCTAAAGAGCTTCGAACCGTTAGTTTGCAACAAAATAGTTCAAGTAAATGCGGACAATACAACCGCTCTGGCATACATTCGGAAGCAAGGAGGTACTCACTCGTATGCCCTTTACGAACTCACGAGAGAACTTCTGTTGTGGACATCCCAGAGGAACATCTCTCTCTTGACGAGGTTCGTTCAGGGAGTAAGGAACGTACGAGCGGACAGGCTGAGCAGGAGGAACCAGGTCCTTCATACCGAGTGGACCCTCCACTCAGAAGTTTGCCTCAAGCTCTGGTCTCTTTGGGGAACTCCTCATGTCGACCTCTTTGCCACGTTCCTCTCGAGGAGACTGGAAGTCTTCTGTTAAGGGTAGAAGATCCCAGAGCTCTAGCAGTAGACGCCTTCCTACTAGATTGGTCTCAGGTAGACGTTTACGCATTTCCCCCATTCAAGATTCTGGGGCAAGTACTCAGGAAGTTTGTGACTTCAAAGGGGACAAGAATGACCCTGATAGCCACTTTTGGCCAGCTCAAGAATGGTTTCCAGAGGTACTGGAGTGGATAGTAGACTTCCCCAGATCCCTTCCACAAAGGAGGGATCTTCTCAGACAACCACACTTCGAGAGGTTTCATCAAAACCTCCCCGCTCTCGCTCTGACTGCCTTTCGACTATCGAAAGACTTGTCAGAGCGAGAGGCTTTTCTAGTAAAGCAGCAAGCTCGATCGCTAGAGCCCGGAGAACTTCCACTATCCGGGTTTATCAATCCAAGTGGGAAGTTTTTAGAAGGTGGTGTAAGTCAAAGAAGTTGTCCTCCTCCAGTACCTCTGTAGCAGAAATAGCTGATTTTCTGTTATTTCTGAGGGAAGAGTCGCACCTCTCCGTAGCCACGATAAAGGGCTATAGGAGTATGCTATCGGCCGTCTTTAGGAATAGAGGCCTAGATTTGGGAAACAATAAGGATCTGCATGATCTGATTAGGTCATTTGAGACCAAGAAGTCTAGAATGACTTCTCCCCCTAACTGGAATCTAGACGTAGTACTGAAGTTCTTGACTTCAGAGAGATTTGAACCCCTACATTTGGCCTCGTTTCGTGATATAACAAGAAAATGTTTATTCCTTTTATCACTGGCGACGGCAAAAAGGGTTAGCGAACTGCACGCCCTTAGTGACAAAGTCGGGTTCAATGTAGATTCAGCCATCTGTTCCTTCAAGGAATTATTCTTGGCGAAGAATGAAAATCCTTCGAACCCCTGGCCGAGAAACTTCGAAATAAAAGGATTATCGGGTCTCGTCGGCAAGGAACCAGAGAGGTCTCTTTGCCCGGTAAGGGCTTTAAAGTTTTACTTAAAGAAGAAGGAACAGTTGGGAGGTTCTAGACAAGGCCTGTGGTGCTCAGTGAAGGATCCATCAAGACCTATGTCTAAGAATGCATTAGCCTTTTTTGTCAGGAACGTAATTATGGACGCTCATAAGGCTTGCACGGACGATTCTTAAAAACTTCTGAGAGTAAGAGCTCATGAAGTGAGAGCAGTGGCGACGTCTCTCTCTTTTCAGAGAAATATGTCGCTGAAGAATATCTTGGAAGCGACATATTGGAGATGTAATTCTGTGTTTGCGGCTCACTATTTGAAGGACGTGCGTGTGACCTATGAAAAATGTTTTTCATTAGGTCCTTTTGTGTCTGCGGGCACAATCCTGGGTACAGGAGCTTACAACAATCCTTAAGATTTTTTTTTACTACTTAAGTCTAATAGATATGTTCTAGACTTTCTGCTGAACAAGTGCAGTTGCCGCACAAGCGGCCAGTCACTTCAGTTTAGTAAGGAACTCTTGTGATATCTTATATTAGATAAAAATTTTTTTTTGAAAATTATTGTGTGCTTGTGCATTGTGGTTGAGTTACGGTTGTTGCGAAGAGTTGGGGATAACTCTGAGCAATTTTTAATACTAACATGGTGGTTAGGATCAGGTGGTCGGGATTGGTTGTATGCTCCTTAATAAGGTGTGTTGTCATGTAAGTGGATCAGCACCCATTGACAAAGTCCTTTCAGGCTCTGCCGAGTAAGTGGATAAGACCCCTTCGGCAGACCCACAAGAATTCTTGGCCATAGATCACATATCTCGCTAAAGTTTCTTGAGGTGATGCAGACTACGGGGAAAACACCCACGAAGTCTACCACCTATCAGGTAGGAACCAAGGTTTTTATTTTATACCTACAACAGATGTTGTTTACCTGTCTATTCTAGTAGTAGCTGTCTCTTACCCTCCACCGAAGGGTGCCAATCAGCTATGTATATATCTGACAGGTAAGTTGATTGTATGAAAATGATATTGTTATAATACAATAAAGTTTCATACATACTTACCTGGCAGATATATACGATTAGGGCCCACCCAGCCTCCCGCAAGGAGACAGGTGGAAGAGAAAATATATGAGTAGAAAACGGGAATGGTTCCTAGTCCTGCCACCCAGGGCAGGCCGGTAGATCACCTGACCTACCTGTAGCGAGTGGCGCGAAATTTGAATTTCTGTCGGGGACGACGGAGTCTTAGCTATGTATATATCTGCCAGGTAAGTATGTATGAAACTTTATTGTATTATAACAATATCATTTTTTTAAATTCACCATAAATCTAAATATTGTGCTAGAGACTCCAAATTTGTTTCAAAATGAAGATAAATGACTGAATATCACTAGACTGTAAGAGTTTTAGCTTACAATTGCGTTTTTCGACCATTTCGGTAGAGTCAAATTTGACCGAACATGGTTTTTTCTATTTATCGTGATTTATATGCAAATATTTTGAAAATGAGAGAAGCTACAACCTTCAATTATTTATAGTTGTATTCTACATGAAATTGCGCACATTTTCATATATAAAACTTTATGTGACAGCTAATTTAAAATGGTGCAAACATTTTGACAATCGCACGTATGATTTTTTCGGAAGAGTTACCGTGAGGACGTAAGGAAAATTTTTTTTTTTTCATAAATTCACCATAAATCGAAATATTGTGCTAGAGACTTCCAATTTGTTGCAAAATGAAGGTAAATGATTGAATATTACTAGAATATAAGACTTTTAGCTTACAATTGCGTTTTTCGACCATTTCGGTAGTCAAAGTTGACCGTAGGTTGAAATTTGGCACTTATTGTTATTTATATGAAAATATTTCAAAACTGATGAAAGCTACAACCATGGGTTGTTTTTAGTTGTATTCTACATGAAATTGCGCACATTTCCATATATAAAACTTTATGTAACGGCTAATTTAAAATTGTGCAAACATTACGTCAATCGCATGTACAGTGGACCCCCCGTATTCGCGTTCTCCAGATTCGCGGACTCACACATTCGCGGATTTCTCTCAACGTTTCCCTGCATTATTCGCGGAAAATTCGCGCATTCGCGGTATTTTTCTATGATAAATATCCACAAATTCCTGGTTTTTTTGATGAATTTCATTATAAAATGCACTTTTTGTGATAAAACTATTAAAAATACCATGTAGGAAAATTTTTAGTGGGTTTTTCTTGAGTTTTAACTAACAAAATAGGCTGTTTTTAGCATTTTTATAGGGGTTCCAAACATTTGCGGGTTCTAACTATTCACGGGAGGGGGGGTCTGGTACGCATCCCCGCGACGGGGGGACCACTATGATTTTTTGCGGAAGTTACGCGCAGACGTAAGGAAAAAGTTTTTTTCCATAAATTCACCATAAATCGAAATATTGTGCTAGAGACTTCCAATTTGTTGTAAAATGAAGGTAAATGATTGAATATTACTTAAATATAAGAGTTTTAGCTTACAATTGCGTTTTTTGACCATTTCGGTAGAGTCAAAGTTGACCGAAGGTTGAAATTTTGGCACTTATTGTTATTTATATGAAAATATTTCAAATCTGATAAAAGCTACAATCATGAGTATTTTTTGTTGTATTCTACATGAAAATGCGCACATTTTCATATATAATACTCCATGTAACGGCTAATTTAAAATGGTGCAAAAATTATGTCAAAGTGACTAAATAATTTCCGAGATGTGTCACTGATACTTTTTAGTGCGATAAGAAAGAAATTTGCGCTTGCGCGCCTGCGTAACGATTGTAAACAAAACAACACCTTGATCCGTGAACTCCCAGCAATCCCCCAAGGCGCGTGATTCAAAAGTTTTCGGCTGGTAGGCCTATAAGTATTTTTCCGCGAATTTTTTAAAAACTTTTCTAGGTCAACGTAAATTACGTCCGGTTGGCACCCAAAAGACAATTTATCTCGACGCAAAATACGTCCAATAGGCGTTTAAGGGTTAAGTTCGTTAGTATAGGAAGAGAAGGGAACCAGATAAATTGCGAAAGCAATTAGGTAGGTCAGGTTATCAACCTAATTTTTTTTTTCACATAAGTAACTTACCAAGTAATTACTTAGCTATGAGTTACTACCCTATGGCAGCTCAAATTTAAAAAAATTTCGGAATGCACGGGAGCGCTCTTTTGTTTTGGCTGTAGGTAACTAGTCCTGCCCACTTTCAGGAAGTAAAAGGTACAACAAAGCTGAAGAGCTCAATTTGTTTCTGCAGATCAATGATGTTTACACACTTGTTGAGCAGCTCTTAGAATTCTTGAGCTCAGTGGATGGTTGTGGTTTTCAACAATTTTTTGACTAATTCAATTGGATTTGGTAGTGCTAATTATATTAGCTTAGCCTTGATGTGTTACCGATTGCATTATGTCAGATTCTAGTTTATCCAATACATATTAGGCTTTGCAGCAAAGGCTGCAAAATAAGACTGACCTCTGCAAAATATGACTCTCATACCATTTGTTACATGGTAGAGGACGAGTTTGCTCTTTAAATCTCTTGTGACAAGAGTACAAGAGTAAGGATTGGGACAATGGAAAATGGCAGGTGTTAGACAATCATTTGAAGAAACTTAAACATGATAGGAATAGGAAACAGCTGCTATACTCAAGTGTAGGGCCTCGAGTCAAGAAAGTTCACCTAAGGATTACAATATTCCTCTACCTTCAGTGCATATGACTGCTTTTTCTTTTATGACAAGTAATTCGACTTTTCCTTCAACTCCGATTCATGGCCCTTATTCTTCAGGACCCAGTGCCTTTGCCAAGTTGAAGTGCGCATAGAACACTGTTGCCCAAATTGGGACTTCGGTGAAAGTCCTCATGGACAAAGTGAATAGTTTTAGTGCAGTGAGGAGGTGGCTATCCAACCCATCAACTCTCCTAGACCAAGGTTCCTGCTAAACTCCCCTGCACC
>NC_087202.1:118039864-118067364 GCF_015104395.2 Macrobrachium nipponense
GTAATGTTATACTTGTGTAAATGCATACAGCCAGAAACAGCTGATTTGCTATGAACAACCGAATCCAATTACAATATCGGTTTGCTTGCATTTCTACCATCATACAATGGTAAGAAATTACAGTATTTATGTTTCAAATTATGTTAAGTGGAATAAGACTGATCTATTTTTACATCACTATATTCCTATTTGCTATGGAGAAAAGATCGGCAAGGGTATATATATATACTGCTAAATTTAAGCTGCAAGTTGTAGCTGAAGGTGAGGAAAGAATGTTCATCTGCTAAGGACTATTACTGTGCATCGGCAACATGAATGAAATTCCCGCATACTTTGGTATAGCACCATCAAACGACTGTAAACAAAATCTGAGAAAAACGTGTTTTAATCAAAACTATATGGCATGAAAGAACACATTTTACTGTTTTCATCCCAATAAAAGATAAATACGTATGTAAAGCTCGTGATATTTTGATGAATTCTGGGTCTTTGGGCACCACTGCGGGCAGACCTTCAAGTCTGGCTAGTTCCTCCCTGGCCCTGAAGAAGTCTTCTTCTAAGGGGTCCCAAGGAACTGCTCTGCCTTCTTGGTGAGGGGTTGCCTATTGAGCCATTGGGCAACTTGGCAGTGATATGGAGCAGAGACCTGGGTAGTAGATGTCCTTCAGGAGGGATATCTACTTTCCCTCAAGTCTCTGCCGTGTCTCGACAACCACCCGGTCTGTCACAGATCCTACCTAGAAGGATCACAGAAGCACAAAGCGCTGTGGGAAGAAATAAAGAAGATGCTGAGCAAGGGAGTTGTAGAAGTTGTGTTGGGCTGGTCTCCAGGGTTTTACAGCTGAGTTTTTCTCTTAGAGAAGGGTTCAAGGGAATGGAGGCCATTCATAGACCTTTCTCCCCTGAACTGATTTGTTTGCCAAACTTAGTTTGAGATGGCGACAGCATGAACAGTGCTTGCCTCTATCAGGGAGAACGACTTCATGCTTATGGTGCACTTGAAGGATGCACATTTTCAAATACCCATTCGTCAGTCTTCCTGCAAGTACCTCTGATTCCCTCCGATTCATCTTGGGAGAGATGGTTCATCAGTTCAGGGCACTCTGGTTCGGGCTTTCCACAACTCCCTAGGTGTTCATGAGTGTTCAGCCTGGTCTCAGCTTGGGCACATTCACACGGAATACACCTTTTCAGGTATCTTGATGACTGGCTAGTCCTGGCAAGCTCTTGCTCGCAGTTGCCAAAGGACAGAGATCGACTCCTTGAGTTTTATGGGGATCTAGGGATCATGTTAAATCTCGAGAAACCCTATCTCGAACCCAAGCAGAAGACGAAGTATTTGTGCATGCTGATAGATAGGGAAGCAGCAAGATTCTTCCCCTCAGACTCTTGTATCAGCAAGTTCAGAGAGGTAGTGTGACTATTCCTGTCTTGACAGGAGCAGTCTGCTCAGCAGTGGCAAGTCTTGATAGGTCACCTGTCATCTCTGGAGAAGCTGGTCCCTCACGGGTGTCTTCACCTTTGGTGTCTCCAGTGGAGACAGAGGGAGTGTTGATCACAGTCCTGCGACCCTTGGTCTGCTCTCATCCCCCTCTCGCAGGAGGTGAGAGAGGACTTGGACTGGTGGCTCAACGACAGGAACCTCTTAATAGGAGTGGATCTTTGCACTCCCCCTCCACACATGCTTCTGTTCTCAGACGCAACAACCGAGGGATGGGGTGCACACCTGGAGGAGTTGCTGACTGCAGGAGTGTGGGAACATCATGACAGGCACCCTACCATCAACAACCTGGAACTTAAGGTAGCCTTCCTGGCTCTCCAAGCATTTCAGGATCGTGTGATGGGACACATGGTATTGATGAGTGACAATACCACACTAGTGGCATACATCAATAATCAAGGGGGGTTGACTTCTCTCGAGCTTCATCAGTTGACTTTGCAGGTGCATGAGTGGGCCATAGCCCACTCAGTTGAGCTGTCAGCCAGATGCTTTCCAGGCAAGAGGAATGTCGTGGCAGACTAGCTCAGCCGCCAGAATCAGGTGATAAGGACCGAGTGGTCCCTTCACCAGCATGTGGTGGAAAGGCTGTTCAGCCTGTAGGGCCATCCAGTCGTAAACTTGTTCACCACCCAGTACAACTGGAAGCTAGAGGCTTTCTGGTCCATTGTACTGGACCCTTGGGCCACTGTAGAGGACGCATCCCAGCACCCATGGGACAACCTCGAGGTTTACGCCTTTGCCCCGTTTTGCATGATACGTATGGTGATCAACACAGTGTTGACCACCTCGAATCTTCGGATGATTCTCATTGGCACCCAAATGGCATCAGGCCGTTTGGTATCCCGACCTCCTGATCCTCTCTGAGGCACTGTGAGAGATTCCCCTGTGGCACAACCTGCTGTGTCATCTGCATGTAGAACAGTACCATCAGGCAGTGCCTTCCCTGTGTCTTCACGGCTGGAGGTTATCCACCATCTCTTGTGAGCGAGAATCTTTTCTTGCCAAGCAGCAACAGAGATGGCAGGATATCTCAGAGCTACCAAGGAAAGTGGGTCATCTTCGGTGGTTGGTGTCATAGACGGGGTGTATCTCCGATCAGAGCCATGCTTCAGCTGGTCGCAAATATCCTTGTCTTCCTTCGCTGAGAGAAGTTCCTCTCAGTTTCATCTGTAAAAGGCTATAGTAGGGCTGGGCTAGGCCTAGTCTTAAAGCTGAAAGGTATTGATGTCTCTTCCTCTTTCGAAATATTGTTACTTATTAGGAGCTTGCCCACCCAGGGATCTCAGGCCTCCTGTGTGGAATGTGACCTCGTGTTGCAAAGCCTGACTTGTGCACCCTATGAGCTCCTTCGAGAGTCCTCAGAAAGGAATATGACACTCAATACTGTCTTTCTGCTAGCCCTGCCATCGGTGAAGAGAGTTCGAGAACTTCATGGTGTTTCTTTCAATGTTAAACACTCAAGGGGATGGGGATTGGTTATGCTTGATTTTGTCCCGGATTTCGTAGCTAAGACTAAGAATCCGTCAGTCCCTGACACTAGATTAGAGTCTTTTACCTTCCCCTCCCTGAGTGACTTTGTTGATGAAGATCCAGATGAGATGCAGATTTGCCCTGTTAGAGCACTACTATGGCACTATCTGAAGACTTGACACCTCTGGCCTGAGTGTCGACAACTCTTCGTTAGCACCTAGCACCTTGAGGTTCCAAGAAAGAGGTGCCCAAGAACACTGTATCTTTCTGGCTTCGTTAGACCACCAGGAAGGCGTACTCTGCTGCTGGCGTAGATGACACCGGTACACTTCGTCCAAGAGCTCACAAGGTCAGGGGCATTGCCCCGTCCCTCACATTCCTTAAGAGCTTGTCGGTTCATCAGTTTTTGAAGGGCATGCCAGATCACTTTCACCTCTCACTACCTTCCTAATATTGCCCATAGGTCCTTGACACTTTTCCTTGGGACCAGTGGTGGCTGCTCAACGAGTTGTGTAGCTTACCCAGCTCCTCTAACTGGACAAGGTTGCATCTCGCCTCGTTGTATTGGGCAAAGAGAACACGGATTGTTACATGCTTGACCAGGCGGCCGATGCAGTTAAGACACTCCTTGGAGTAACCTTTCTATTTTCTTTGACTAGTTAATAAAAGCAAATATCCTTCCCTTCCCTCACAAGGCAGGGAAGGGGGCTCTGGCATAAGGCAAACCCATTACATGTACGTATTTGCTTTATTGTCTCCGACACTGTGGTTCTTTGCTTTCTCACAAGGGAGTTGCATACTTCTCCCTTATGAGTAACCCCAGAAGACTGACTGATCTTGCAGTTTCTACTCTGATCAGACGTCAGTGGTTGGATTTCCTTCCATGCTCTGACAACCAGGAAGAAAATCTAAGGTAGGCTGAACACCAGTTGGTTCATGGATGCTCACTCAGATTCCTCCACCAATCAGTGAGTCTTCCTGTTGTAAAGGACCTAGGGTTTGTATATTGTGTAGGAACACATCACAATTTTTAGAAGTAAATTATATTTTTCCTAACTATACAAACCTGAGGTTCTTTACACTGACTGCCCACCTGATGGCACCCCTCAATCTGCTACCTGGGCCTAAAGCAAATGACCGGACCGGTAGTTAACTACCGAACCTCCTTGTTTTAAGATTTCAGGAGCCGTGTCCAGGCTTCACCTTAAGTAATTCCTATTGTAAAGGACCTCAGGCTTATATAGTTAGGAAAAATATAATTTGTTCAAGAAACTTACCTGTCAGATATATATATAGCTGTATTTTCTGAAGTCCGACAGAATTTTAAAAACTTCCGACACACGCAGTGGTCGGCCAGGTGGTTAGTACCCATTCCCGCCGCTGGGAGGCGGTATCAGGAACCATTCCCATTTTCTATTCATAATTTTTCTGTCGCTGGTGCTGAAAACACGTTTTCAGTACCTCCGTCTTAGGATTTTGGAAACTTCATTGCCGCTAAGTATCCTAATTGTCTTTTGATTTATTTACTTGGATTTGTGGGATTTGTGGCTAGGCATACGCTATCTTAAATTGATTTGAATTTGATTCATTTTTGCATAAAATATCTGAATCTAGTTAGGCTAGTTTCAGACGGGGTTGTCTGCAAAGATAGGGTGTGGCTACCGAAAGCTTCGGTAGATCCGCACTTGGTATGTACGAGGGGTATGGGTCTTGCTTCTTTGTTGAGATTTGTCATGTAAGGAGTGTGAGACTTTGTCTATTCCGTAAGGAAGACGTATGATTCGTATGTACGCAATTAATCAGTAACAAAAGTCAGGGTAGTGAACCTGCTAACCTTCCTGTAGACTTTATTTTGCCTAACCCTGTAGTATGGCCTACGGGCTATGAATATGTCTACGAGAGGTGCTCGCTCTCCTTCATTGCTGTGAAGTACTACTTCTGTAATTGTTACTCCTAACCCTGCAGTGTTGCCTTCGGGCCCTAAGCAGTGTCTGTAGAGGAATTGCCCTTTCTCTGATACTCTTTCGATTCGTATCTTAGAATCGAAAGTGCTTGCTTTAGAGAGTAAAAGTGAAGTGCAGTGATACCCCTTGTGTAGTGGAGGGTGCGTCAGATCGGCCTCGTTTCGCCTCTAGGCCGGGACCTCTGCTTGACTCCCAGGACCCGGGGAGGGAGCATGTCGAAAGCCTAAGGAGGGTTACAAGGAACCCCCACCGATCTGGCGTGCCTTCGGCAGTTTCTGATGAAAATCCCCAGACTGCCAAAGTGCGTGCGCGTGCACGAATCCTGAAAGATTGCTTCTCAGTCCTCTCCTCCGAAGCGTCCTCCCCATGCAGGGGTTGGAGCTTTCGGAAGGACTCGCGCCCTCTAAATAGAAGCTTTATAGAAGAGGACGCTTCACGTCTCTCTCTCTCTCTCGTTATGCGTTTCAGTGAGAAGTTAAGAAGGAGAAACGTCGCCTGAACTCGTGTCCGTCTTTCCACCGAGAAATACGTAAGAGAAGTCATAGTAGCAGGAAGCTTTTGAGAGCGGACGCTCGGATGGACTCCAGGCGCGCGCGGGTGCACGCCAAGTGCGCGCCAGTGGACGCCGAGCGCGCTCCAGTGGACGCCGAGCGCGCGCCAGTGGACGCCGAGCGTGCACCAGCGCACTCCAGGTGTGTCGCCTGGCTGAACGTTTCTGTTGAACTCTTCAAGCTCTTGTTTCAGATATGGGCCTAAAGAATGTTTACCTCTACCTCCGGTGATACCTTCTACCTCACCTGCAATGAATGTGAAGTAGGCAGTGCTTCGGAGGAAGTTTAAAGTGAACAGACTTCTTCTTCGAAACCCAGCAAGACATCGGGTTTCGTGAATTCAAGAGGTCTCTGTCAATTAATATTGCTTTTCGCATAGGTGGATGGAGTTAAGGAAAGCTCAAGGGAAGATCTCGTTTGCTCTACCGCAACCTTTGCCATTCTGCCAATAAATTTAAGTTGCCACTACCGCAGCAAGACTTTGCGATAAGGCAGTTACGGTTATGTAAGGCTCGATGTTGTTTCTGATTTTGATTAAAATTTTTTAGTGATGGAAACTAGTGGGAATAAGAAATTTGAAACATTACAGCATAGTTTAGATGGAGACCTTTCAGCCAAGTTTAACAAGCTGTCAGAAAATTTTGAAGCAGCTTCTACTAGGATGTCTGACAATCTTTTAGATTCATTTTCAGCTCCTCATCAGGTACCTGTCGACAGCACCCCGGTTAATGATGCAACAGATATCCTGGCTTGTGAACCCTGTCGTGGTGAAGGCCTGGGGAGATCCAGTCCGGGCAGGTGCCTGACAATTCTTTACCCAACATGTCCCCCGTTAGTCCCGTAACAGTGCCAAAGGACACTTATTTAGGAGAAGGGGGGAGGGGTATTAGTGTTAGACCTAAGACAGCTATTCGTCAGAATGTTACTTTGGGAGAAGTTTCACAGTTAGGATCTGACGATGATGATGATGACGTGGATTCGTGTGATATTGGTGTTTCGTTGAACGGCGGTCATGATGTTGAGTTCAAGAAACTTTTTGATTTAGTTTTGAGCTTTCTTCCCCAGGCGAGGCCTAAAGAGCAGAAGCAGCCTCCACCTTGCTGTATCACAGAAGGGATTTTTCTTGACGGTCCTTCCCGGTCTCAGGAATTTTTACGTTTTTCCTTTGCTCAGAGGTTCGCGAGAGTGAGGGCAGATGTCGCCGCATAACTTTGGAAGGTGATAGGGGAAGGGGAGAGGAAGCTCTCTTCTCTTCTACAATACTGGAGTGATGTTTATCAGGTGGAGGACAATACTTCATTCTCTCGACCCCCAAACCAAATCCTGGTTTTGTCCGACTTTTGGGTCAGCCTTTGCTTTCCAAGGCTTTGGTCTCAGTCTCGCTTGAAGATTTTATTGCCATGGAGTCTATTATGAGCTCCTCGCAGGAGGCTCAATCTTGCGACTGTGGGTCCTCAGGGTTTAATGTATGTCAAGGACTCCGGGTTTGTTCCTCCCGATACTCCACTTTTTTGAGAAATTTTGCTCGTCTATTTCGATCACTACTGTACATCAGAACGAGCTTGCCGCTTCTAAGCAGGCCTTTCTCGTTTCTTTAAGGCGTAACCTGTATTTGTCGCAATTACCCTCTTCTGTTTCAGAGATGTAGAGAAATCGTTTATTGTCCTCTTCTCCTTTTAGTGATTTTCTTTTTGATATGTCTGTGCTTTCTGAAGTTTTGAAAGAACATCAAGGTGGTGCCTCTTCCGAAACTCATTTGGCCTTATCAAGAGCTTTTTCCTTGGGTTATTCTCCCGTTTCTTCAAGGGGTAAGCGTAAGTTTAGTGCCAGACTTGCACCTTCTGCTCCAGCCCGACAACTTCCTTCTTTAGGCTCATTTCTCCCGAGTACATCTCAGGTTTCTGGCGTCTCGGGTTCCTCCTCTGGCGCTCACCCTTTGAAACGCGGGAGAGGTTCTTGGCGCAGATCTAAGGGCAGAGGAAGAGCTCAACCTCCAAGAGGTCCTTCTTCTTCTTCCTTGTCTGTGCGTAAAGAATTTTCGGAAGTAGGAGTCATTACCTCGCCCCGAGACCGCAGTAGGAGCTTGTCTCTCTTGCCCTTGGTTATCTTGGCAGGAGAGAGCAGTGGATGCTTGGGTAGTGGAGGTCCTGAAGGTAGATTACGAGATCCCTTTTGTTTCGAGACCTCCACTTTCCAATCGTTTTCTTGAGTTCAGCAGTTATTCCTCTCACTCAACTAGGGGTCAAGCCTTGGAGAAGCTTTCGGCCCTCTTGGAGAAGGATGCCATAGAGCGAGCTCCTTCTCCCAGGTTATACTCATGGGTGATTGTGGTTTGTTCCGACACGGCATACAAACCTTCGGTCCTTTTACAATAGGAAGATAGCGGCAGCTGGATAGGTCGTAAGCTTTCGAACAAGGGGTTCGGTAGTTAACTGCTTGTCCGACAGGCGCGCGCCGCGCGCGACTGGAGGTAAACAAATCACTTTTGCTTTCGGCCTCACAGTGGATGGACGTGTGTGTCGCTCTCTGCCCGCTGCTCGTCGTTGCTTTCTAGTTTGTTTGTAATTGTGTATGAAAGAGCTTGTAAGTACAGTTTTCTCTCTTATCATATTAATTACGCTGCAATTGAATTATGATGGAATCTCCACGCCTCGCTACCCCAAGGAGACTTTGCCCGGGTACCGAAGGGCGCAAAGCGGGAAGTTCAGATCATTCCGAGATTGACCCTCATGTGTTGTGTGCTCGGTGCCGGGGCGCGAATGCACCCGGGCCGAGCCCTGTGATGTTTGTATTGACTGGTCGGAGGCGCAGTGGGACATTGTATGAGGGCAGGAAGAAGCGAAGGCCTCCAAAGGAGTCGTCGGAAAGCTCTCCCGCGACTCCTTTGGTGACGGACACTTCGTCTTCTTTCCTGCCGCCCGCTCAACTTCCACGTCTCGCGCCTTCCCCTTCGGGGGCGGTGTCTAGGTCCTTCTCCTCTCCCGATGTGTCGATGTGAGGAGGAGGGCGCTAGAGTACCCCGACGTAGAGTTGTACTCTGGGTCCTCTATCCGCTCGTCTTCGCGCGAGCGGGTAGAGGATCCTCCTAATCACCCGACTTTTGCCTCCTCAGGTGCGGTTGCCGTGAAGGATGACCTCGGACAGGTGTGGGCATCGTTGGGACTGCAGGGCGTGCCGAGTGTCCAGGGGCTGCTCTATCATCTCGCTGGCTCCGTGGCGGTTACGCATGCTACGGTCACAACCACCACCACGACCCTGACAACACCTGGCTACGCGTCACCTCCTCACCTGGTGTACACCCAGCACGCGGTCTCTGTGACACCCACAACATCGGTGCAGGGGCCAGTCGCCGTAACTCGGGGGAGTGTGATGCCAGCCACCTGGGTTTGCTGTGCTGCCGCGACCGGACTTCATGTGCCCGAAGAGCTCGCCCCTGGACCTCCCACCGGTACCGATGACGTCTGTGCGTTGGTTGCAGCCAGCTGTATCCTGCCGTACCTGCCGTGACCACCGCTGCTGTTCCTGTTCCTGATCCTGCCGTGTCTGCTGCCGTTCCTGTGATGCTCGCACCTGCTGATGTTGTTCCCGTTCCTGGCGCCGCTGCTCCCGATGCTGGTCTGTTCGGACAGGTACGTCCGGGCCCTGTTGCTTCGGCAACAGCAGCCCCGGCTCCGTCCTGGATGACAGACCTGACGTCGGTCCTGAGGAGGTTGACGAGGAAGAAGAAGAAGAGGAGGAAGGTGTCGTCGTCGTCTTCATCGTCTTCTTCGTCGTCGTCGTCTGCCGCCTCTTCCCCTTCTTTTTCTTCTAAGGCTCCCACCCCCGCCTAAGAAGAAGAAGGTCGCCTCCCCCCCCCCTAAGAAGTAAGAAGCTCCTTCGGGAGCTTCTAAGGGCCCGTCTCGCTCTGGTGAGACGGGGGGTTTTCTTCCGCTGGTCGCCCTGCTCCTTCGGGAGCAGGACCCGTCTCTTCTCCGCAAGGAAGAAGACTACGGGGACCAGAGGGGTGCCGGCTAACACCGGCACTTCCTCACCTGCTGTCAGTGGTTCGGCCACAGCAGCAGGATCCGGCTCGGCCGCTCGTTCGCGAGAGGTACCGAGTGTACGGTCGCCTTACCCAGCGACCGTGCAGCCAGGAACCAGACCTCTGAGTCCGCTCAGCGTCAGGTTCACGGCACGGAGCGGAAGACTGGTGACAGCCGCTCACGCGACTCTCACCAGACCAGCTCTCGCTCTCGCGGCGAGCAGCTGGCTACCCGGGCGGAACAGTGACGGTCCATGACCGGCCACGGGCTGAGGCTGGGAAGAGGTCCCCCCGTTCGCCGGCACCAGCCACGGCTGGTACCAGCGAACTGACGCACCGTGAGGACACGCACCGGTCTCACCGTGCCAGTGGAACTCGCCGGTCGCCTGACCGTCGCTCTTACAGAGAGCGATCGGGTACCGGGTAACCAGCACCAGCTCCCTCTGACACACGAGACCCGGGGCCGCTTGTTCTCGGTCCAGCCGTTCTCCACAGCGAGACGGCTCGACTAGGTCTGCAGCTCGATCGCCACCGGCGGGTTGACGATCGCCTGCAGTCCTCCAAGCCCGCTGGTTCTGCCAGTGAGCGAGGAGAGAGCGTCAGTTCTGCCCTCCTCCCCAATACCTTCAACCTCCTCGGGTTACACCGGGAGGGGCGAGGTATTGAGGGAAAGTGATCGTTGAAGGGTGCGCCCTTCAGGATCCCGCCACGTCGTCGTACGTACCAGGCTCGGTTCTCGGACCAGCCAGGTCTACGCACAGGTGGTTGGAGGAGGACCCGAGAGGGGGCTGTCGCTGCTCCTCTCCTGGAGGGAGGAGGGTCTCGGGAGGTGCTCCTGTTTGAGGGACTGGACGGTCCGACTCCACAGGATGCAGTCACTCCTGAGATCCAGAGGAACTTTGCCGAGGTTATTGCGCTGATTCGTCAGCACAACGACCTCGGGGAAGGATCGCCGCTCCCACCATCCGAGCCCACGTCCCGGCTCGAGTCGTTCTGGGGCCCGAAGAGGGAACCCAGACCGACGGTGGGTTTGCCGCGGTCAGAGCTGGCTGACTCAGTGCTGGACCAAGTTGAATCACTTGTCTCTGGACAGGACTGGTTCACTGAAGTCTGGCAGGTCTAGCAAGCTACTTCCACCTCCTCTGCTACGACATCGGCGGTTTACGTGCCATCTGAAGATCCGATGCCGCCCAAACAGGTGAACCCGGAGTTAGCGAGGCTGACTCCGGGTGTGTCTCTGCAACAGCTCCTGTCCGAGAACCTGTGGTTCTCGCAGCAAGAGGCACTAGGCCTGGAATCTACCGCCATGGCAGCTTTCCAGGCCGTCTCCTGGCTAGATCTGTGGTCCCTCACAGTATCTAAGGTCGCAGCCAAAACTCTGGGGAATTTCTCCCGAAGAAGGATGACTCGGCCCTTCAGGAGGAACTTTGCCAGTCTGGGGAAGAGCCATCTCTTTCCTTGCCCACCAGACGGTGAACCTGTGGGCCAACCTGGTTCTCCGAACGAAGGGACGCTGTCCTTACTCGGGTTTCCAGGGCGGCCGGGCGTGAAGCGGCATTGGGACTTCGAAACGGACCTTTACGGAGTTCCACGTCTCTCTTCCCAGGAGAGATGGTGGACGCTGCGGTGGACAGACGGCGCACTGAGGACAGTGACCGTCTGGTTCACCAGGCAGTCTCGAAGGCTTCTGGGCAGCCTCGGACTGCGGCCAAGTCTAAGAGCTCGGCTAGCGCTTCCTCGGCTGCTAAGACGGTTGCTGCGTCGAAGCCCCGAGGAATGACTCTGTCTTCTTCGACTTCTGGCAAGGGGGGCCGTAACCAGCCCTCCTCCCAGCCCTCCTCATCCCGTGGAGGCTCTGGGAAGAAGTCGAAGAAAGGGGGGAAACGCTAGGGACGGCGTTCCCCCTCACCTGCTGACGGAAGTGGGGGGGGGGACTGACTGGCCAGCCATTGGGGCAACTTGGCAGCGCTACGGCGCCGAGACCTGGATTGTAGATGTCCTTCGGGAGGGATATCTATTACCCTTCGAATCTCGGCCACCCCTCACCTCCAACCCGGTCCAACAGCAGTCGTACGTCCACGGGTCACCGAAGGACGTAGCACTCAGACAGGAGATCAAGACCATGCTGAGCAGAGAGCTGTAGAGATCGTCACGGATCAGTCACCGGGCTTTTACAGTCGACTCTTCCTGGTGGAAAAGTCTACGGGAGGCTGGCGCCCGGTGATAGATCTCTCTCCCCTGAACCGGTTCGTTCGCCAGACCCGGTTCACGATGGAGACGGCACGCCAGTGCTCCGACTCATCAGGGAGAACGATTTCATGCTTTCAGTGGACTTGAAGGATGCGTATTTCCAAATACCCATTCATCAGTCCTCCAGAAAGTACCTCCGCTTCATCCTCGACGGGACGGTTGTACCAGTTCAGGGCACTGTGCTTCGGTCTCTCAACCGCCCCACAGGTGTTTCACGCGAGTGTTCACTCTGGTGTCTGCTTGGGCCCATTCGCACGGGATACGTCTGATGAGTATCCCGACGATTGGTTAGTCCTGGCGAGCTCCCGCTCGCAGTTGCTACAGGACAGGGATCGACTGCTCGAGTTCTGTCGCGATCTGGGGATCGTTGTGAACTTCGAGAAGTCCGATCTCGAGCCCAAGCAGAGGATGAAGTACCTGGGTATGCTGATCGACACGTTAGCAGGGCGAGTCTTCCCCGCAGACTCCCGGATCAGCAGATTCAGAGAGGCAGCCAACCAGTTCCTGTCTCGGCAGGAACAGGTAGCTCAGCGATGGCAAGTCGTGATCGGACACCTGTCGTCACTCGAGAAGTTAGTCCCTCACGGGCGTCTTCACCTGCGGTCTCTTCAATGGAGACTAAAGGAGAGTTGGTCACAGGCGACGGATCCCCCAAGCTTTCCAGTGTCACTGACACAGGAGGTGAGGCAGGACCTAGCCTGGTGGCTCGACGACAGGAACCTCTTAAGAGGAGTGCCTCTGAGCACTCCCCCCCCGGACATGCAGCTGTTCTCAGACGCATCGACCGAGGGATGGGGCGCACACCTGGAGGAGTTGCTGACTTCAGGAGTGTGGGACGAGAACGACAAGCACCTTCACATCAATGTACTGGAACTCAAGGCAGCGTTCCTCGCTCTCCAAGAGTTTCAGGACCGCTTGATGGGACACTCAGTGGTGTTGATGTGCGACAACACCACGGTGGTGGCCTACGTCAACAAACGGGGGCCTAGTGTCTCTCCCGTTGTACCAGTTGACTCGGCAGGTGCACGAGTGGGCTCAGGCACACTCAATAGAGCTGTCGGCACGCACATTCCAGGGAAGAGGAATGTAGTAGCAGACACGCTCAGCCGTCGGGATCAGGTGATAGGGACCGAATGGTCTCTACACCAGGACGTGGCGGAAAGGCTCTTCGACCTGTGGGGGCGACCAGTCGTGGATCTGTTCGCCACCCGGCACAACAGGAAGCTCCAGGTGTTCTTCTCGGCCGTGCCGGACCCATGGGCAGCTGCAGAGGACGCTCTTCAACACCCGTGGGACAACCTCTTCGCCTATGCCTTTCCCCCGTTCAGCCTGATTCGCAAGGTGATCAGTCGAGCGCTGGTCACCCCGAATCTCAGGATGATCCTGGTGGCTCCCAAATGGCCACAGGCCATTTGGTATCCGGACCTGCTGGCTCTTCTCGCAGGAGAACCGAGAGAGATTCCCCCTTGGCACAACCTTCTCGCCCAGCCACACGTCGAGCGGTACCAACCGAGCAGTCCAGTCCCTACGTCTTTCACGGCTGGCTGTTATCCACCATCTCTTGCGAACGAGAGGCTTTTCTCGTAGCGCAGCAACAGAGATGGCTGGAAACGTCCGTCAGTCCTCTGCAGCTGTGTACCAGGGGAAGTGGGCCGTCTTCTGTGGTTGGTGTCGTAGACGGGGTCTATCTCCTCTCAGAGCCACTCTTCAGCAGGTAGCGGATTTCCTCGTGTTTCTTCGCCGAGAGAAGCTCCTTTCAGTCCCCACAGTTAAAGGATACAGAGCCGCCTTGGCGCTCGTCCTGAAACTGAGGGGGCTGGACATCTCGAACTCGTTCGAGATCTCCTTGCTGATGAGGAGCTTCGAGAGGTCTTGCCCACCCAGGGAACTCAGGCCCCCTGCGTGGGGACGTGACTCTCGTCCTTAGGAGTCGACTCGAACGCCGTTCGAGCCACTCCGAGAGTCGTCAGACAGGGATCTGACCCTCAAGACCCTCTTCTTGCTGGCCCTGGCATCGGCGAAGAGAGTAGGGGAACTTCATGGTCTTTCCTATGATGTACGACACTCCAGGGGATGGGGATCCGTGACGCTCGATTTCGTCCCGAACTTCGTTGCGAAGACTCAGAAACCGTCAGTCCCTGATGACAGGTTCGAGTCATTCACGATTCCCTCCCTATTGGACTTCACCGATAATGATGCGGATGAGATGCTGCTTTGTCCTGTGAGGGCGCTACGGCGCTATCTGAAGAGAACTCGACAACCCTCAGGCCTGAGTGTCGACGCCTCTTCGTTAGCACGGGCCGGGGTCACCAAGAAAGAAGTATCCAAGAACACTCTTTCATTCTGGCTGCGTGAGGTCATCAGGAGGGCGTATGAGGCTGATGGTAGTGACGACATCCGTACGTCCCGTCCGAGAGCTCACGAAGTCAGAAGTATTGGCCCCTCGTTGGCGTTTCGCAAGAACTTCTCCGTGGCGCAGGTCTTGAAGGCAGGGGTCTGGTCTAACCAGACTACCTTTACGTCCTTCTACCTTCGGGATATTGCCCACAGGTCCTTGGATACCTTTTCCTTGGGACCCGTGGTGGCTGCTCAACAAGTTGTGTAGCTAACCCAGACCCTCGCAGGCTGAACAGCATCGAGTCCTGGTGTGACTGTGTGGATGGATGTGTGAGTGAGTGAGTGACTGGCTCTCTCTTCCCATCTTTTCCTTCCCCTCTACCTGTGGGCAGAGGGCCATGGTCGTCACTACGCTGGATGAGGACGAGATGCAGGTGAGCTATATGACAGAGCCCCATCCTATCCCTTTCACTAGGGATAGGAGCAGAATATCCACCACTTCCTTCTACAAGGGGGGGAAGTGGATGCCTACAAGAGTCAAACCCATGACTTTATATTTGCTCCTGTACAGGAACAAGTTCTTGCATTGCTGGTACTAAGAGATGCGCATGCCCCTCTCTTAGTACTCGGTCCAGAGGTCTGACCATTGATCCTGCGGTGCACACCCCGATCAATCGGACAGAGGCTTGGATCCCTCCCTCGCTCTTACGACCGAGGGAAGCTTCCAAGGTAGGGCGAACACCAGTCTGTTCACAAAAGACTCAGATTCCACCCACCAAGAAGTGAGTCTTCCTATTGTAAAAGGACCGAAGGTTTGTATGCCGTGTCGGAACAAATGACAATTTGTCCAAAATTGCATTTTTCCTAACTATACAAACCTGAGGTCCTTTTACACATAGCCCCACCTCATGCCACCCCTCACTCTGCAGTTTTTGCTTGGGCCAAAGCAAAAGTGATTTGTTTACCTCCCAGTCGCCCGCGGCGCGCGCCTGTCGACAAGCAGTTAACTACCGAACCCCTTGTTCGAAAGCTTACGACCTATCCAGCTGCCGCTAGTATCTTCCTATTGTAAAAGGACCTCAGGTTTGTATAGTTAGGAAAAATGCAATTTTGGACAAATTGTCATTTTAAAGGCCTCGGGTGCCTGGCGCCCCATCATAGATCTCTCGGTCCTGAACAAGTTCATTCTGAATCCAAGTTCCGGATGGAGACGGTTCAGACTATTCTTTCATCCATCAGGAAGGCGGACTGAATTATTTCCATTGATCTGCAAGGTGCTTATCTGCAAATCCCCATCCATCCAAAGAGCATACCTTACCTTCGGTTTTTCACGGACTCAGGAGTTTTCCAGTTCAAGGCCCTTTGTTTCGGCCTCATTGTTGCTCCACAGGTCTTCTCTCAGGTGATGGCTCCTGTTACGGTTATTCTGCATTGGTTAAAAGTGAGGATGCTTCAATATTTGGACGATTGGCTAGTCAAGGCCGACTCTCGGGAAATGTTCCCGGTCAAGGGAGATAGTTTGGTTGCTTTGTGTTGAGTTGGGCACTCGTGTCAACAACAAATCCAATCTGATCCCTTGCTAGATCATGACTTATCTGGGGATTGTTTTGAATTCCTAAATTTTGAGGGCTTCTCCCTCTCAGAAATGGATAGACAAGCTTCTAAGTCTGGCTGAAGAATTTCTGTCCTCTGTAGTGCAGCCAGTCTCTCTTTGGAGGACTCTCCTGGGCCATTTGTCATCCCTCATCCAACTGGTTCCCGTAGGTCATCTCAGAATGAGGTCCCTTCAGTCGACCCTTGGCCTGTCATGGGATTTCGTGTCCGAGGACATGATAGTTGCTTCCTTTCCACAATGTCGGAAGGATCTCCGTTGGTGGATACAAGTTCACTGCCTCAAGTCAAGGACGTCTCTTCTTTCAGTTCTGCTGGACCTAATGTTTTGGTCAGACGCCTTGGATCAAGGTTAGGGCATGTATCTGGGCTCTGAATTCACTTCAGGCCTTGGCCAGAGGAAGAGAGGATCATGTCAATAAATTGGAGAGAACTAAGGGCAGTGTATCTAGGCCTTCTTTCATTTCAGGTTGTAGAAATCTTTGTTGACAACACCACAGCATCGTCGACAACAGCAGTCTTGTACTTAAGAAACCAAGGTGGTACACAGTCAGACCTTCTCACTCAAGAAGCCCGATCAATTCTTTGTTAGGCGGAAGACAGGAGGATTACTTTGGTCCCTCAGTTTATCCTGGGCCATCACAACGTCTTAGCAGATGCCTTGTTGAGACCGAACGAAGTTCAAGGGTCAGAGTGGACACTTCGCTAGGAAGTCTTCGACAGCCTCAGAAAGAGTGCCGAGACTGACGCTTTTTTGCAGAACTGGGAAGGCCTTTAAGCATATGCTTTTCCTCTGTTCGCTGTGGTGAGGTAAGTTCTTAACAAAGTGAGGGCGACCAAGCGTCTGGATCTCACCTTGATTGCCCCTTCTGGCCACAGAAGGAGTGGTTTCACGATCTACTGGAAGCACTGGTGGAGCCCCACCTTTGTCTGACAGAGAGACCAGATCTTCTCAAACAACCTCATTTTCATCGGTTCCATCAGAGGCTCCACATACTTCATCTTCATGCTTGGAGACTGTCAGGAGATTTTCCAAGCAGGAAGGGTTCTCCAGTGTGGCTTGGCAGCTGGCTCTTGTCAGACGGCAATCAGCCAGAGTAATTTATCAAGCTAAATGGTCGGTTTTCAGATTTTGGTGTAGGTCTCAACGACATTTAATTTCTAGACCTTCCTAATGGAAAATAGTGGAGTTTTTAGTTTGTTTACATCAAGATGGGCCTCATCTTTGTGCATAAGGGTCATAGGTTGATGCTTTCGTATGTTTTTAAGGTGAGGCTCCCTGAAATCTCTTCTTATGTCATTAGAGATTTAATTCAATCTTTTTCCCCTATCTTGACCCAGTCTGCAGTTGTCTCCTCCGACATGGGACGTTAATAAAGTCCTTCAAGCCTTGAGGTTCCCTCCATTTGAGCCTTTGAATGTGACCGATTTTAGGGATCTTTCTTCTAAGACACTTTTCCTTGTCTCGCTGGCAACAGCCAAGCACTTTTCTGGTTGCCAGATCTGGACAAGACATGATTTTGTCATACCTTCCCAAATTTGTTGCAAAGACTGAATCGTCAGATAATCACATTCCCAGGTCTTTTGCCCTGAAGTCGCTAGTCAACTTTGTCAGTAATTTGAATGAGGAATTAGTTCTTTGCCCTGTTAGGGCACCCTCATACTATTTACATCGCACGAAGAACATTCTGGGTCGTCTCCATCATCTATTTGTTTCATCCCGAAATGTCAAGAGACCATGTCAAAGAATGGTGTATCCTTTTTCCTCAGAGATCTTATTGTTAAAACTGGTGGTTCGCTTGCTCATGAAGGCCAGGTGCAGAGAGCACACAGTATTAGAACAGTCGCTACATCGGTAGCTTTAATGAAGAATGTCTGTCGCCAAGGTGTTTGAGGCAGTGACGGTGTTCTAATTCTGTTTTTGCATCTTTTTATATGAGGGATGTATCTTTAGTTCTAGGCGACCTTTGTTCTTTGGGCCCGTTGGTGATGGTCGTCAGGCGGGAGAATTAGGTAGTCTTCCTGATTTATGTTTGGTTGCGACCTTTATCTTATTTTTGTTGTATTTCTATTCTTGGTTTTTTGCATTATAACTTGTGGTTTTTGGTTTAGTTATAATGGGAATTAGTCAGTTTGGTATTTATAGGTGTTGTTGATGACATAAGGACTGCCCGCTTTGATGACTCACGCTGCTTCCATTGTCAGTCTGACATTGGACCAGCCTCTGGATTGTCTGTACTGGCGACTATGCTTTTCCCGAAGTCGATGCTGACCTAGGACTAGCCACTGGTTCGCCTGTCCTGATGACTCACACTTCTTTCATTGTCTTTCTGGACGGGGAATTAGTCGATGGGTTGTCTGCTGTCATCTGGTGACTTGTTCACCATATACTTTTTGTCTCACATGTTTTCTCGGAGTCAGACACTCACGCGAGATCAGGCGACATTTAGTAGCTCAGAGTTTCTTGTTGATGAAATCGGTTGCGTTGATACACCCTCCGATGATCATTTAACATGAGACCAGTTTGGACTGTCAGGCACTCATCCTCCAGGACTGAGTCACCTTTCGCTCCACGCTCCTATCTCTTGGCACCAGAAAGCTTGAGCCAGGAGTCACTCATGAGATGATATCACTGCTGGTGATGTTGAGTTGCATTGATACACCCCAATGTTCTCTTAGCTTTGAATCGCCCTGGCACTCCAGGCACTCATCCTTCAGGAAAGAGTCGACAATACCAGCTCCTCTCTCTTGGCGCCAGATATTCGTGAGAGAGCTGGTGTCGCTGGTGGTTTTAGTGCTTGGTGAAGTCATCAGGGTGCAGCCTTGCTGTCCTTGACGTTGTCTGACTTGTCACCTGGTTGGTCACCTGACCTTTGTACTGGCAGACTGACTATGCACTTACTCCTTGTCCTTTTCTACCGCATTTTGGCGGCTTTATGGTAGGAGACTTAGAGTTCTTAGTATCTTAGACTTTGGGTTGAGTTATTAACTCGGCATATGATATATATATCTTTGTTTTTTATGTCTTGTTATTAATTTTTCTTTTTCTTCCTTTTCCATTAATTGGATTAGGTTGGTTCCTCCAATTCTGCCCGAAAGGGAAATTTTATTCAGATACCCTCCTCCTTTTCAATGTGGTTAATCAGGCTAGATAAATTATATTAACCGTCTTGCTCACAGGCTGAAAATATAAGGGTGTAATGTACATGACTTTTCCCCCGGCCAAAAAGAATGCGCATGGAAAAGTTTTTTGTTAAAATTCAGTATGTCTGACCTATATGTAAGTGTTATTATGTCAGCAAATGATTGAATTATTTCCTAAAGCAATCAGAACATCTTTGCGAGGCTTAGAAATAATAAAAATGATTTGATGATTGTGAAATTTTAAAGAAAAATCGTATAGATGTATTTTGGAAATAATCATGAAAAATATAATAATTAGGTCTGAGGAGTTTATTTTTTACCTAAATTGTGTAGAAATGTTTGATCTTTCACATGGAAGCAGTAATTTTGCTATTAAGTATTTGCTAATGAGCTTTAATTTATTAAAAAATGCTAATTTTCATACAATGAACTTACCTGTCAGATATATACATAGCTAAGACTCCGTCGTCCCCGACAGAAATTCAAATTTCGCGCCACTCGCTACCGGTAGGTCAGGTGATCTACCTGCCTGCCCTGGGCGGCAGACTAGGAACCAAATCATCCCCCGTTTTCTATCATATTTTCTCTGTCGCCGGTGGTATCAACATTGTTGTTACTACCTCCTGACTGGAATTCGCTTTTCTAGACTTTATTGATCATCTTTATTGGATTTCTTGGTGACGTACTGGATCGTTGTTTTGGCATTCGCTACTGTGGACTGGATTTGGACTGCTTTTTGATTTTTCTATTAGAATGTCTGATTCAAGTGTTAGTGTGAGAGTGTGTGTGAATGTAGGCTGCAAGGTGAGGATACCGAAGGCTTCGGTTGATCCTCACACTGTATGTCGTAAATGTAGGGGGTTTGACTGTTCTTTGGCTAACACCTGTATTGAGTGTGAAAAGTTGAATGCTAATGAATGGAAGACTCTAACTTCTTACTTGAAGAAGTTAGAGAGGGATAGGATTAGACGAGCTGCACAAAAGAGTGTGAGTACAAGGCCTATTGAGCCTTTTCCTGAGTCTAACTCTCCTTGTATTAATGAATATGATTCTCCCTATGTATCTGAATCCTCACAGGCTTTGCATTCGGATTCGGCTTCTGAAATCGCCAATCTGAAGGCTACTCTTCGTAAAATGAAGACAAAGATGGCGGCCATGCAAGGTAAGGCTAGTGATTGTGAATTACTAAGTGAAGTGAGTGTTCCCAGTGTTGTGGAGGGGGCGTCTGACCGTCCCTGCGATGCTCCCAGGCCTAGACCTCTTCCAAACTCACATACCCAGAGGAGTAGGAAAGTCGAAAGTCGTACGGAGGTTGTGGGGAATTCCCAACGGTCAGGCGTCCCTTCAGCAGGTTCTGTTTCGTTACAGTCTGCTCAGGACCGCTCAAATAGAAGCGTCCTACGAGATTGTTTCTCGTCGTCCGGTTCTCCTTCACCTAAACGAGGGTGGAAGGACTCGGATCTTTCTAGGCCACTGAAAAGGCATTGGAAAGAGCGCGCGTTCGACTCGAGCCCGGAGCGCTTCTTCTGGAGGAAGATCCTTCTGCTATCAAGAAGGCTAAGCTGGTTTCGACGCCTCCTAGAGATGTATTTGATGAGCGCACTTCTTCGAGTTCTCCTGCTTCTTCTATTGAAGAGGACGCTGGGGTGGCTTCCAAGAGGATTTTGCTGGCAGTTCAAGAGCAGATTGCCTCTTTGGTGGGAGTTCTTTCAAGGGATCCCCCTCGCAAGAAAGACGCTAGACTTCCTATTAAGAAGTCTCGTCTTCTTTCTCCAGCTAGACGTGAAGCGTCCGCCAGACATAGACGTCTTCCAGGCAAGAAGAAGAGGCGTACAAACGTCAGGATCTTTCTGAGCTAGTTGCTCGAGATCAGGATACGCTCAGGCTGAGGCTCCAGCCAGGCGCGAGGCGCCAGTTAGGCGTGAGGATCCAGCCAAGCGCGAGGCGCCAGCCAAGCGCGAGGCGCAGCAAGCGAGGCGCCAGCCAAGCGCGAAGTTTCAGCCAGGCGCGAGGCGCCAGCCAGGAGCGAGGCACCAGCCAGGCGCGAGGAGTTGCGTGAGGCGCCAGACAAGCGCGAGACGTCAGCCAGGCGCGAGATGCCAGCCAAGCTACACGCTCCAGCCAAGCGTCAAGCGCCAGCCAGGCGCGAGGCGCCAGACAAGCGCGAGGCGCCAGACAAGCGCGAGGCGCCAGACAAGCGCGAGGCGCCAGCCAAGCGCGAGGAGTTTTTCAGGCGCGAGAAGTCAAGCAGACGCGAGACTTCTTTTAGATGTGAGAGAGAGTCAGTTCACTCGATGAGCCCCTCTCCTAGTAGGAGTTTGTCTCCAGTAGAGAGAGAACGGGATGAAGATCCTCTCGTTTTCCAGGCCGATTCTCCACAAGGTGTAGAAGGAGATTCGGAAGAAGAGGGAGACGGTAGAGAAGGAGTCTCGAACTATAAAGTTCTGACTGACCTTCTTTTACGAGAATACGGAGATTCTTTAACTCCTGCCGCTCCTCCTTCGCCTCGATCACTGTTTTCGAGTGCGATTGTGCCTAAGTCTTCGTCGGTCTTGAAGATGAGACCTACGATCTCTATGAAGAGAGCGCTTCAGTCCTTAGACAAATGGATGTTGTCTAAGAAGGATCTGGGCAGAACTACCTTCTGTATGCCTCCAGCCATACTTTCTGGCAAGAGAGGTTTCTGGTACCGAACTGGGGAGAACATGGGCCTTTCTCTCCCAGCGGCAGCGAAGCAAGACTTCTCAACCTTGGTTGACTCGTCAAGGAGACACGCTTTGAATGGAGCTCGCGTGTCTTGGGCTATTTCGGAGACGGATCATCTCCTCAAGGGACTCTTCCATATTTTGGAAGTGTTTAATTTCCTAGACTGGTCCCTTGGGGTGATGTCTAAGAAAGCTCACGACTCGGATGGTCTTGACCGCCCAGAAGTAATGTTCTCAGTATTCTTGCTTGTATTGACAAGGCGGTACAAGACGGATCGGGAGAAATCTCCTCTCTTTTCGGAGCAGTACTCCTTAAGAAGAGGAGTATTTTTAGTTCATTCCTAACAAAGGCGGTTTCTCCCTCACAGAGAGCAGCCCTGGTTTTCGCTCCCATGTCTGACTTCCTGTTTCCTTCTCAGTTAGTGAAGGACATTTCTCGATCACTGACTGAGAAGGCGACTCAGGATCTTCTCCTGCAAACTGCAAGGAAGAAGAGACCTCTTGTTTCTGTAGACAAGAAAGGACCGACTTCTACGGTTCAGCCCTTTCGAGGAGGGCCTCTCTCCAGAGCTACCTCTAAGAGAAGAGGTCTTGAGAGGAGAGGTAAGGCTCCTTCCCGTCCCTTTAAGAAAGGGAAGTGAGACAGACAGCCTCCAAACACCAGTGGGGGCCAGGCTTCTCGAATTTGCAGACGCCTGGTCACTCATAAACTCAGACGCCTCTTCCATGTCCATAATAAGGAAGGGATATCTTATCCCCTTCCAAGACAGTCCTCCGCTAACGACCATTCCGCGGGAACTGTCAGCCAGATACAGGGACCCTGTACTGAGGGATACTCTTCGTCTGATGGTGAATCAAATGTGGGACAAAAGAGCTATAGAACTGGTTCTAGAGCAAAACTCTCCGGGGTTTTACAATCGGCTTTTCCTGGTTGCGAAAGCCTCGGGGGGCTGGAGACCAGTTCTAGATGTCAGCGCTCTGAACAAGCCACAGCGCCTCAGGTCTTCACAAGCCTGATGAAGAATGTGGCGAGGTGTCTTCACCTCAAAGGCGTCAACATCTCTCTATATTTGGACGATTGGCTCATCAGGGCCAGAACAGAGAGACAGTGTTTGGAGGACCTTTCTTTGACCCTAGACCTGATAAAGGCGTTGGGACTACTCGTGAACCTCGAGAAGTCACAGCTGATTCCCAGACAGAACTTGGTCTATCTGGGGATTCAGATGGATTCTCGGGGTTTTCGAGTATTTCCTTCGCAAGAGAGAATTGTGAAAGGCTTGGAAAAAGTCTCTCTCTTCTTAGGGAAAGAACGAACTTCGGCGAGGGAATGGTTAAGCCTACTAGGCACCCTTTCCTCGCTCGAACAGTTCTTTCCTCTAGGAAGACTACATCTTCGCCCTCTTCAGTTTTTCCTAAAGAGATCGTGGAACTGGAAGACGGGACTTCTCTCCGACAGTTTTCTCCTTCCAAGGGAAATGAAACCACACCTGCAATGGTGGTTGTCCCCTCTAACAGAGAACAAGGGAATTTCTCTGGAAGTTCCGAACCCAAACCGAGTGTTGTTTTCCGACGCATCGGAGAAGGGTTGGGGAGCAACACTAGGACCGAGAGAAGTGTCAGGCACCTGGAAGACAGCACAGGTGTCCTGGCACATAAATTGCAAAGAACTTCTAGCAGTTCACTTAGCGCTAAAGTTCTTCGAACCCTTTGTGACGAACAGGGTGGTCCAAGTGAATGTGGACAACACTACAGCCCTGTCCTACATTCGGAAGCAGGGAGGAACGCACTCCGTGTCGCTGTACGAGATAGCAAGAGATCTGCTAATTTGGGCCTCACAAAGAAACATCGCCCTCCTAACAAGATTTGTTCAGGGGACGAGAAACATCAGGGCGGACAGACTGAGCAGGAGAAGCCAGGTCCTTCACACAGAATGGACTCCTTCATTCAGAGGTGTGTCAGAGTCTTTGGATCTTTGGGGCACTCCTCACGTAGATCTGTTCGCCACATTCCTTTCCAAAAGGCTGGAAGTCTTTTGTTCAGTGGTGGAAGACCCAAGAGCTCTCGTGGTCGATGCCTTCCTGCTGGACTGGTCTCATGTGGACGTGTACGCTTTCCCCCCTTTCAAAATCCTGGGACAAGTGTTGAGAAAGTTCGTAGCGTCCAACGGGACAAGGATGACCCTGATAGCCCCGTTTGGCCAGCACAAGATTGGTTTGCAGAGGTGCTGGAGTGGACAGTAGACTTCCCAAGATCCCTTCCAAAAAGGATGGATCTTCTCAGACAGCCACACTTCGAGAGGTTTCATCAAAAAAACCTCCCCGCTCTCGCTCTGACTGCCTTTCGACTATCGAAAGACTTGTCAGAGCGAGGGGGTTTTCTCGCGAAGCTGGAAGCGCTATCGCTAGAGCCCGCAGAGCTTCCACTAGACGAGTCTATCCAGTCGAAAAAAGTGGGAGGTATTCAGAAGGTGGTGCAAGTCTAAGAAGTTGTCCTCCTCCAGTACCTCTATAACCGAAATCGCCGATTTCCTGTTGTTCTTGAGAGAGGTCTCTCATTTGTCTGTATCGACAATCAAAGGATACAAGAGTATGCTGTCGGCAGTATTTAGAAACAGAGGCCTAGACATTGCTGACAATAAAGATCTGCACGACTTGATTAGATCGTTTGAAACGACAAAATCGAAGGCACTAACTCCACCCAGCTGGAACCTGGACGTAGTTCTCAAGTTCCTTTCGTCGGACAGATTTGAGCCTCCCCACGTAGCTTCGTTCAGGGATATAACAAGAAAATGCTTGTTTCTCCTATCTTGGCGACAGCCAAAAGAGTTGGCGAACTTCATGCCCTAGAAGATGAAGTCGGCTTTAACAAAGACTCGGCCTTTTGCTCGTTAGAAACTCTGTTTTCTAGCGAAGAAGAAAAATCCATCGAATCCCTGGCCCAAGAGATTCGAGATCAAAGGCTTATCGAGTCTAGTAGGGAGAGAAACAGAGAGGTCTCTTTGCCCGGTAAGAGCCTTGAAGTTCTTATTACAAAGAAAGAAACAAATGGGAGGCTCTAGACAAAGTCTTTGGTGTTCGATTAAGGACCCCCACAAGAATCATGTCTAAGAAACGCATTAGCTTACTTCATTAGGAGCGTCATTATGGATGCTCACAAGTTCTGTCCTGACGACTCTTTTCCGCTTTTAAGAGTAAAAGCCCATGAAGTTAGAGCAGTGGCGACATCTCTCTCTTTTCAGAAGAATATGTCATTAAAGAAAATCATTGACACGACATATTGGAGGTGCAATTCAGTTTGCATCTCACTATCTTAAAGACGTTCGCGTGACCTACGAGAAATGTTTTTCTCTGGGACCTTTTGTATCGGCGGATACAATACTGGGTACGGGAGCAAACACCATCCTTAAATTTGTACATACCTTCTACTAGATATGTTCTAGATTCCTGCTGACAAAGAGGGGCTTGGTGCAATGCACTGGCGGCAGTCACTGTTGTTCAGTAAGGAACTCTTGTGATATCTTTTAGGGGAGTATTTAAAATTTTTTTTTGAGAATTTTTGTATAAATGAGTTTTTCGTTTCGAGTTATGGGTTGTTTGTTATGAGTTCGGGGATAACTCAGAGCAATTCATATACTAACATGGTGGTTAGGATCAGGTGGTCGGGATTGGTTATGCTCCTTCACAAGTGTTGTCATAGAAGTGGTCCAGTACCCATTGACAAAGTCCTTTTAGGCTCTGCCGAGTAAGCGGTTCTTATACCCATCGACAGACCCACAAGAACTCTAGCCATAGATCTAATATCTCGCTAAAGTCTTGAGGTGACGCAGACTACCGGGCTACAGCCACGAAGTCTACCACCTATCAGGTAGGAACCAAGGTTTTTCTTTTATACCTACAACATATGTTGTTTACCTGTCTATTCCATATTAGCTGTCTCTGACCCTCCACCAAAGGGTGCCAATCAGCTATGTATATATCTGACAGGTAAGTTCATTGTATGAAAATGATATTGTTATAATACAATAAAGTTTCATACATACTTACCTGGCAGATATATACGATTAATGGCCCACCCAGCCTCCCCGCAGGGGACAGGTGGAAGAGAGAAAATATGATAGAAAACGGGGATGGTTCCTAGTCCTGCCGCCCAGGGCAGGCAGGTAGATCACTGACCTACCGGTAGCGAGTGGCGCGAAATTTGAATTTCTGTCGGGGACGACGGAGTCTTAGCTATGTATATATCTGCCAGGTAAGTATGTATGAAAAACTTTATTGTATTATAACAATATCATTTTTTATGGAGTGAAATTGTCAGATTTTCTAACCTACTTCATTGACGTTTTTGTAACATAGCTAAGTAAGCTAGCGGCTTCGGGTTTGCGTTTTCTTCGAGATTCATCATCTGTCAACCCAGTTGTGTCAACTGTGTATTCTATGATTGATGCTTTTTTTTCCGTTAATTTTTCCCGGCCTTCGTAACCTGATTTTTTCGTATCTTCAACCACATTTTACATGTAAATTGCCTAATTCATTCCAACCCCTACAAAAACACCCCAGTAAATTTTATAATAAAGCTAAATTGACCAATAAACAATGAAATACAACAATTTGGACCATTCAATACGTAACCTAACTATGATTACCTGAAAATAAAGTTTATTAGTGTACAGGGTACAAGAAATACTGTACGTACATATGTAGTAAAATATGGAAGCTTACCTTTCGAGTGAGGTGATCCCTGAAAGTGGCGACAGAGGAGGAGAACAAATGGCAGAAAACATGAACACTTAACTTTATGAACACATTAAAAAATGGCAGAAAACATTAACAATAAACTTTAAAAAACACATTAAGAAATGGCAGAAAACATTAACACTTAACTTGACAAAAACTTAATATTAAATTTCTTTTTTTTTTTCTTTTTACAAAATTTCAATTTCTTCACCACTGAATGGATGCCAGTCCGTTTATGGAATTTATCAAACCACTCCCGAGAAGCCTTGAAGTCTGGGGTTGCCGTCGATGTCTCTTTTCCTCCGTCGTCTTTGGCCTGGGCAATCAGATCAGCGAAAATAGCGCTGGCCTTGTGGCAGATTGCCATCTCGGTTATTAGCATATCACCAGCCATTTCTTTGTCCTCAATCTATACAAGAAGCAGCCTCTCCATCTCATCATGCACGTGGCTCCTCTTGTTGGACAAAATATTCACGCCTTGGAAGGTGTAGCTGCTTTGATGGCTTCCTTCTGCTTAAGAATGGTGCCCATCGTTGACGGATTTTGGCCGTATTCCTTAGCGATCACACTCAACTGCATGCTCAACCCATGACTATGTGTAATTAAGTTATTTACTAATTAAGTTCTCACACAACACCACAATGTACAAAGCGAAATCACTAAAACGAATTTACGTTAACAAACTAAATGGTATATGTGAACGAACTAATTCCGTGTGCGTATGATAACGATGATGCCACAGAGTGGCCGAATGACGCCTTTATGTAGAGCACGATGAGGTAGATGCTGACCAATAGGAGAGCAGGATTTTACAGCTGTGACTAGCATCAGGAACCAATGAGAGAGCGGGAGGATGGTGGCGAGTCTACTCAGTTGGCGGCGCGCGAGTTTTAAAATTGTTCTCAGTGGTCTGGGTGAGTCTCGGGACTTTACAGTAACACCCTTTTGTAACCTGAATTATTTTCGTATGCAGAGGCAAAAAAATCTTCGTATTTGCTTTCGTAACTTGAATTTTTCATAAGTTGGACTTTCGTATGTCGAGGTTCCACCATATAATTTATCTAGTCCCACCTACCCTACCCCACGATCTGCCTATCACAACTGATTTTCAAGGGAAGGTTTTGTAACTGTCAATATCAGTTTTGCCAAATGGCGGACAGAATAGGAGGTAACAGGGTTGCCAGTGTGGTAAATTTTGGTGCAGTTTTTGGGG
>NC_087202.1:118077364-118082364 GCF_015104395.2 Macrobrachium nipponense
CTATTGTTAACTTTATCATTTTGGGTGGGATTATTAATCCCTTACCTAACAAATCATATTAAACAGTGAATATGCGTTTACGCAGTGGACCGTCTGTATTTTATACAGATGCATGGATAGGGTCGTTAAGCACCGTAGTGATTAGAAAACACACAAAAACAAGTGGAACACCCGTACAAATCTATATAAATTAGAGGTAACACTATTTCGGGTCATGACAATAAATGCTCCTTTGCAAGTCCCGATCGCAGTTTTAGCCTTGAGTTTTTTGAGTTATATAAAATATCGAACCTCAATGACTCAACTTAACTTTAAAAATACGGCTGGATTGCAAGAAATAACATGCCTATAAAAAACTTTCATCAGGCTAAATGCGCTGACCAGGATCCCTCACTATTTCAAATTTTAGCAAAGAATGAAGTACAAACAGTTAATATTGAATACAGTAGAGATAACTTGGTCTTATAGTAATCGCTCAGTTCCTAATAGTTCGTCATTCATTGCTTTATACGTAACCAGCCAAACAAATAATGCTAAAAAAACACACAATACGTTGCCGATGGTAATAAAGAGAAGGATCCTAATATTACAAAAAGAAATAGAAACAGTAGCCTTTCAGAATCAAACAAGCAAACTCGGTTACTGTGGTACCTAGTCAAGCGGTCAAGGTTAGTCAAAAAACTGCCGAAGTTTTCAAAGCGAAGCAAATTCCACACAATAAGCGACTCTAGCAGAGTGGGGAAAAAGCGATGTTTGTTTCATACATACCGATATCTTTGAATTAAAAAGGATTTTCCTATGAAACACACGACAGTAATAAAGTAATCAGAGCAGGTTTCGTTTTAATACATAAGTTATTATGAGTACTGGTGGATTAAGCCCAACTGTACGCGCCGTAAAAAATTAGAATATCTTGTTTTATTTCTTTAATACACGTAATATCTTGTATTTACGGACTCACCGTCTGTTGTTCGAACTTCCCTAATGAGAAGTCCGGATAAGCGAGCGCTTACTGATACCTCTATAGTTATAAAAAACATTGATCTGTATGTAGTGTAATTGTAAGATCCATCTAGGGGTATACAAAAATATTATCTTACATCCTGCAAAATAGGCGTGTTTATCAAAGGAAAATCCTATAAACCTTCAAAACATATTAAAATCCGTTGAACAAAAATGAGACAGTTAATCAAATAATAACTTATATAAAGGAAACTATACATTTGTCTCATAAATCGTAACATTGTTCAAATGACCCAACAGAATTCTCCCACAACCGCAGTCGCAATTTGCACGCAAAATCTCGAGAAGCATGCACCCTCGAATGTCTTAGTGCGTGTAAAAAGACTTTGCTGGGAAATGAAATTTTTAATCCTTACCGACACTCTGAAATATAACGATTTCCCGCGAACAAAGCCCTAAAAGTATACATATCGTGGATACGGAAGTTATAAATATCGCATTTTTTTATTGAATTGCTAATTTTTAACACGCCCAACCAGTCGTGGATGAATCTCTCTGATAATCTATCTGAAGTAATATCCGTAAAGTCATTCAAGCAGAGGTGATTCAGCAGAAATTTTTTTATATCTTTTATCTGAATACCAGGAAGTTTCTCCACTAGAGTGATCTCTGGGAAAAAAACGGATGTAATTTAACACAAATACGGCGGTCTAAGGACAAACATTAAGCTAATACGTACCTTCGTGTAGAACCCCAATGAATTTCAAAATAGAAATAAATGACGAAGTTGAAAAAAAATGTTAGTAATAGGAGTCATTAGGAAATCAAATAGCCCATATAATTTTTCCCTCAGACGTCATGCCATAAAAGATCGGACTTGGCGTATCTGCGTAGATTTCTGTCGCTTAAACAAGGAAACGACTTCCGATAGTTTCCAGTGCGATATACCGACGACATCTTATCTCTGTTAGGTTAGAATAATTTTTTTTTCACCTACTTGGACTTACTTAAAGGCTTTTACCTGATACCATTACCTAAGTGATTGTACCTCATATACCGTTTTCAGCACACTCAGGGGACATTATCAATTTTTACGTATGCCTCCGGCTTACGTTGCACCCCAATTATAATATGTGTTTGGAGACTTTTAGGGGATAACCTACATGCCTATATGGATGATCTTGTAATCTTTTCTAATACCTTAGAAGTACATTCACATAAAGTAGAGCTAGTGCTACAGAGACAAAGACAAATAATCTCAGAGTAAAATATCTAAATGTGAGTTTTTTAAAACCGAACATGTTTATCTAGGTTTTATGTGTCTGGTCAAGGTCTAAAAGTGGTCCATGGTAAGGTGTCGGCTATTCATAACTTTCCGGTACTTATTAAACGTAAAAGGGATACAGCACTTTTGCGCTGTAGTGGGTATTACAATCGTATGTAAATATGTAACTCTTCAATGATGACAGCTCCTTTAACAGATCTTACGAAGAAGAGCGTAGATTGATTATGGTTCTAAATAAAAAGCATCAACAGGCGTTCGTTTATCTTAAAAAGCGGAATAATGCAGCTTACCTAACTTAAAAATCCCTGATTTAAATAAGGAAGATTTTTTTTTTTTGTTTTTTTTTTATTGCAACAGACGCCTCAGACCAAGGGGTAAGAGTTCTTCCCTATAGCTTTTTATTCACGTAAACTAAAGCCCTCTGAAAGTAAATATGCAGTAATAGGCAAGGAAGGGCTAGGTATCTTAAAACACTCGTACATTTTAAGTTCATAATCTATGGCTATCCTGATAAAGTCTTTACTGAACATGAGTCCTTTACCGAGTTTTTCAAAGGCTTTAATCACAGTCCAAAAGGAACTCGGTGACAAATGATCATTCAGTTTATTGGAGCCAAGATAAGATATCTACCTGGGAAAGCAAATATCATAGCTGACGCATTATCCCGCAATCCCGCACCATACTGCAAAGAACCATTAATTAGACTAAAAGATATAGAAACATCCGTACCTATTGTTAAAACCCCGTATCTAAACAAGAAAATTCCTTAACCAAGAGATCGCGAGCATTGAATATCTGGGGGTCGGAGCGCAGAACTGTTACAAACTGAACAAAGCAAGCGTCAACAGACATAACCCAAACAATAAACACTTCGAAAACGGAAACAGGTCAGCGGCTAAGCAAAAACAATACACACTTCGAGCAGAAACCCTAAAGCAAAAGTATACTTAAGGTATGTGTATCAGAATAATGTAATCAATGTAGTATATATATGTAGGTCCGTGACGAGGAAAACCCGAAGAACACAGCAGATGACTAACGACCAGGTAGTAATAATAATCTCTTTCATACCAATCGTCATAAACTGGTTGCATTCCGTCATCCAGGGTTCCCTCCTATGTCACAGAAAGCCAAAATCACTATTTACTGGCCTACAATGCTTACAGATATAAAAAAGCACATAACTAATTGTAACACGTGTCATGAAAACAAGGGATACACTAAGACACCTGTCAGTTTAGGAGCCTATCCTGTGCCAAATCAATCCTTGAAAGAATATACGTAGAATTATTAACAGAATTACGAGTCTGACAGAGGGAATAAACACTTCTTAGTGTTAATAGTTCCTTGACACGTTTATATAGAATTAATAGCACTAAAAACAAACACCGCAATTGAGTGCGTTAGGAATATTTATGAGTTGCTAAATCAGTAAATATGGAATTCAACATAATAATCTGTGACTGGGTGGTGTAAATCAATAATAATCTCCTTAACACGTTGTGTGAATTCCTTTCCATTAAGAAAACCAATAATATATTTTATCACCCAGAGTCAATCGGTTTGGTAGAATAACGGATAATTAAATAGGAAGTGTCAATGTCTTACGAGTTACAACTCGTGATATTGGATCCGACCGGATTATAGCGGTTCTCGCGGTTTTAAATACCTTTATCATTTATATCTTGTATCTATAGAATTGATGCCGCAAGTAGCCTTATACGGTACGCCGCTAGAACACGTTTTCCCACCACATATTCAAGCCAACCATATTAATTTATCAAATATATATAAAGAAATATAAATAAATAAATATATAAAAAAATAAAATAAATATGGATACAAGTGGAGTCAATATAATACACTCCGTAAGAAGTCGGAAGGGTTACAATTTATAATAAAAACAAAAAGGAATCACGATAAAATCAATAAGCAAAACGTAACCATAGACAATTAAATATCCAAAAATATATGCGTAAAGATTTGAACTCTAACTTAACGCGTTAGTAATGACAAATAAGCTAAAAGTTCAAACACATATCCAAAACCTACTGACATATTGTCTGTCCCGGTGATTTATAATTCGTAGTCAATGAAAAAAAAAAAAAAGAAACTAAATAAATAAACTAATAATAAATAAAATAAATAAAATAAAATAAAAAGAGATTTTAAAGTCAGGAAGTCTAGAAGTGAAAATGTTATCTATGGAATAATCCTATATGAATCTTATACAGGGCTAATAATATATATAGAATTTGTATGGAAACCTTTTTCATATAGTTTGAATAAGGAATATTTATTTAACATAATGCCAACATGAAACTAATATATGTTCAATTTTGGTACGTGTTTTTTTTTTTTTCAGACATTCTTCCCATGAAGGGCGTGGAGAATTTAAAACACATAAAATATCATTTGAAAATACTAAAGTCGTATCTCTTACAACAAGTAACGAACTCTTAGCTGGCTGAGAGCAATCTCCTGCCAAGTGACGACGTCATCATTGCCGTATCAGCATTTGTTCCTTTTAACCTCAATAATCTGCTTACACAGGCTTCATCTGTGTGTCGTCTCTGCTTGCAAAAAGCAGATTGACTGGAGAAAGGAATGCTCAGCTCATGAACTTCACATGTGGTTCATAGGTCACATGACATATTCTTATCCGTGTGTGTAATGCAAGTAGTTAAGACTTGCAATCATTTTAAAAATTAATGAACAAAATAGCAAATAGAATTTCTCTATAACAAATGAA
>NC_087202.1:118087364-118117364 GCF_015104395.2 Macrobrachium nipponense
CACATTTAACTCTGTTCAAATTTCTCTGGCATTCACACAAAAGAAACAGTTGTAGGAAAGAATGTTTCGTTTGGCAGAATGAGAGCACCGCAAGTTCAAAGAAGGGCAGGCAAGAACAGTCACTCTTCCTCTCTTTTTTCCCTCTACTTCCTGGGTTACACCAGAATGAGCAAGGGAATAAGAGGAACTACAGGATCTATCCCCCCAGAGTTTGAATATGAGAGACTATGTTTCTGGTTCAATCTTAGGATCTCACTGAACATACGTTCAGTCTGTTCAGGATAGATAGCATTGAGAAGTTTGAACACCACCTCTCAGGGCTGGTGTTTTGGGAATAAACAGTTTGGCATGAATGAGTAATTTTCAGTCCCCTGTTATCATCGTAGAAGCCTTCCTTCGGGACAGCTTCACCTTTGCTTTCTTCATCAGAGAATGACGTTCTTATACTCAGATCAAGTTGTCAGAGGCAGGGCACTCCTTGCTCTTATGACCAGGAGGAATATCCTAGGTGTGCTGAATTCCAGTCAGTTCTAGAGGCTCACTCACATTCCTCCCACCAATCAGTGAGTCATCCTAATGTAAATGACAGGGTTTTGAATCTCGTGTAGGAGCAAATCACAATTTTTTAAAGTAAATTTTATTTTTCCTAGCTTTAAAAACCTGGGGTCCTTTACATTAATGCCCATTGCCCACCTCATGCCACCCACCTCTCAATCTGAAACCTGGGCTAAAAGGCAAAGTGGAGTGTTTACATCTGGGGTGGATGGTAGTTACTGTCTACCCACCTTGTTCAAAAATTTAACGGCTGTGTCCCAGCTTCACTGTAAAGTAATTCCTAATGCCAAGGGCGTCAGGTTTGTATAGCTAGGAAAAATACAATTTACTTTAAAAAATTGTGATATTTAATTAAACTGAATAGCATTTGATAATTAATAAATCCTTTTTTTATCCAAAAATTATTTATATAGTCATGAGAATAGCATCAAAATACACTAATTAGTGAATATTTCTTGATGAAAAAGTCCGCAAATTGCTGAATTTTCAAGGAATAAGTTATCTTGAGACTGCGAATATGGAGGTTTGATTGTAATTATCAAGTAATTACAGAAACGTAGCCCTCCCCCCTCCCTTCTTATGGACATTAGGGCACAAACAAATGGAAGCTCTCTGCTAAGTTGTTCTCTTGTTCCCTGGAAGTGACCGGGCTAGTCACCTACACAAAAACAATAGAAGCGTTTCCGCGATTTTCAATATTAAGGCTACTGTGCAAGTTGAAACTACTACTATATAGCTATGTAATTACTTGTTAAGTATATATGAATCTTAATTTTATCATGAAAATATCATTTTCTACCTCTGTTGAAAGTAAAATTTCATGATGTGCTAGCAGTAGTGACTACTTTTAGTATCCTTAAGAAACTTTCAGTAGATAGTATCTTTAATGCAATACAGTGGAGATGTAACTCCTTATCTGCCTTGCACTATCTCCAATGTAGAGATTTGGTGTGAATCATGCAAAGCTCTTTCACCCCTTATTGTGGCAGGGAAACTCCAATCTTTACAATTAGGGTAGTTTCACTCTAACCTTTCCTATTTATTTAGGAAATTGTCAAGTTTTAGGGATTATGAAAGTGCCTATATACATATGATTAAGTAAGGGTCTTTGGTCTTTTACTGTCATATTTGTACTGGCTTTGGCACAAAGCCCATTGTCCCTCTTTCATCAGCTTGATAATGGTATCCCAAGCAAGGAACCTCCATTGTCATTCAGGGGCCTAGTTATCTAATAAATAAGTTCTTGCTTGGTGGCAGTGCCTGCAGATGTGTAGTAAGTAGCATCTCATTCCTGATGGAAATTTTTTATTATCTTGGGAGATATTAATTTTCCCACAGCCTTTGTTGAATGCAGGAATCAGCTGACATAATAGAGGTAAGATTTATTTGCAATATATTATAAACCTCCCACCCATCTCCCCACTCATGGATGGAGAAAAAATGAATGGAGAACTATGGCTGCTGGAACCATTCTAAAGGGATGGGGCTTTAGATGGTTCAAACTAAATGATCCTATATTTTAGCTTTCACACACTATTGTCCTCCAGCTGTTGCATGGAATGCAGCAATCATAATGGAGGTAAGTATTTAAAAAAATTGATATTATTAAAACGTCTTATTAAATTTACATTAAAAAACTTTTTAAAATTTTTTCACACAGGTGAAGAAATTTATACCATCTTTGGATGTTCTAAATAGGTAATTAGCAATTGGGTGTTTTAAGATGGATACTAGTAATAGTAGATTTTATCTCAGGAGAGAGTAACACATTTAAAGCGCTTTATCCTGGCTTGTGTGACTAGAAGTAATAGGAGATATAAAGAACCAAACCAATCACTGTATGTTTGCTTGTATCACTTTAGATGTTTAATGTTTAGATATTTTGGTTTTTAATGTTGATGCTGCTACTCAAGACTTAAATGACGATTTTTGCTTTTGTAATTTGATAACCCAAAGAATCAATTTAGACACCAAGGTTCATTTGATTTCAGTCTTTGCAAGTTAGTTAGCTAGCTGAAAAGTATGGCTAGCCAAGGAGATAGTAGGGCCTCCACTCCTGATGCTGACCAGCCGGAGGCAGATAATGAGATGGAAACTGAAGAAGCCCAGGAAAAAGGTGAGAGTGGTGGTAAGGACCTTCCTCCCATGCCTAGTCCAGTTGAGAGAGGAGTTATGATACTCAGAAGAGCCAAGTCTGACACAGAAAAATTTGCTGCTCTTTTGATGGTAACAAAGCTGATAAAAGCAGAGGAGTTGGATGAAGCCGCAAAAGATCAGTTAATGGGTGCCATTGGGTTACCATTCCTTGCACGTTTGCTTAGAACAAATGAGGTTCCTGAGGGATGCCCTCCATTTATGTTTAAATCTGTTGCATTAACTGTGCTTACCTGCTTTATTTCCTCATGTTCCGGAAACCCTTCATTGTATGGGTTAATACCAGTTTTGAGTGAGATCATAGCTAAACCAGAACTTTATGATGGAGATCTCACATTAGTGAAGGATTCCTATGAATGTTTGAAGAGCATTGCTCTTGAGAGGAGTGGAAGGAAAGCTATAATAGATTTTGAAACTGTTGGATGCCTTGTAGATGCCTTTGTCCAGGAAGGATATAGTCATGAAGAAGCCCTTCATATTCTCCTCCTTGTTGTTCAGGAAGAGGGTGCAAGAACTTGGGAGGATGAACCTGAGGCATTCACAAAATTGATGGACCACTTGACGAAGGACTTTGCTTTTGAACAAGATGAAAGGAAATTTAAGATTTGTGAATACATGACAGAACTGTTACAAAGTCTACCTTTTATGTCAAGTGATGTTGAGCAACCACCTTGGATGACTTATTTGCATAAAGGTCTTTCTGATATAATACTGAGCAAGTTAGGGCGAGAGCAACGTGACAGAGGGTTAAGGCTAGCAGGGGCAGCCCTAGAGGGCTTAGGTGTTGTTTGGGTGCTTCACACTCAAAGTGAACCGGCAAAGGAAGGGAAAGGTCGACAGTTGTTGCTGATGATGGTTCATTTAGCTTGCATTGAAGTGCGCATGAGTCTTGAAGATAAAACTTTTCAAGAAGTTGTTGCCTTAGCCTCGCCTACAACAGCCTGTTACACTATTTTAGAGTTGGCAATTAATTTTCTGGTCAGCGGAGCTGTTGACTTTGAGCAAAAGCAGAAACAGCAGTTGTATGCTGCCTTGAAAGGGGCTTTCACAGCAGTTTTAACTTTTTTAAAAACTGCTTCAGCTGATGAAGCATTTTTTGAAAATCATAAAAATCACTTATTTGTTTGTGCAACTATAAGGGTTTTGGGAGCATGGTTGGCTGAAGAAACTGCTGCAAACAAAGATGAAGTGTATGAAACTATTCCATTTATTATCAAGACTTGCTGGTACAACTTTGACCAAAACAATAAAAAAATGCAGACAAAGGCTAAAAAGAAGAGTCAATTGAAACGTCAGGCCAAGGAGGACACTAGAGAAAAGCTCCCTGATATATTTAGGTTTTTGCTTCCTGGGCTGTGTCATCTTACGGCAGAAGACACCCCTCGATATATTTTATTAGAGTTAGAGTTAGAAAATCTTCTTTATGAATACTTAAATTATCATTGGACAAGTGTGAAATCTGTATTTGGACCTCAGAGCAAAGGAGAAGAACCAGAAATACCAGCAAAAAAAGTTTATTCAGCTGCAGAGGCCATGGAAACTCTGAGCAACATATTTATGAACATAGTAGTGCAAGAACCAGAAAGAGTAAAGACTGATCCTTTCTATTACTCAGTATTGAAATTCATATGTACAAAGGTGCCAGATATACCACAAGAAGATCAGCACCTAAGGCTGAGTGGAAATTTATCTGTTCTGGGGTTGATGATTTTGCGTCACCAACATCCAAATGTAAAGAGTTCAGATTTTACCATATACCGATTTGTGCAAACCACTGTCCGTTTTCTGTGGGATGCTCATAATATTGAAGAAAGTCGGGATTATGCATCTTTTGTTGTGTCATCAAAATATGAATTTCATTGGGGAAGCCTAATGGATTTGTGGTTCTTAGGAATGCATACGTTAAGTCTTTTACTTCCAGAAATTCCTTGGCTCTGTGATTTCTTAATAGAAAGTGAATGGCCACAGACTATCATAGTAACATTACTTTCAGTGCGTGAGGGTGGTATGGACCCAGGTCTCAAAAGTGCATTTGAAGATTTTCTTTGCTTACTAGCTAAGTCATCCAAGCGTGCATATGCTCGTTTACAAGAGAAAGGTGTGGAACAAGTCTGTCGGAACCATAAAATGGAAGATTTATCCAAGGTGTTTCACTTGAAAGTTACTTGATGTCGAACAGAAGCTAAGGACTTTTTCATATAAAATTGGTTGCTGTCATGCGATGTAGAGCGTGTTTATGTTTTTTTTCAGATATGTATATTTCTTTCCTTGTAATTTGATTTCAAATTGAGGTTGTGAGAAAGAAATTTGAATTTCTGTCATGCCATAGGTACCACAGGTATCAGATGAAAGTTACTAGGTTTGCACTGAAGTCACTTTTGATCTCATCAAAGAAATTTTTTCTTAATTCAACATTTATTACTATGTGCAAGTGCCTTCTTTTTTATACTTCTGCAAGCAGAAGTTGTGATAACCTGTTAATACTGTATATTCATGGTTATGTAGCCTTATGTAGATTACAACTATTATAGAGTGTTTTGATTACACTAACAAGAATGCCTTCATTTTGTACTTTTCTATTTTTTTTTAAAGCATCAGATATTAGATCAAATGTTGAGGTAGTTTGGTCTGTCTACATTTAATTTCATTTCTGGTGAATCTTACCAACTGTTAAAGATAGCAATATCTTCACGCTGGTAGGCGTGGTGGCATTCAAATAAAAGATCACTTGGCTGACCCAGATAATTTTCTAGTTTACCTGTTTATCAATAGATTCATTTTGAATGTTTTAGTTCATGTCAGAATTCTTCATGTCACATCTCTGGTTAATTGTTGGTATTTCACTGGTTTGGCTGATATCTGTTTTCATGGTATTGTAATTGTGTTGTTCTTTAGGATGTCTTTTGGCATTCCTTGCTTATCAGCGGCATTGCTTAACAGTGTTTCAGTGTTATAAAGCTTGGCTAACGATGTTGTTAACCAGATTTTCAATGCTGGCAGGTGGTTTGTTGGCATTGGTAGGCAGTTTATCGGCAGTGATCGGTGCTTATGGCATAGTAAACACCATTTATTACCATAATTACTGTATGTTCCAGTTATCAACGATTTTTGGTCATCGGTGCTCGGCTGGAACAGATTCCCTGCCTTTAACTGGGGATTGCCTACTGTGTTAGCAAGGTGTTTACTTATGGATTAGACAAACATCCTATTTTTACCGGTTGCAGAGGTCTCAAGTCTGATCTTGAAAATATATCTGAGGAATGATTGGAATGGTTTGAGGACTGTAAGCATAGAAGAGTAAGTAAGTAGATATTAGATTGAAAAGGTAAATAGTTGAAGTCAAGGTATAATCTGCCTGTTTTGCTTCTTTTCAAGTTCCTTTGCCTTCATTTGTTTCTATGTACTCAGTCTCTGGTTCTACGTACTCGGTCTCTTGCTCTTTCTGTTACTCCTTTAGTAAACTGTAGACTTCTTTACTTCTCCCTTCTACTCCCCTTTGGGTTCAGGAATAGCATTTTTATTCTTTACATAGGATTTTGGGTTCAGGAAAAGCATTTTTATTCTTTACATAGGATTTTGCTTCTGAATGCAAGCTGGAGCAGCCATTCAAATTAATTGACTAGATTGGTTATTCAAACTTTGTATTGTACACTAAATTGCAATCATTTTGGTATATAACACGTTGTAAAACGATCAAGGCAACACAGAGAAAATATTATCACAAAATGATGCACGAATTCGTAATGTGCGCACGTAAAAAAAAGCAGTTTTCAAAAATTCACCATAAATCAAAATATTGTGCTAGAGACTTCCAGTTTGTTGCCAAATGAAGGCAATTGATTGAATATTACTAGACTAAGTGTTGTAGCTTACAATTGCTGTTTTCGACCATTTCAGTCGAGTTAAAGTTGAACGAAGGACGAATTTTTTCTATTTATCGTTATTTATTGGAAAATATTTCAAAACTGATAAAAGCTACAACCATCGGTTGTTTTTGTTGTATTCTACATGAAATTGCGCACATTTTCATATATAAAACTTTATGTAACAGCTAATTTAAAATGGTGCAAACATTACGACAATCGGACGAAAAAATTAATAATTTTTTCGGAAGAGTTACCGCGTGGACGTAAGGAAAAAGTTTATTTCATAAATTCACCATAAATAAAAATATTGTGCTAGAGACTTCCAATTTGTTGCAAAATAAGGGTAAATAATTGAATATTACTAGAATGTAATAGTTTTAGCTTACAATTGCATTTTTTTACCATTTCGGTCGAGTCAAAGTTGACCGAAGGTTGAAATTTTGGCACTTGTCGTTATTTACATGAAAATATTTCATTTCAAAACTGATAAAAGTTACAACCATGGGTTGTTTTTTGTTATATCCTACATGAAATTGTGCATATTTTCATATATAAAACTTTATGTAATGGCTAATTTAAAATGGTGCAAACATTACGACAATCGGACGAAAAAAATTTGATTTTTTCGGAAGTTACCACGCGGACGTAAGGAAAATGTTTTTTTTTTCATAAATTCACCATAAATCGAAACATTGTGCTAGAGACTTCCAATTTGTTGCAAAATAAGGGAAAATGATTGAATATTACTAGAATGTAAGAGTTTCAGCTTACAATTGCGTTTTTCTACCATTTCGGTCGAGTCAAAGTTGACTGAAGGTTGATATTTTGGCACTTAACGTTATTTATATGAAAATATTTCAAAACTGGCAAAAGCTACAACTATGGGTTGTTTTCAGTTGTATTCTACATGAAATTGCGCACATTTCCATATATAAAACTTTATGTAACGGCTAATTTAAAATGGTGCAAACATTATGACAATCGGACGAAAAAATTTATGATTTTTTCGGAAGAGTTTCTGCGCGATGTAAGGAAAAAGTTTTTTTCATAAATTCACCATAAATCGAAATATTGTGCTAAAGACTTCCAATTTGTTGCAAAATGAAGGTAAATGATTGAATATTACTAGAATATAAGAGTTTTAGCTTACAATTGCGTTTTTCGACCATTTCGGTAGAGTCAAAGTTGACTGAAGGTTGAAATTTTGGCACTTATCATGATTTATATGAAAATATTTCAAAACTGATAAAAGCTACAACCATGAGTTATTTTTTGTTGTATTTTACATGAAATTGCGCACATTTTCAAATAATTTCTGAGATGTGTCACTGATGCATTTTAGTGCGAGAAGAAAGAAATTCTCGCTTGCGCGCCTGGGTAACGATTGTAAACAAAACAACGCCTTGATCCGTGAGCTCCCAGCATCCCCCAAGGCACGTGATTCAAAAGTTTTCGCCTAGTAGGCCTATAACTATTTTTCCGCGAATTTAAAAAAAACTTTTTCGTCGACGTACCATACGTCCAATCGGCATACGACAGACAATTTTAGTCAACGTTTAATACGTCCAATCAGCGTTAGAGGGTTAAAGTAATACAGTACGGTCCCCAATTATGCGAGAATTTGGTTGATCCACGACCTTGCAGAATAGGAAATTTGCAGATTTCGAAACATGCCTTATGGGAATAATTCCATTAGGGCCAAGGCAAACAGCAACTTACCCAGTCAAACTTTTTTATACTACCCATTTTCAATACTTTCTACGTACTATACGTAATTTTTTCTAATATGAAATTGTTCTTATGGATAAATAAAAAAGGTTTTAATAACTTGAAAAAGTTTAAAATTACACACAGGATGGTGAAAACTCCCACACGTGAACAATGCCACCGTTGGGTGCAAGTGTACTGTATGATACAGTCATTTCCTTTAAAAAACCTTTTGGATGGAATTTCCTACACCTATCCTCTGCCAAAAAACTTTCAAACTCCTCATCTCATCCTCCGTGAAGAGTTCTTCTGCTGAGTATATTTATTGTAAAATATTTATGTAAGTTTACAGAGATACAGTAACTATTTACAGAGATACAGTAACTATTTTGGATTACACATTTTTGCTAGTAATTGCACTCTTCTTTACAAAATTACAATTATAACTGACATACTATTGTAAAAGATAAGGACTAAAACCAACAGCAACCCCCAGGTATATTTATGAGGAAATATATATAAAAAGATGTCATGTGAGAGAGAGAGAGGCAGTATATGTCTCCTTGAAGTCAGGTACACAACTAATTCATGAGCTGCCTAGGATCAGCTAACTGAGCTAGTCTACAAGTTCCCATTAGTGAATTTATGGGCTATAGAAGGTATGGAACCTCTTTTCTGCCCAGTTTCCATAAATTGATGGTGCGTAACATGGATGCTCACCATGAGTGAATCCGTCCACCACTCAAAACCTTTTATTGCTACTCATATGAGGGTATCCGTCCATTAAGGGTTCAGAAGTGTAGCATCTGCTGTATCCCATATGTGAAGTACATTAGGGGTGCTGGTTGCCTTCCTCTGCTCCTAACGGACCAGGAAGGTTACACCCTAGTTGGGCGAACCTACCAGTTGGTTCACAGAGTACCCAGATTCCTCCTACTAATGGGTAAGTCTCCTATGTAAAGAACAAAGATTTTTATTTGCTTAGGGACAAACAGCAAATTTTAAAAGTAATTTGTATTTTTCGTAACATACAAACCTGGAGTTCTTTGCAAGTATGCCCCACCTCGGCCAACTCTCACTAAGGCACCTGGGCCAGAAGGTAAAGTGGAGTGCAGACCAAAAGATGGGCGGGGCTTCCTCCTTTGTATGTTTAGTTGAATACCTAGTCAATAAGTTTGAAAGGTCGTTCCAGCTCACATTCCCAAGCAAAAACCTATGTAAAGAACTTCAGGTTTGTATGTCAGGAAAAGTAAAAATTAGACACTACCCTACTTACAAACTTTCATATATGAACAGAGGGTCTTGAGTTAAAATTGTGTTCAGAGCACTCATTTGTAACCCATAAGTCAAAATTTTTCTCTGGGCCTCTATTCCCCCTAGTAAGAATTTTTGCAAAAAACAGAAGAGCATGAAGAAGAACAACCTTGTTCTTTTAACCTCCTCCCTGATTATCTAGAATATTCTCGTGATCAAATACCATGCATTCTTAAGATCACGAGAATATTGGCTCATACTCTTAAAATATGTATTCCTACTTATTTCCGTCTTTTTGATTTAACCGTCTGTGATGAATACCAATTTTTAGTATATTTTTGTAAATCATGCAGTATTGTAGGGAATTACTTTGGATGTTAGAAAGGTAAAAAGGAGAAGAAAAAATTTAGATTCAGGCAACATTCAAAATGTACATAGTATTCTTTAGACCTTTCTAGCATCCAAAGTAATTCCTTATAATACTGCATAATTTAAAAAAAAATACTTACAAAATATAGCAAATGGTTACTCATTACAGACTCGGTTAAATCGTGAAGATAGAAATACATGCAGTCCCCAGGTTACGCCATCCCAAGGTTACGATGCTCTTCAAATATGTTTATCAAATTTACCTGTTACAACGCTGGTTCTGGGTTTATGATGCCAATCTGACGGAAAAAAATCTGGCTCCAAAATGGCAGAATGGTAAAAATTCGGAGGTTTTTTGATAAAAGAAACTCAATAAAAATGGAGATTATGTTGTTTAAAAGTAAAGTTTTCTTACAATTTTTGGTGATGTCCTGGTTTATGCGTATTTTTGGCTTATGCCACGGCTTAAACTGGGTACTGCCTGTGAGTAGGAATATATTAAGAGTATGACAAATATTGTCATGATCATAAGAAGGATTGATGGTATATAGTTAGTTATGAGATTACTCTAGATAATCAAGGAATGAGTTAAAGGGTTGTTATAGTTTTGTTTTTTGCTGAAATTGTGCTCAATACAATTGCCTCTTCTCTGCACCAGTTAAAGGAGTTTGTGCTGCTAGCTGGAATTTATCAAGGAAAGAGTTGTCATTGTTTAAAAGACTTGCATAAACAAGGCCATTTCAAATACTGCAGGTGAATGTTTGCATTTTTATTTCAACTCAAGTGTTGAAGAAGAAGAGAGCAATTTTGCTCCTATATTTCATCAAAGGTTTCTTTTTGGGGTTGCCACCACAGTTCGACTTTTTTTTTGGCAATAAGGGTTAGTGATATATTGGTTATGGGATAATAGAGTTTCTTATACAATTTCTCAAGTCATGAGGAAGGCTTACCTCTTTCTCTTCCTTTGGGCTCCCCAGTTGGACTCTTCAGTTAAAAGTTGTCCCACTTTCTCACAAAATGTTTTTAATGGTTAAAATCCTTTGAGGATCTGTTCAGCCCTCAGGTTTCGAAAGGAGACCAACTGCAGGTCTTTGGCATGTTTTCAAGATGGACAGAACATTAGGTGGTGGAGGTACTGAAGGAGAGTTTGTAATGCTTTTTCTGGTTTCCCCTCTACTGGCATTGTCTCCTACAGCCTTGTCTTTATATCTTCACCAGCAGAAGTATGTACAGGTCTTCTCTTTATGCGAGGGTTAGGGAAAAAAAAAACCTTTGCATATATTGAAATCGCATAAGGAGAATATATAAACTGATGGGAAAAATAGGGTTAGGTTCCCAGGTCATGAATACGTATATCATAATGAATAATATTTGTCATTGTTAAAACAAAAACAACTATTACAGAATGCTTTTATTATACAAAAGTAGCATAAAATGCATGATTTCTGGCAAAAAAGGTGCATAGAATGATGGCTAGGGTAGCCTCTTAAATAAACAAAAGAACGACAGTGTTGCCGAAATATATTTTCTTTGAACAACAAACGCATAAAAACGTTTTCTATTTTTTCATTTTTATTTACAAAAACAACAAATGAGCACTTCAAGAAATGAAACATATTTGATTTACCAAAAACAATGTTGACTGATGAATAAGAACATTGTTTACATCTGGGGGGTGGGGATGGATCATTTGGGTTCGTCTCAAGGAACGAAATAGTGACGTCGAGTGTTGATCGTTTATCCAGGTTCAGGTGTACTGTTCCTACTAGACGGTGCTGATGTTGAGGGTTCTGGGGTGGTAGACAATGGTCTGAAGAAATTTAGCATGGTTGATTGCTTCATTACATTTCTCTTCTGATTATAAAGTTCTTTGTATGGAGCAAGCTCTTCTTGTATCTGCTGTTTTAACTTTAAACTTCTCTCATATTTAGGATAGAAATTTTGAATTTCTGAATTAATGCTTCAGTATTGGAGAACAATTCAGACAAATTTTTCACACTCAGATCTTTAATTTTCATATCATCACCATCATCATCATTTCCATTTTCCTCTACAGCTGTTGTCACGGTTAGTTCTAAAAGATTGTCTGCTGTAAGTTCTTCGTCGTGTGACTAGCAATTCCACAATTCTTCTCTCATATCCGCAAAACCTTCACCACCAACTTTGTGTGCGATGGCAACAATGCTCTTAAATGGTATCGGAAATTTTGGGGAAACCAGTCAAGTCATTTTACACACACACTCCATTCATTGCTTTTGAGGAAACTTCATTCCTTGCAGCACTGATGTTGTCAATAACTGGCAGTATGAACATGAAACAGTGAAAACTAACAAACACACGATCGGGATTGTGTTAGCCTACTGACTGAGCATCAGAGCTCCGCAAATAATACTGTATTTGGAGCCACGTGCATCAGTCAGCTGTTCAAGCAGAGATGAAATGAGTATCGTGATGCACATCTCGTACTCGGACTCGCATAATTGCGAATTTTCCCTCGCATAAAAAGAATGAAGGTATTAAATTGTAATTCACATGTATAGAATTCACAAAAAGTGGGGGACCTGTATCTTATTCTGCACACAGAGGTTGTATCTTGGTTAGAGAAGAATTTATTGGTAAATTCCCTGGATATGACAACCAATTTTTTTCTAGCAACATAAAGATTCAGAGATTGGCATTCACTGTTAGACATATCAAAACTGAACAACTTTATTTGTCTGTCTCCATTTTCTATGGAATTATCTGGCATAGCGCTAGTGGCTTTGTAAAAGAAAGACTGGATGATTTGGTGGACATACAGGATGCATATTTTCACATACAAATAACTCTTGCCACAATATATATTTGCAGGGAAGGTGCCTTGTTTCTCTCTGTGTACAGTATTTTAAGTTTTGTTCATGAAACTTACCTGACAGATATATATATAGCTGTATTTTCCGAAGTCCGACAGAATTTAAAAATTCGCGGCACACGCAGTGGGGCGGCCAGGGGTGGTAGTACCCATTCCCGCCGTGGGAGGCGGATATCCCAGAACTATTCCCATTTTCTATTCATATTTTTTCTGTCGCCGGTCGGTAAACAACTGTTTACAGACCTCCGCCTAGGATTTTGAAAACTTCATTAGCCGCTTAAGTATCCTAATTGTTATTTCGATTATTAACTTGGATTTGTGGCTAGGCATAACGCTAGCGTAATTTTTTTTTTTCATTGCATTTGATGTCTGAAGCTAGTTAGCCTAGTTTCAGACTTTGTTGTCTGCATGGTAAGGTGAGGCTACCGAAATTCGGTAGACACTCGCTTAGTATAGATGACGTTTACATGTTTTCTTGGCATAAGTTCAATGTAATTAGTGTAAGGTGTGACTGATTACGGAAGAAGGAGGATTCATGTACGCATTTTAGAGCGTGTTAGAATCAGGAGTTTTCCTCCACAGTAAACAGAAGTTAGAAATAATGAACCTTCTAACCTCCTGTAGATTTATTTTGCCTAACCCCTGTGGTATGGCTTACGGGCCTAGAAGAAGTGTCTGCTAGAGGATTACATCAAGTAATCTTAGACTAAAGTGCTCGCTCTCCATTCAGTGTTGTGAAGTGTAGTGTCCCTTGTGTTGTGGAGGGGGCGTCAGATCGGCCCCCATAATGCCTCTAGGCCTGGACCTCTGTCGGACTCCCAGGACTCAGGGAGAGGGCATGTCGAAAGCCGCAAGAGGGTTACGGGGGCTCCCCACCGATCTGGCGTCCCTTCGGCAGAACCTGTTGACGCTTCCCAGGCTGCTAAAGATCGTGCACGTGCACGAATCTTGAAGGATTGCTTCTCGTCCTCCTCCGAGGCCGTCCCTCCACCCGCGCAAGGGTAGGAGCTCTCGGAAGGACTCGCGCCCTCTAAGAAGCTTTAGAGAAGAGGACGCTTCACGTCCTCTCTCTCGTTAGGGGGGAACGTCGATCGGCCCCATAACGCCTCTAGGCCTAGACCTCTGTCGGGACTCCCAGGAAACCAGGGAGAGGGCATGTCAAAAGCCGAAGGAGGGTTACGGGTTTTTCATGCTGATCTGGCTTCCTTTCGGCAGGTCCTGTTGTCGCTTCCCAGGCTGTCCGAACGATCGAGCACTTTGGGCACGAATCTTGAAGGATTGCTTCTCGTCCTCCGAGGCGTCCTCCCCACACAGGGGTTGGAGCTCTCGGAAGGACTCGCGCCCCCTAAAGAAGCTTTAGAGAAGAGGACGCTTCACGTCCTCTCTCTCGTCACGAGAGGATGAAAGAGTAAAGAGACCACATTTTTCCCTTTTAGAAGAATGCACTGGCTCTTTTTCTAAGGGACATTTAAGGAGGCTCATTCATCTTGCCAGAAGAGTGATTTGAGCCTCCTGCGAGAACGCTCATGTATATATCATTTATACATTATTAAGGAGGCTCATTCATCTTGCCAGAAGAGTGATTTGAGCCTCCTGCGAGTGACCGCTCATGTATACATCATGTATACATTATTAAGGAGGCTCATTCATCTTGCCAGAAGAGTGATTTGAGCCTCCTGCGAGTGAACGCTCATATATCTGAACGCTCATGTATATATCACTTATACATTATTAAGGAGGTTCATTCATCTTGCCAGAAGAATGATTTGAGCCTCCTGCGAGTGAACGCTCATGAAGTAGAGCTGTTTCAACCTCGCTAGCATTCCAAAAGAATATGTAATCAAGGACATTCTTGATTCCACCTTTTGGAGGAGCAACTCAGTATTCGTCCCCTCTCCTCATTGCGATCCGTATACGTTAGGTAACGTTCGCTTTACTTCGATAAAAGCAAGCTGATAAGTTTGACGGCCGGCTAGCTGCTTTGCACAGTCAAACAACTTATGTCTCTGGTCGACAAGCACCTTGCGGAAGACGAAAGCCATACGTCTTCCTTTAGTGTTCACACACTTCAGGAGCAGCGTGCGGCTCTCCAGGGAGACTCGCATGAGGACGTCCCTTAAAAATATTCAATGTCATACGCAAAACGCGGTTCGTCATAACATTGAGATGTTGGCAAGGTCGCTCGCCAGGACGCCTCTTGGCGGGCCTTGCATGCATCAAAGGCGCCTCAACGAGTTCCTCTCTGAACGTCGTTAGAAGACTTGGTGTTCTCTGCTCAGACACGCTAGTAGCTAAGCAGGACGTTTTTTGAGGACGCTCGGCAGACGCTTTCCAGACGCTAAGCAGGACGCTTTTGAGGACGCTCGGCAGGACGCTTTTCAGGACGCTCAGCAGGACGCTTTTGAGGACGCTCAGCAGGACGCTCAGCAGGACGCTTTTTGTGGGACATTCGCCAGGACGCTTCGGTGGAAGCTCGGCAGGACGCTTTGCGAGAGAAAAAGACTGTTGAAGGCGTCTTATTTGCTGTTGAAGACATTTCTTTACAGAAATTTTAAAAGGATTCGGAGTTAGCGGAGAGACATACCCGAATTTTTTCTTCTATCCTCTCTTTCTCTTCATCGATTTCTTTGAGAATCGGGAAGAAGATTATACTCGAAATTCCTGGTGACTTTCGGTCATGTTAAAGGGTTTTCCCCCTATTAGCAAAGTGCTAATAGTTTTGTCAAGTCAGGACGTTTTTCCCCATTGTCATTTAAGTGGGGGACCCCTCATAAATGGGGTAGTTCTCATTGACATAGATTTTAACGTTTTTATCGTTTAAGCGGATAAACTCATTAACAATTTCGGAAGAGCTCTCTTTCATTTTCAGAGGCTCATCCGGGGTTAAGAGAAAGACTTGTAGACTTTCCAGAAAGTCTTTTGTCCAATATCATAAGAACATTGAACGGTCTTTTTCGATCCACGGTTCTCTCTTGATGATCTTTTAAAAGTCTCGTTCATTAGAACGTGGACAGTCGTTTTCCTTTCTCTCTTCCTCGTCCAGGAAAGATGTAGTAAGAATTCGATGTTCAAATTACTACAATACTTACGTAGTTTATCTGTGCGTCATTTTGCTAACGCATGGGTCGAGTCATATACGCATATCGTATTTTGACCTCTGCGGATAGAAGCCGAAAAGAACTGTTGTTCTAATGTATTTATTTGACACTCCCTTCAACCTTCCAAGAGTTTTCGGAGGAAGAACAACTCTTCAGGTATTGTTACGACAACACCAACTCAGCTTCTGTATTTAGCGAATTCTGTTTCGTTTAAATAGGCCTGCTTGAGAGTTTCCTTTTGCTCGATATCATACCTATTCATTCGTAAAGGGAGTAGCTGGCAACTCAGCAGTTAGTATTCTGTTCACCATTGAAGCTTTCCTTCGAGGAAGACTTCTCCTTCACTCTCTTTGATAGAGATCGAAGGTGGTCGATCTCCAATCCTTATATTGTTTTCTTGAAGGAAAGAATTTAGGATGGAGATCGTTGTTCAGATGAATAAATATACTACGGTATATTAACCTCGCGACATGATTCTACTAAGCAGTTGAATGGTCCTAGGGGTAGGCGCATATCCTAGTTTTTTCTACGGATTGCGACTTAGACGAGAAGTATTCTAATTGAACTGCAACTCGGGGTTGCCTGCAACCTCCCAGGAGTTTGTTTCAATTTTATATTCTTATGGTTTGTCACGACAACACCATTTCAACTTTTATATTTACCGAAATTCGTTTCGCCTAAATATAATTGCTCGAGCATATCTTTTATGCTCGGTGGTTCTATAGCCGAACGCATTCCTTTGTGGGATATGGATTACCTGGCAACTCAGGATGACGAGTCAGCGGGAGCTCAGGCTCTGCTACTGCGTATTGAACTGCCTGTGCCAGGCTGATAGCCGCTCAGTATCAGCTGGGCCTCCGAGATGCACGGTTGTTTATGCTCTCTCTCTCTCCCCTGCTTGATTGACTACCGAACTATCTCTGCCCAATCAATCTTGGACTTAGGTCCTCTGATTAAAGGGGATTCTCGCAATTATGAAGGACCATCTACTGCTGTGACGATAGATTCCATCGCCTTCGATATTGTGAGAATTTTCAACAGAGATATCTTAGACTTATTCGTTTTACTGTTTACCGCACCCGGTAACAGAAGTCTGGACAAGTCTCCCGCTGCAATCGCACTGATAATGCTATGATTTTTACAGACATCTGAGTTTGTCGTGAAATATCTCATATTCGTAGGTGTACAATTGCTTCATTGTTCATCCCGAATTAACAGATATCATAAAGACATCGCCTACTCTCCGACCTGACAGCTCTACTTCCAAATGTTCAGCCCATGAGAAGCAGTTCTTCAGGCGGCTTTCCCCTGTGTTTTCATTACTGAAGAACGCCCCGCTTTCCATTGCAACTACGACTTCTCACCGGACAGCAATGAAATAGCGGTTAGCGTTTTCAGTCATTTGTAAGCACAGGTTCAGAATCTTGAGAATCTTTCTCTCGATTCGTCTGTGAAGACGTAGGTTGCATTCAATATCTACCTTCGTCTTCAACGGTACATAGCGATAAGATCTTCAAGAGATGGCAGTCTCTTGGCCAAGGCAAAGCAGTGCTGCCTATTTTCAGTGTTCAATCGGAGGAGGCCGTTTCTGGAGTAAGTGAAGGGAAATGACTATTCCTCCAACTCGACCTCTCGTGAAATTTCCCTTATGGTTCTATCTTTCCGTCTGAAGTATGAGTAAGCTAGAAGTCCTAACTATTGTAGAATATGCAAATTGTTGTTGACGGCCTCTAGGCTCAGAGATTCGGTTCTGTCAAACAACAAAGCTTGCACGATCTTTGAGGTCTGTGGAGATCTTGAAAGTCTCTGGATCAAGGTTCCGGCATGGAACTTAGACGTAGTCTGAGTTTCTGATGCCAAAAAACAAAAGCATTTCGAACCTATCCTTTTCTGCGAACTTATTACACGTGACCAGAAAGGCTATATTCTAACCGCTCTAGCCACGGCAAAGAGGGTTAGTGAGGTTTTAGCCATCATCAGAGGTTTTGGCTTTAAAGGACATAATGCGGTCTGTCCTCTAAGCCTTCCGTTCTTGATAAGAACGAAAACCTGTCTAACCCTTGACCGAAGGCTTGGAGACCAAGGTATGGCACAATTTATTGGGCAAGGGCATTAAGTCCTGTGCCCTGTAGGCTCTCTCAAGTTTATCCTGATAAAACTATAGAAAGTCAAGGTCAACGGACAATCTGCGGTGCTCCGTAAAAAGACCAGACTGGTTCATGTCCAAGAACACCCTGGCATTATAGCCAAGGAGTTCTTTTAAGAGGTCTCATTCATTATGTTGGCATAAAGATTTGAGATTTTTTCTTAGTATGAATGCTCAAGAAGTGAGGGCGCGGCCTCGGAAGCATTTCAACAGAACATGACACTCAGTAACATCCTGAGTGCCACGCTTTAGCGAAGCAACTCTGTGTTCGCGCACACTCCCGACAATCTGCGGTGTTCCGTAAAAGACCAGACTGGTTCATGTCCAAGAACACCCTGGCATTATAGCCAAGGAGTTCTTTTAAGAGGTCTCATTCATTATGTTTGCATAAAGATTTGAGATTTTTCTTAATATGAATGCTCAAGAGGTGAGGGCGGCGGCCTCGGAAGCATTTCACACAGAGCATGACACTCAGTAACATCCTGAGTGCCACGCTTTAGCGAAGCAACTCTGTGTTCGCTTCACACTCCCGACGGGATGTGAAGACGATTTGAGACTCTGTAAGTCGCTAGGACCATACATTTCCGTAGATATATTATTGGGGGCAGGAAGCAACACGAATCCTATCCTATAGAAAAGGGATAGGTGTGCTTTTTAACTTTGAAGGGTTGGTCGCTTGAGGCGCGTTCCTTTTTCTTAGCCTAGAAGTTATGGAACTAACTTTGATAGGTTAGGTCAGGTGGTGGTTTTAGCTTCGGTGCCCTCAGAAGTATGGTCATATGGTCTAGTCACATTGTGGTCACGTCCCCGTGACAGATCTCCTAGAGCGCACCAGCATTACAGGTCTCTACCTCGCTGGCAACTCTAGTAACGCGAAGCAGACTTGGTGACAGTAATCACGAAGTCGGCTATGCTAACAGGTGAGGAACCAAGATGTATATCATCTACTTAATTTAGTTTCCCAAAAAAATCCTATTCTGTCTCTTCCCACCCCCCATCCGAAGGTGGGATTCAGCTATATATACATCTGTCAGGTAAGTTTCATGAACAAAATGTTATTGTTATAATACAATTAAGTTTGTTCATACTTACCTGGCAGATATATATAATTAAAGTGCCCACCCACCTCCCCTCAGGAGACAGTGGCACTGATAAAATATGAATAGAAAATGGGAATAGTTCCTGATATCCGCCTCCCACGGCGGGAATGGGTACTACCACCTGGCCGCCCCACTGCGTGTGCCGCGAATTTTTAAATTCTGTCGGACTTCGGAAAATACAGCATATATATATCTGCCAGGTAAGTATGAACAAACTTAATTGTATTATAACAATAACATATTTACAAGGACTTTGTATTCCATAGGGCAAGAATTTATCTCTTGACATCCGTTTCATTTTGGTTGCCTTGTTTCTCTCTGTGTACAGTATTTTAAGTATTTACAAGGACTTTGTATTCCATAGGGCAAGAATTTATCTCTTGACGTCTGTTTCATGTTGGCTAACTCTTTCAGTGGGATTCAAAGGGCCAAGGATCTGTTGCTTTGTCTGGCTCTTTCACATGGTATTAAAATTTTTTAAGTCTTCCCTGACTCCTTCTCAGTCTATTCCCTATTTAGGAATGAGGTCAGACACAATTTTCAGGCATGTCTGTTGGAAAGAGAAATAGACACTTTGTTTCTTCTTGAAGAATTTTAGCCCTTAAGGAAACTTTGTATGAGCCAGTGTCTTTTTCTGTTGGGACACATAGCCTTACTGGTGAATTTGTCAGAATAGCAAGGCTCAGGAGATGGCCAATTCAGTAATATGTGAAAGAGACTCGGAACAAGAGTAGTGGACTCATCTCATCTGGTTTTTAGATGCATCAGTGAGAGGTTGGGAAGTGTGTCTGTGCAACCTAGAGAGATCAAGAATGTGTTTTTCAGAAGATAAACAACTTTGAACTCTTGATTATTTGGAAGAATCTCGCACAAAGTGAACATCTGGTCAGAAACTAGGTCATATCAGTAGTGACTGATAAAACAACCTCTTTAGCATATATCAGAAACCAGGGCAGCTTGAAGTTGTAGACAACGTTCCTAATAGTGGAAAGGCTGCTGCTTTTGGCAAAAGTGGTGAACATAGTATTGGTTCTTCCATTCATTTTGGGGAAAGACATTGTTTTGGTGGATCAACTGATCTGAAAAGGAAAAGTTCTGTCTTTGGAGCTGTCATTACATTGGAAAGTAATGTTGGTCGCTGTGGAATTGCTGGGGTGCTTCAAATGTCGACTTTTAGCAACATAATTGAACAAGAACGTCCATTCTCTTGCTTCCCCTTCTGAGTCCCTCAGGCTTGGACAGTGGATGCATTACTTCAAGATTGGTCTGGTTAAGGTACATGTGACTTTCCCCTTTTATCAATCTTAAAGGAAGTATTGAACTACATTTAAGTACAAAGAATTGCACAATGACTCTTGTAGTACCATAGTGGCTTCATGGATAATGGTTTTTTGGACCTTCTAGCTCTTGTGGTAGATCTGTCTTTATTCTTTCGTTAAGGAAAGGTCTACTTAAACTAACAAATTCTGTGTGGTTTCACTAAAATATCATGTCACACTTCACCACTTGGAGGCACTTGACTGTCTTTTGAATGAGGAGGAGAAGGTATAGTGGAATCTGTTGTCAATCAAGAAGAGAGAACTTTGGGCCGGTATCAGAAACAGCAGGTTGTGTATTGTTCTCGGTGCTCTTCTGGATAGATTTCTAGCTGTATCTCTATACACATCAGAAAATTTTTTGCTTAAATATAGTAAATCTTTTGGTGTTTGCTATTTGAGGTTATATATAGATCCTTGCTTTCCTAATTTTTGCATCATGTGCAATTGGATGTGTCGAATGATTTACAACATAATTATGTGTTTTAAAGTGGTTCAGATTGAAGATCTTAGAACTTAGTGTCCACTCTCTCTCTGGAATTTAGACAGTTTAAAGTTATGTATATGCATGTACTTTGGAGTCTTTGGAATCAGCTCCATTGAAGTATTTAACTATGAAAACAATTTTTGGCAGCATGGGTGACAGTTAAAAGAATAAGTTAATTGCAAACATTTTCTTAGAAGGTAGGCTATTGTAGTTGGGTTGCATTTTATCATTTTTGCCTTATTTAGAAGTAAGAATGATGTTGACACTTACATTATATAGAGATTTATAAGAATTCCAAACTTAGCCTCTCTAGTGAAGAATGTAGAGAAATCACTTCTGTCTTGTTAGTGAAATTAAGTTTTATTTTCTCTGTCCTGATAGTGCAATTAAGCTTTATTTAGACTGTAAGGGACAAAGCTAACCATTTCTTTTGTGATTTTAGAAAACCTAACACGCCTTTGTCAAATAAATGCATTCATCCTTAGTTAAATATTTGATTATGCTAGCATATCCAGATCTTGTACCTTTCTTTAAGGTAAACACTTGTAATATAAGAGTGGTTGCTACATCATTTAGTTCTGACAGATTTGTCACTTGATGAGATGGCTAATGCAGAGTTGGAGTAGTGGAAGTGCAATTAAGTTTTTGACATTCACAACTTAAGGACATAGAAATCTCATTCGAAAACCGTAAAGCCCATAGTCTCCCATTAGTAATACGTATAGGGTAAAATCATTTTGTGAACCAAAAGAAGGAACAGTTTTTATGCTCTTTGTCTTAAATTCTGGAATTTGATTTTATGGGGAGCATGAAGGTACATACTTGTACAGGAGTATATTTTGTATCAAGGTAGTAGTTAGTTTTAGTTGACTGTCATTTTGAGGACCTTTCGACTGAGACACAGGGGACCCTTCATGCCACTTCTGTTTAATTCTAGTTGAAGTGGTTTTCTTTGTGAGGCTGCTCTTTGCTAACCATCTACAAGAGCCTAGCTCCTTGAACATAATCCACCTTCTGAGATCAGTATTATCTTGGAAAGATTCCAGATCAGGTAAAAATGTTTTGAGTTTCATGGAGTAAACTTTTAGCTTGCTGGGTTGAGCAGATATTGTCGAATTTCACTCCCTGCTTTCCTCTTCTCAGCATGGGAACCAGCTATCTTTAACTAAGAGTAGGTAAGATTCATCTTAAATAGTATAAATTTAAAACAGTAGTAAAATTTATTATTTGGATACTTACCTACTGTTCAAATAGACCCTGCCCAGCCTTCCAGAACTTTGTGGGCTACCAGAAATTCTGGTAAGAACTAAAATATTCAAAATACACCTGTTGGGGAACAGGTGAACTAGGCAGTTATGTGGGTCAGCAATGTGATTTTCAAATTTCATTTGAATGGCAACTTGCTTGCCGGTGTGGAGATGTACATCACTACCTTTAATGGTAATAGAAATGTATATATTTTTTTTGTTCTAGCTTTTTTGGTATTTACATCTTGTTATTAACACAAAATTAGCTTCTTTATATATTTTTTCAATTCAATTAATAGTTGCAGTCAGTTGCTAGGTAACATAGTTGTGTTGTGTGGTGAAAATAGTAAAAATATTTTATTTGTATAATAGTCGTCTGTTATAATCCCTCCAGTATGTGATTGTAAAGGTAAAAGAAGACCGTATTTAGTTGTTTTAGCACCTTAAACCATTTTCTCAGATACCTGATGTTTTCATGGTTTTTTTTGTTTCAGAAATATTCATGTATTTTTACCTCCAAAAAATTAGATTACACAAAGTTGTTTGTTCAGGATAATTCTCCATATTACGGTTCATAATAATTTAGAAATTTTATTTAAAAGTACTGTACCATAGTTTGTCATATTGTAGTTCATAAACAGCATGTAATATTAGAGCCTACATTTATTTATTGAAATTTTGATCTTTTCGTAATTGGAGGGAAATTATTGTATTTGATCCTTAATGTTGAAAAAAAATTTTGTCAAGGGTTCAAGAGGTACATAGTGTTGTATTTTGATTTTGGTTGAATTTTTAGAGTTCTATTTATTGTGTACAATTCCCAGAGCTTAAAAGTAAAATTGTGACTTGCGTTTTTGTATAGTAATATTGTAGGGCTATCAATCCCAGAGCATATCAATTAAATTAAGGAAGAGCATTGCAGTGCTATGTCATAATGTAGGTGTATTTGCCAAACTAGGTAATTTCATGTTAACATTTCTCTGTATAAAGATAATTTTTGAAATTCTCAGTGAAATGGAGGCAGTAGCCATAGTTTGTAACATCCATCAGTGCCATTGACCTGTTTTAGCACCTAAGTCTGAATGTTTTTTTTTGTGTAGAAGTAAGCAAGGTAAATTGTTATGCACAGTAAAATACTTGTTAGTCATATTTATTTTATGCTCAAAACATTTTCATATTTCCTGGAATGTGTACAAATTTGGTTTTGTATGTTTTTATGACTGAAAAGTGTGTGCAATCATGGACTGATATCCTCATCTGGAGTGTGGATTTTGGGTTTGTACATCTTTCTGAAGTGTAAGTTAACAAGTATTGATTCATACTGTTTGTTCAGAAAGCATGTAACTGTAATCAAGAAAATTTCATGTATGTACAGTATAATACTTTCCTATCTTAAGTGTGTCTAGCAAATATGTTGTAGGGTAAAAGGAGTGAAACATGCCATCTTTCTTAATTGAGAGGTAATACAATATCTGGAAGGAGTCAGGATAAAGTAAAAAATGAAACTCGGTTGAATAGGAAAGAATCTGAAGTTTGTTTCTTAGCATCTTCCTTTGCCTTGTGATTAGCAAGTGTTCCTAATAATTTGTAACTTCTATGAAAAGAACCTTCACCAGCCAGTGGTCATTTAGTTTTTTAGTGAACAATTATGTTACGTTAGGTTAAAGGGACCTATACTGACTGGTTTTACTTTGGTTATGTGCATAAAGAAGAGAGAGAGAGAGAGAGAGAGAGAGAGAGAGAGAGAGAGAGAGAGAGAGAGAGAGAGAGAGAGAGAGAGAGAGAGAGCAGTACCTTGTTTGTTGGATGTTTATGTTGAATATTCCGTTTTTCGAATGAGATTTTTGAAAATAAAATTTGTAACAATATAATTTAACATAAAAGATGAACAAAATCATACATCATTGCAGTGATGCACAGGTAATTTGAGATAGAGGGAGGGAGAATTTATATTTATGAGGAATAATGAATGAATGATTTTAATTTACCATTCTTCGTTATATTGTTGAGGAGAGAAGGAGAAGAGACAGTAAAATAATTATTATATATACATAAAAGCTAATTTACACATACAATAAAATGTTATTTCACAATAAATTCAACAATGATAAAACATGAAAAGAATCAAATGCAATACTGTAATAAAAAATAAAAGACGTCTTACTTGAACCAGTGTTTGGTGCGCTGAATGAGACGATAAAGTGAGGACAGGGAAGGGGTGGTGATGTGTTATTGAGTGGGAGAGGGGCTCTGCTTCCTACTGACTTACCAGCTGGGCTGGGATGGTTATTCGTCTGTTTCTTTCACTTTCACTCGATTTCCCCAAATCATTTCTTTTTGTTGTGGTAAAATACTTATTGAGGGACAATTGCTTTTTATGATTTTTTAGCACTGGTAAAGTAACTCAGCTCCATAATAAACACACTGGCTTCTGTGTGCCATCGATTGTTTATTTAAACGACTTGAAAAGCTGTTTAACCTCTCCTTTTCTTACTTACATTCTTTACTTATTACTTATTTGTTTGCAAAATCCTCATGTTTATTTTAAAATCTACCATTTGCCAACAGTAAGTTCATTTATTGTGGCATAATCAATCTCTTTCCTGGATGGGATGTTAGCTCTCTCTCTCTCTCTCTCTCTCTCTCTCTCTCTCTCTCTCTCTCTCTCTCTCTCTCTCTCTCTCTCTCTCTCTCTCTCTCTCTCTCTCTACTTTTCGACACAGTCGGAAACACACTATTGATTGCTTTAATTATCTTGTAAAATGTGAATAAAATTGATGTTGTTAACCATCGCCTACTGTGACCATTTCAATTCCCTCAAAGGGTTCCTGCCTCTCCTCTCTCCATCCCAGCCAGCCGTGCACCATTTTCACCAAACAGTTCGTAAAACGCACCTGGAAACAAATTTTTTTTGTACATGAACTTCCCTGCCAGATATATACTTAGCTATAGTCTCCCGACGTTCCGAAAGAATTTCAAATCTCGCGGCACACGCGACAGGTAGGTCAGGTGGTCTACCTTACCCGCCGCTGGGTGGCGGCGGGGAGTATGAACCAATCTATCTCTCCAGCCAGATTTTTTTCTGTCGCTGAAGCGATAACAACTGTTGTCGTTCTTCCGATATATTCTTCATTTCTCGCTTGCCTGGAGATTGATTTGAACATTTTGGTGACGTATTCGCTCTATGTTGGCTTGGCATACGCTTATTGTGGACCGTTATTGACTTTGCGCTGGAATTTTCCTGTAGAATGTCTGATTTTGATTCTGTTTCCAAAACTCCGGTTTTGTTTAGAGTATGTGTGACCGATGGATGTAAGGTGAGGTACCGAAAGCTGCGGTGGACCCTCACACTTTCTGTGTTAAATGTAGGGGAATGAATGTTCGTTTAGTAACCCGTGTCAAGAGTGTGAGGTTTTGAACGAAGATAATATAAGGCTCTTCTTCTTATATTAGGAAACTTGAAAGGGATAGGGTACGTAAAGCTTCTTCAAGGAGCTCGAGCAGGTCGAGAATGAGTGAGAATGAAACTAACATTAATGTAGTTTTTAGAACCTTCCTCCCAAGGTCTCAGCTCCTGCTCCCCGCACCGAAGCCGTAGATTCGTCTTCGGAGGCGGCGGCCTCAAAAGCTTCCTTGTGTTCTAAGGAAGACAAGAATCTTCGTACTGAGCAAGGTAAGAGTGTCAGTGATGATAAGTGCAGTGTACCAGTGATGTGGAGGGTGCGTCTGACCGGCTCCTTAGTGCCTCCAGGCCTAGACCTCTTCCAGACTCCCAGTTTCCAGTGGAGGAGGAAAGTCGAAAGCCGCAGGAGGGCTAGGGAGAGCCCCCACCGGTCAGGCGTCCCCTCGGCAGATCCTGAAGTTCGCTCCCAGGCTGCCTTGGATCGTAAGAAGAAGAATATTCTTCGCCAGTGTTTTTCGTCATCCTCTCTCCTTCGCCGAAGCGTGGGGTGTGGAGCTCTAAGGAGGCGTCACGCCCGTTGAAGAGTTGAAGAGGGCTGCGGAGGCTCCTTCAGTACGTTAGCGTCCAGCCCAGAAGACTTTTCTGATGTAGCTTCCTTGCAAGCAAAGAAGCCTAGGAGATCCGTGATCGCCCTCCTTCTCCCGCGCCTCGCGCTGAGCTTGCTTCGGAAGAAGATCCTGGGGACTCTCCTTCTCGAGTACTAGCGGGCCTACAAGCTCAGATCACAGCCTTGGCGGACTCCTTGGCATCGAGATCGCGTAGAAGGAAGGATTTGTCTCTCCCGATCAAGAGATCGAGGCGCGTTTCGTCGGAAGAGCGCTCTCCTTGCAATCGGCGTTCTCCTTCTTTTGAGGATTCTTCTACTCATCGTAACATTTCACGAGAGGAACACCACTCCCGCTCGGAGGTGTCGAGACGCCATTCGACGGATAGGCGCTCCTTGGACTATGAAGATATTTCCTCAAATCGGATTCCTGCCTCGGGTAGACGCTCAGCCCCTTCTGTTTCTCCTTCTTCTAGAGTTCGTGCAAGAAGAGAGAGTCGCTCAGGTCATAGAAGACTTGGTTCGTCTTCGCCGTCTCTTTCTTCTCCTCGTCTTCTCAGAGAACCTAGGAATGCCCTTCTGGAAGTAGGCGCACTTCTCCTTCCGACTACTGTAGTCGGGCGTCGGATAACGTGACTGGTAGGCGCTCATCGCATGGAGTTCGCTCCTACCCTGTAAGACATCAAGAGTCTAGTAGGAGCCCTGCTCCTGGTAAGCGTCATTCTTTTAGTAGATGTTCTCCTGGAGAAAGACACCTTGATCCTCCGTTTGCTTCGTTCTCCTAGTAGGCGCTCTTCGTTCTCGAGACTCCCTACTCCTCATCGGTCTCCTCTGCTAGAAGTCAAGAACGCCTCAAGCGCCCTGCTTCTGTTAGGCGCTCGGAGCCTTACAGAGTTCTCCCCTCGGTAAGGACCAAGATCTCGCCGAACGCCCTGTTTCCGTTTAAGCGCTCGGAGCGTAGCAGAAAACCGCTCTCCGCTCGTAGCATCAAGAGCCTCTCGAGCGCCCTGCTCCTGAAAGGCGCCCTATTTTTAGCAACGTTTCGCCGCTTGGTAGGCGCCAGGATTCCTCTAAGCGCCCTGTAACAGATAGGCGCTCGGCGCCTAGTAGCCGCTCTCCTCGCGATCGGCGCCAGGATCTTAGCAGGCGCTCTCCCTCTCGTAGTTTCCCTAGGGATAGACGTGGTCTTTCTAGAGAATGCGAGTTTAGACAAGAATTTTCGGATAAGCGCCCTTCTTTTACAACTCGTCGTTCTCCTGTACGCCTTTCTACTTTGGAATCTTCTCCTCATTCAAGACGTTTGTCTCCTTCATCGCACTGTACCCCAGCTAGGAAATCATCTAAGGATTCTCATAAGGATCCTCATCCCCGTTCTCCTCCTCAAGAAGACCAGGAAGCCTCTGAGGAAGAAACTAATACATCGGCAACAGTTTCTTCGTACAAGAAGCTCACAGAACTTCTCCTTCAGGAGTTCGGAGAGTCTTTGAGCCCTACTGCTGCCTCCTTCTCCACACTCGTTGTTCTCCACAGCGAAAGCAACGAAAGGATCTTCGTGTGTGAGAATGAAGCCGACTCTTTCTATGAAGAAAGCGCTCAGAGTTTCGGTCATGGATGCGTACTAAAGAGAAGCGGGGAAAACAATGTTTGCCTTCCCTCCGTCGAAGCTTTCAGGAAGGACAGGATTTTGGTATGAGACAGGAGAACCCTTGGGACTGGGCCTTCCGTCTTCAGCTGACGCAGATTTTTCGGCACTAGTAGACGCCACTCTAGAAGATCAGCTTGAATTCGGCCAGAACAACGTGGGCAATGAATGAAATGGATCACATTCTAAAAGGCATTTTTAGAGTCTTGGAAGTTTTTCAACTTTCTCGATTGGTCCCTCGGAGTCCTAGCCAAGAAAACTCAAGGGACCGGACACGTTTTCTCCGGAGGATTTGAATTGTTGTCTTATCCTGTATGGATAAATCGGTGAGAGATGGGCCAGCGAAATAGCTTCACTGTTTGAGCAGGGGTCTTGAAGAAAAGATCAGTATTTTGCTCATTTTTAACAAATCGGTCTCACATGCTCAGAGATCGTCTTTGCTTTTTGCCCCGCTCTCTACACAGCTGTTTCCTAAACACCTGGTTCAAGACATTTCGAAGGCTCTCTCTGCCAAAGCTACGCAGGACCATTCTAGCACAGTCTGCAAGGAAGCCGCGCCTACCTTCCAGACTAAGACAAAGAAAGCTAAGCCGACCTCTCAGGAAACCCTTTCGAGGGGCATCTACCTCTAGATCCTCTCGTTCAGAGGTCGGAAACCAAACAGAAGAGGGAGGACTTTACGAAGTCAAGCAAACCTCCCAAGTAAGACTCAAGTCCCTTCAGACAACTGTAGGCGCCAGGCTTTTACAGTTTGCAGAAGTCTGGGCCCGGAAAAGACGCAGATGCCTGGACCCTGTCTATTTTGAGGAAGGGCTATCTAATACCCGTTCTTTTCGAGGGCCGCCTCCCTTGACGAATACCCCGAGGGAGTTGACGGCCAGATACAGGGACCCCATCATGAATCAAGCCCTCCGACTAGCGGTAGACCAGATGCTGGAAAAGGAGGCGATCGAACTAGTGGCAGATCATCTTTCGGCAGGCTTTTACAACCGCCTGTTCCTAGTTCCAAAATCCTCAGGAGGATGGAGACCGGTGTTGGATGTAAGCGCCCTGAACTTCTTCGTCGAAAAGAAGAAGTTCACGATGGAGACCACTGCCTCGGTGTTAGCAGCACTCCGTCCAGGGGACTGGATGGTGTCCTTGGACTTACAGGACGCTTACTTCCACGTACCAATCCATCCTTCCTCGAGGAAGTTTCTAAGATTCATGATGGGGGGAAGAATCTTCCAATTCAGGGCCCTGTGTTTTGGCCTCTCCACGGCCCCCCAAGTCTTTACGGCCATCATGAGGATATGTGGCACAATGGCTTCACCTGGAAGGGGTGAGGATTTCGCTCTATCTCGACGATTGGCTTATAAGGGCCAATTCCAGAGATCGTTGTCTGAAGGACTTGAAGAAAACCCTGGATTTGACTTATTCCTTAGGACTTCTGGTCAATCTGCAGAAGTCAAGCTGATTCCCGCTCAAGAGTGCGTTTATCTGGGGATCAGATGAACTCTCTGAGTTTTCGGGCTTTTCCGTCACAGGAGGATAGCCCGGGGACTCGAAAAAGTAAACAACCTCTTAGGGAAAGAAGTATGCACAGTGAGGGAGTGGATGAGTCTGCTGGGGACGCTCTCCTCACTGGAGCAATTTGTTTCCCTAGGAAGGTTGCACCTGAGACCGCTCCAATTCTTTCTTCATCGGAATTGGAGTCGTCCTTCTCAGGATTTGAAGTTCTCCCTGTCAATTACTCTTCAAATCAAGAAGGAGTTAGCATGGTGGGCGGATCCCGACAAGTTCTCGCAGGGACTGCCTCTTCAATCCCAGAAACCCAGCCTGGTGTTGTTCTCCGATGCGTCGGAAACAGGTTGGGGGCGACTCTGGGAACCAAGGAGGTGGTCAGGAACCTGGATGGGGGACCAGTCTTCCTGGCACATCACAGGAAAGAACTAATAGCCGTGTGGCTTGCTCTGAAGGAGTTCGAGTCAGATGTGACAGGAGCAGTTGTGCAAATAAACTCGGACAACACCACGGCTCTGGCATACATCAGGAAACGGGGGGACGCATTCCTTCTCTCTGTACGAAACAGCAAGAGATCTTCTTCTGTGGACAGAAGAAAGGGGGATAAAACTTCTCACCAGATTTCGTACAGGGAGAAAGGAATGTAAGGGCAGATCTCCTCAGCAGGAAAGATCAGGTCCTTCCCACAGAGTGGACTC
>NC_087202.1:118122364-118127364 GCF_015104395.2 Macrobrachium nipponense
AGGATGCATTGTAATTGTGACATTTTCATGACAAATTTTTATTGCCCTGTATTCATCATCTATTCAGCAAAGTTCTTGCGTAGCATTATTTAATTTCGTGTGATTATTTTTTTTTATTTCATTGATGCCATTTTTATCTGACATCTTCATTATTACTTTAGTATTTTAACAGGAAACAATGTTTTTGCTTTTAGGAACTTCATTTGCTATTTTGGGAAATACAGAATTTCATAATGGTCATGATGTTTGCTGTGCTGTAGCATGTGATAGTACAAATCATTGATAATGTGCCCTGGCGTAAATCATTCTCTGTATAGTAAGTGGCCCTTTAGTTCTTGTGTCTTTTTTTCATTGAATTACAATTTACGGTTACCAGGGTAAAGAAAATATGCAGAAATATAAGGTGCTAGTTTATTGTACAGTAAATTATGATGTACAGTATACAATACAGTGTAAATAAAGTTCACATTTGCACTTACATGTTTCTATAACCTCAAAGCTTTAGAATGATTTTTTAAATCAATGTTTGATATAAAGTATGCTCATATATCAACACCTGCATAACCAAGAAGTGAAATATTCAATGGTTAGATCATCACAAATCTTTGGCAGAGGAACATGAAGATAATAGTATGGAGGTTGATATTTGAAATGGTCAAAATTTTAACTAGTAGTACTGTTTATGAAAATGCTACAGTTATGGAAGATCTGAATCATAAATTAAAAGAAATAATAGTATAGTTCTCATGTAACATATATTGCAATAATTTGTTTATGAACATGATATACTTACTCAGAGATGTATGATGGCCATCATTTAATGTGTTCATTGAATCCCATGTAAGTCTAAAGTTGTCACACTGAATTGGTCCTTTCATCCCTTCTTTCTAATATCTTCATGGAAGTTTTTGAGACTGCTTATCTTATTCCAAGGATTCTATTCTCTAAGGGTTTTTTGGGTAAGATATGTAGTTGATTGCCTCTGTATTGTAAAAGAGACTAAATATACCTGATTTTCTGAATACAATTAATGATCTAATACATTCCATAAAATTCACAAAAGAATATGGAGAAAATAATTGTATCCCATTTCTAGATGTCTTAGTTATCAGAAATAATACTAATTTTTGCTTTAAAGTATACAGGAAACAGCATAATTTGTCAGATATTCATTTTCATTCAAACCATGCTAAACATATTTAAGATATCAACATTTTTAGTATATATCTTAGTGCACTTAAAATTGTAGCCTTGAATTTTTGGACGACACGTTTAAATCATTGACAAAATAGGAGATTCATTATGTTATAATTCATATTTTTTTTGGAAGTGTTTACGAATAAGGCAAATAAGATATATTACTATCCAACCAGAGTTAATACAGAAATTAAAAATATTCCCTGTCTACCTTTTCACCCAAATTTTATATCTGCAATTCCAATTCTAAAAACTGCTGATGTTAATTTAGTATTTAAATATCACAATACTTTAAGAAAAATGTTAATAGTCTGTCCAATTAAAACAATATTGTTTACAGTATCTCTTGTAAAGATTGTAATAAGATCTATATTGGCCAGGCATCAAAAGGATGAAAAAAAGAGAAATGTTCCAACACAAATATTCCCTTTCAAGAGGCCTGACAAACAATGGCATTTCAGATCATTGTCTTAAGACAGGCCATGCCATTAACTAGGGTGATTTATCTAAGATCTGCAAGGCCAAAGACTATCAGGAAAGAAATCTGGAAACTATTCATTGAAGCCACGTGCACCTTGAATTTTAACCTCCGACCTGGATTATCTCTTGATTCTCTGTTGTTGTTTTTGATTAACCTGACCTTGTGTCAGCACGGGCTCTTGCTCGCAGAGCAGCCCGTAAATGATTCTCTTTCTCTGTCCTTTCTGTTTCGAGAACATGCTGCCCGAATCAAGACACTGTAACTCAGCCCACCACTACTTAATTTTGTATATAAAATTCTGTAAACTATGTTTTTACTTAGTGTGCACTTGAAAATGTACAATATACTACGAAAGTACATATATATTCATATATATATGTACATATGTATACTACATACGTATAGTATTATAAAATATAATATATATATATATATATATATATATATATATAGTATGTATATATATATATATGGTATACAGTATATATAGTATATATATATATATATATATTATATAGTATATATATATATATATATATATATATATATATATATATATATATATATACATATATATATATATATATTATATATACTATATATATATATATATATATATATATATATATATATATATATATATGATATATGTGTGTATATAATATATATATTTATTTGTATATTAATATATATGTATGTATATATATATATATATATATATATATATATATATATTATAATATTATATATATATATATACATATATATATGTGTGTGTGTGTGTGTGTGTGTGTGTGTGTATATAGTATATATATATATATATATTTATTTGTATATTATATATATATGTATGCTATATATATATAGATATATATATATATATATATATATATATATATATGTGTAGATATATATATATATAGTATATATATATAGATATAGATAGATATATAGATATATATATATATATATACATACATATAGTATATGTATACTACTATATATATATATATATATATATATATATATATATATATATATATATATATATATATTATATATATATATACGCATATATATGTATTATATACATAACTATATATATATATATATATATATATATATATATATATATATATATATATATATTGTACATATTCATATGCATATATATATACATTGAAAATACTTAAAATGTCCGTAATCCATTCCATCCCTCAAAATGCCGCCCCATATTTTTACGTTTCATGTTATTAAGTAAGGAAAAATTCATTTCTAAATAACAAATATTGCATAAAAACCTAATGGAAAGAGTATGTAAATTATAATAAGGTTTCATACGTTGTACAGGTACAGTTCAAGTTACGATAATTCGTCTTACGATAATCCGATTTTACGAGACCAAATTACAATAGCCTAACTTATCCCATCTTCTAGTTAAATAAGTCAAAAAACATCAAAAGAGAATGATAAAAATATGGTTTTTATAAAAACAGCAAAAGAGAATGATGAAAGTAATGTTTTAATGTTATACTTTTTTTTTCCTGAGTACAACCGAATTGGATAACATCAACTTCCGTTGGGCTTTCATTTCAACCATCGTACAATAGTAGACAATTACTGAAATTGTTATAAATGATGTTATGTAAAATAGGCCAGATATTTTTATGTAATAAATTTATTCGCTATAGGTATATCAAACAGCAACAAAGAAATATAGGTTAAATTTAAACAAAGTTGTAGCTGAAGCCGAGAAAACTGATCAAGCTGCCAATGACTTTCATCGTGCATCGGCAACAAGGATAAAACTCCCGTAAACTTATGCCATCAAACACAACCGTAGACAAAATTGAGAGAAAATCATTTTAATCAACACTACTGTGCTTGAAAGAATTAATTTTACTTTTGTTTTCACGCCGATAAAAGATAAATTCCGTAAAGATAGCGATCGGTGTCACGTAATTTTTTTTTACTCTTATAAACATTAAACATGCCGTAACATAATCTGTTGAAAAAAAATAATCACTTGTCTTATATAAGTCAGGTATCTAGATATTCGTTTATGCTAACTATAAGCAAATAAATTCCGTCATAATTGAGTTAAATATGGCGAAACAAACTCGTATTCGCCATCAGCTTTTTTCTAGACCAAAAAATTGACCGCTATTTTAGTAGTATTTTATAATAAATAATATGAGAATACATACAGCATTCTTCGATACAGTGAAATAATGTATAACTATTTTTTATTATTTTTTGCTTATCTTAATTTTCATCACTACGCCACATTGATATAGATATATATATATAGATATATATGAGATATATATATATATATATATATACACACATATATAGTATATGTACTATATATATATATATATATATATATATATATATATGATATATGATATATGGTATATAGATAGATATATGTATATTATATATTATATATATATATATATATATAGATATTATATATATATATAGTATAGATATTAATATATATATATATATCATATATATTATATATATATAGGATATATATTATATATATATAGATATATATTATTATATAGATATAGATATATATATGATATATATATTATACATATATATTATATAGAGTTTATACATTACATATATATATATATTATATTAGTATAATATATATATATAGAATATATATTATATATTATATATTAGAGATTATATATATCTATATATATATATATACGGGTTAGATTTATTACATATATAGAGGGAGATATATTAGTATATATTCATATATATTTGAGGATATTATATATATGTTTTAATTTATATTATATATATATATATATATATATATATATATATATATATATATTGTAATATTATCTGTATATATATATATATATATATAGTATATATATAGATTATAGATATATACATATATATAATATATATATATATATATAGGTATTATATATAGATATACTATATATATAATATATTATTATATATATATTATTTATATATATATATATAGATATATATATATGATTGAGTATAGCTTATATATATTATATATTAATATATAGATATATATATAATATATATATATTATAATGATCTAGATAGATAATAAATATATGAGGCTATATATATATAGATATATATATGATTATGTAGATATATAGATAGAGATTAGTAAGATTATTATTACATATATTATATTCTATATCTTATTAGATTATATATATATATATATATGATATATATGATATTATATATTTCTATATTATATATATGATACTATATAGATTATATATAGTATAAT
>NC_087202.1:118132364-118199864 GCF_015104395.2 Macrobrachium nipponense
AAGGCTACCTATTCAAGGAAGGGAAAGAGCTAAGTGACCACAACAGTTTGTACATTCCCAGACAGTACTTAGGCCAGAGGAGACGAAGAAACATTATAGAGGTGCTTGATAAATAAAGACTCAAGGGTAGTTAAGTAAGCTATTTGTTTAGTTGTGCCTATTATTGAAAAATGTTTATTTTTCCACTGTAATTGCGCTTTTGAGTGCACGAGTCCTGATATTAGAAAATTCCGGATTGGATATTCTTGACCCTGTCCTATAACTAAAACTTATATGGCTATAATCTCGAACCTGCAACAGCCTTCGAAAGGATCCAACGTAATTACCAAGGCATCTTGGGCATTGAAATTTATATATGTTGGATTTCATGAATTCTTGAAGCTTGTCCTTATAACTGAAGAAACCTCCAATTTTCTTGGGGTTCATAGGATCGAGGTTTAATTTCAAAAGTCCTAGTTCCTGTTTAATAATTTGTTTAACTTTGGAACGTAAATTGTTGGAATGAATGAAAGGAATTGCGGCATACATAGTTTTGGAACGTTGAAGTTCATTCCGATAATTCACGTTCCAAAGTTAAACAAATTATTGAACAAGAACTAGGATTTTTATATATATATATATATACACACACACACACACACACATATATATTATATATATATATATATATATATATATATATATGTATATATATATATATATGTGTGTGTATATAATATAAAGATATATGTGTATATATATTATATACGTGCTATTATAATATACTATATATATATATATATATATATATATATATATATATATATATATATATAATATATATATATATAATATACTATATATATGTATGTATGTATAAATCTCAAGAGAAATTAATTCTTTAGAAACAAAAACTAAAACGGTAAAGAATAAAGAAACGGGTACAAATAAAATGAACAATATTGTATCCAATTACTTTGAAATGTTAATCCAAATAGGAGGGTAGGAAGATGTTACTACAGAAGTAATAGAGGAAAGTCGTCATGGACAAAGTATATGAGGAACGAACAAAGACAAAAACAAGGAGCGTCTCGGTGGCGTGATTGGTATGGTGTTTTCGTCCCACCTCGGTGGTCGCGGGTTCGATTGTCGGCCATTCTATTGAGGAGTGAGAGATGTGTATTTCTGGTGATGGAAGTTTATTCTCGACGTGGTTCGGAAGTCACGTAAAGCCGTTGGTCCGGTTGCTGAATAACCACTGGTTTCATACAACGCAAAAACACCATACAAACAAACAATATGGATGGAAATATCCAAAACACCGAAGAAGTGGAAAAGTGGAAGAGAACCGTACCATAGATAACAATGACTGTCAAGGGAGAAGAAATGACTCCATTACCAATAATTGGTACAATAAGAACAAATGAAACAAGAAAAATGCTTGATAACACATGTGGGGATGTAATGATTGTTTCACTGAATTGTGCAATAATGAAGACAGAGGAGGGTTTATCATACATTATAAGACATTTCATGAAATATAAAAAAGTAACCGGTGATTTGAGGACCCATGAAAAACAAATGAATGTTGTGAGTAAATTATTGGAAAAAATCCAAGTTGATGATGATGATAATAACAAAAAAGCAAACCTCGACTACTGTAACATAACACTTTCAATAGCTGTTTTATGCAATTGAACGCAAATGGTTTTCAGACCAGATTACACCTAGGAGAAATACAACGATTACTAAAAGAATATGAACTAAGGATACGATGATTACAACATGTCAGCAAAATATCAACAATAAGTAAACACCCCTGAGCATCAACATCACGTGAGGAGAAAGGAAATTTAGGTACAATTATGTAATTTATAATTTATACAACCAACATAATAAAAATTAAGACATTGATAAACTTCAAGAATTACTTAACAATGCTAAGAAATGTATATTAATAGTAAGTTATTTTAATGTTCACAACCTAATATGTGACTGTAATTGTTCAAACTCAGAGCAGGAAGTAAAGTAGAAGAATGTATGGATTGAAATGACGTGATGTATAAATGATGACGAAGTCAGCACATATTATTAAAAAATACTTGGAACATTTTCCTCAGTGGACTTAACTCGTTTGTATACAAGTATAGCAGATAGACTGGAATGGAATGGAATACAGTTGATGCCTTGCACACCATTGATCATTTCTCACTATTAATTTTCTATTAGAAAATGATCCTGCAAAATATGTCCCTCACTATATAACACTTATGAAGCACATTGGGAGTAATATGAATTACGCACTACTATGGGTTTCATAGACAATGCAAGCACGATTTTTGGCAATAACTCCGTAACGATCACTCGTATCAGTACGAGATTTTGCTATAGTGTATTGCACCCTGTGCCATAATTTATAAGAGTATCACGAATCACTATTTGTAAAGAATAAAGACAATTGTCCCTGTACCAAGAGGCATAAACTCGATTACCCAGAAATGGATACGAGCACAACAGTACAAAAAAAAAAAAAAAAAAAAAAAGAAACAAAAAAAAAAAAAAAAACGCTTATCCTCTCCCTCCACCCCCACCCCCTATCCTTCCTTTCCCTCTTACTTTCTTCCCTCCACTGCCCTCCTCCCTCTCTCTCTCTCTCTCTCTCTCTATCTCTCTCTCTCTCTCTCTCTCTGTGGTAGTGGTAGCCTTCTGTAAATGGTTATTAGAGCGAGTGATATCTGAATGTATGGTGGAGTAGTAGAACGATAGACACCATGATTGATGGTAAATTGACTGTTACACTTGTTTGGTTACTTTCTTCGCAATCCTCATTTGGACTCAGCGCATCAGCCATATACTTGTAATAGGAAGGTGAAGAAGAGATGACCACCTCCGAACATAATTGTTGGCATTGTTGCAGTAATGCGTTTGTCACGCAACTTTTCAACTTTTTTAGTAAAGAGAAAGCCGCCAGTTGCCATCAGATTGGTTTGAATAGGTAATTGGTTATAGTTACTCTATGTGTTACAAATAAAAATTTAGCCTTTCTACCGGATATTCATTAAAGCCTTGATTATACTGATGCATATATTTTCAAGTCATGAATGTTTCTTTTATGAGCGGATCAATGCATAAATAAATCAGTCAACTGGCAGGTAACAACCGAGTGGATTATTAGAAATATACAGCAATGTGAATTATTAGAGAGATAGGTAGAAAAAAATCATGCAAATTAAGTTTAAACTGAGGCAACTTTCACACAGGGAGGGGGAGGGCAGGTGAGGGATGAAAAAAAAAAAAAAAGAAGGGGGGGGGGGGGCGGTGGAAGGGTAGGCGGAGCTTTTTTATACTGTTGTGTTCGCATCCATTTCTGGTTAATCGAATTTTTGTCCCTTGGTACAGGGGCAATTGTCTTAATTCTTTACAATTAGCGATTCGTGATACTCATAAATTACGGCACGGGGTGTAATACACTATAGCAAAATCTCGTACTGATACGAGTGTTCCTTACAGAGTTATTGCCAAAAAACGTGCTTGCACTGTCTGTGAAACCCATAGTAGGCATATCCCAATATTTGAATTCGTTGTTGATATCATTAAAAACTTTGCGGATAAAGCAACAGCAAAATCGAAACCTCTAACAACAAAATACAGCTCCTTTGGTGGTCTGATAAGCTAACAGAATTAATAAATGTAAAGCACTCGGTAGGGAGAAGACTCTGTAATTTAGATAAAGTTTTGTAAGAAAATGAATAAAACATTACCAATATTAGGAGCAAATCTACAAAACAGGAATATATTATTATTTGAAATTGTTACATTAAAACCTCTATATAACAAAATATTTGCAAAATTAAAAGAAGAATCATTTCATGGAGGAAAGATGTATCAGATCTCTAACAATACTCCCATAAAAAATTTCAGGAAAATTAATTGTAACCCTGTTAAACTACCTAGACACGCCATATTAAAAGAAAAAAAAAGCTTGATCCAAAGTAAATAACTAATGTAACTGGAGAAAACTTAGCAAATGTAAGTAGTGATAAGAATTTAGATGAACACTTCTACAGAAAGAAAAACAATCGAGAATTAATAACAATAAATTCTGAAACAGCTGAAGTTATATATTTAAAACAAATTAATATGGAAGTGTTGGCATACTCTCTTGAACAGTAATAAATCTACTTTGGTAAAGTCAAATCTTTTACGGTTTTATAATAATTTATGGTTTCGAAATTTATTTCCTGATGAATGGCATAAAACTATAATTATTCCTATACCCAAATCTGGAAAGGATCCCAGTCATGTAGATAATTACAGGCAATTTCTTTAACAAGTTGCCTATGGGAAATGCTGGAGAAAATGGTAAATTCTCGACTAGCATGGCAGATTCGAGAAAATGAATTTCTGACACCCACCCAATTTGGATCACAATGCAACTGGTATACATTAGATTCTCTGTCCAACTTCGTAGACCATACACGCAGAGGATATGCCATAGAAAAGGCTTATGGTACTACATGGAGATATGCAATAATAAAAATAACGTAAAACAGCACTTAGGTTTATCCAGAACTTTCTGACAGACGCACTCAACCTGAGGGATTTCTCTTGTCCGGAGACAAGATCGTCCATCTGTTCGAGGACTCCGTCAGCAAGAGAAGACCATGTCAGTCCCACACAGGCTGTCTACGGTTTTCAGCATTTGTACCTTACAGTGCTTAAATTTTGGTTTCTCTTTTTGCTTGGTGGCTGCTAACAGTATGGCACTGATTTCATTGAATGGGTGATGGTCATGTCTTCTTAAGCGCCATGGTAGCAAGGATTTAGTGGGCACTTGTTCAGACAGGCACTTCTAAAGGAATCTCAGTTGAATTCTGGTTGAATGTGCAGCCATGAGAGACTTGGAGAAAGTAGGGACTAAAACATCTGAACAAGTTATTTAGAATCTGCCATATAGAACTTACTTCCAATTGTAATTTTAACCTTAGCTCTGGCTTGTATTATTTGAACCCTTCTATAAGTAAAATGTTTAAGAATGACCTTGAAGATAAAATCACTGACTTAATTACAAATAACTTACCTTATAGACATTTTCTTCGTAACCGGTATGTTTGCTACATTTTTTGTGAAAATGTTCACTTTGTAAAAAATATTGTTATTTCTACCAAAATGAGGGCTATTGAGTGTTACTTTATAAATTTTGTTGTTGTTAGTCACCGGCTAGTATAATCTTTTAATTGTCTTATCCCTAGTTTTGAGTAGTTGGACTTAATCTTTTGTAAACCTCTTTAATTGTACCACTGTTGTGGGTCGCCTACTAATTCTTCAGGGGTGTTGGATTCCTGGTACATATTTTCCTTTATAATCCCTATCTTTATATCATATATATATATATATATATATATATATATATATATATATATATATATATATATATATGAATTTTTATCACATTACCGTAATTCATATACATGCATTAGGCTTTTAATATCCAATTCGCTATACCTCAGAATTAATGTATTTTCAGATATGTTAACCGAAGGTTCTTTTTTGAGTTTATAATAATTTCGTCCTCTCGCGAATTCGACTCAGGCAGCAAGTTAGAGTAGGTAGCTTCACTGAAGTCCTGATTTCTCCTCTGTCCGCTGGTTCGAATCCACGAGAGAGCGAAATCATTATGAACTAAAAAATTCTCCTTCGGTTAACATATGTGAGAATATATTAATTCCGAGATAGAGCGAATTGGATATTAAAGGAAATTTGTAGCTTAATGCATATATGCATATATATATATATATATATATATATATATATATATATATATATATATATATATATAATATATATATATAATCTTGTCAAGAAGTTTTCCAAATACCTGGTTACTACACTTGCCTATCATAGAATTCAAAACTCACCTTACTACATCCAAATACCTGAACTCTCATTAAAAAAAAAATACGACTGAATACTCTAAAGGCAACAATGACCCCTTAAAAAAATGATCAGCAATGTGAGGTATCAAAATATATTATTAAAGTTTATCAAAACAATTGTGAGGTACACGCACACACGCACACACATATATAATAAATATATTAAAGTTGAACAAAGGGCATCACTCCATCACACAACTGTAACTCTCTCCTCAATTAGAGTCACGTCAGTAAAATGACAGAAAAACCGAAGGAACGAAACTATCTCTCTGTTTTTATTTACAATGTAATTCCGACCAATGGTGGCCAATAAATGAAACTACAGTAAAATATTTAAGTTAAAAAAATTTATTATTAATCTAAGATTTATAATCAAAACTCACAATATTACTTTGAAGGAAAATTACTATGACTTGAAAACACAAACCTAATTAATTTCTGAATTATGTAAGCAAAAGTTAAATTATGAAGAAACACAAAGAAGTGAAAATCTAAGTAAGCAAAAGTTAAATCTGCACAATTGTTAAAATGTAAAATAAAATTGTAACCACACAAAATATATAGAAGTATTAAATTAAAAAAGAATTAATCAAAGAATTCAAATGAGACTAAAAACACACAATTATACAAAACATATGAATATGTAAAATGATTAAATTTACAAAATTCAATCACCTTTGTAAATTAAACTTTAAAACCTATAAAAAGTACAATACCTTTCAGTTGTTTTTCAACTGATAGGCGCCGTTACCGGATAAACATTAATTAATGTGTATCGGATCTCATACGCTAAGATTAGTAGTAATGACCACAATAAAATATTTTATATTACTAGCTGTATCTGAGAAAGAGAGAGAAGATATTACTATTAGTGTGATACGCAAGGTTTCAAGTGTCTCGATGAAAATGAATTCTGTCTCCACTATGAGGGACTCATAGAACATTTCAGGGAAACGAGATGACGTCATTTTAAATGTAAAAAACGTTTTGGGACAAAAGATGATGCAACATTGTGCAATCATCTCCTCCTTCTCGTATGGACCAAAAAAGTTTAGTTGAATGGCCCCCATCTCTCATCTTGCCTGTCGCGCGACTTATCTATCCCTCGAATCCCAACAGAAGGGATCATCCCACCGTGACATGTCACTCGATGACAGCCCCGGAACCAACCGGTGGTGAGTCACAAAAATCTTCTCCCGCTATACGTTATCTAAATTATTAATATTCATTATTGTGATATCTGACGTTACAAAGATACTTCAATAATTATTATTAATAATATAATATATATGGGGATATTTCTCATACATGAAAAAAAAATACCACGTAGGGTGGGTAGTGCAGTCAGTGCATCTCACGCGGTACACTGTAGGCATTACTTAAGGCTCTTTGCAGCGTCCCTCCGGCCTCTAGCTGCAACCCCTTTCTTTCCTCTTACTGTGCCGCCATTCATATTCTTTCTTCCATCTTACTTTCCACCCCCTTACATTTGTTTCGTAGTGGAACTGCTTCTGAGCGCTGAATGACCTCATAGTTCCCAGCGCTTGGCCTGCGGTCTAACTTGTAACATTCATATTAAAATTACATACATCACTTCTTGTACATATAGAAAATTACATCATAACATTCTCTCTCTCTCTCTCTCTCTTTCTGTGTGTGTGTGTGTGTGTGTGTGTGTATATATATATATATATATATATATATATATATATATATATATATATATATATATATTATTTCTGAGGTAGAGCAAATTAGATATTGTGTGTATGTGTATGTATGTGTGTGTGTGATAGAGAGAGAGAGAGAGAGAGAGATATACCAATATTGTCGTTTTATGTATAGTATCGTATATACTTGTAGATGGATGCCAATTCAATCTCTCATTTTCTATGAAATTCACAAGACTGTTTTTGGGAAACGAAGAGTCCCGACTAGAATCACTTTTAGTCACTTTCTGGTTTTAGGAGATAGAGAAGGAGTGCTTGTGCTGGGTGACATGAATGCAAAGATGAATAATGATGACATTTCTTCTACTTTCCAGGTAGCTTCGTGGCTGGAAAACCAAGGCTTGTCAGGAGAAGACAGCAAGAAAATTACCAGTGAATTCCTCCATAAATTCCGGGAGGCTCCAGCTCCAGATTATGAAACGGATCTCGATGGCTTAGACAAATGGAGGATTAATATTTGGTTGCTTGTCCTACCAGAGGAAAACCATGATCTACTGGGTAAGGAGAGTGCCGAGATCAGTTGCAATTGCGGGATGCTACGAATTATATTTGCATAAAGAAGCACTTGCACGCACGCATTATATACATACACACACACACACACACACACACACACATATATATATCTATATATATATAGATATATATATATATATATATATGTATATATATATATATCTATATATATATATATATATATATATATATATATATGAAAAGCCATAGATATCACTTAATACCAATTGATTTTACTTCAGGAATAACTTACTTCCAAGGGGAATTTTAACTGAAAAGTGTATCAACTCTGACCAGGATTCAAATCCGTACCTTTGATTTAGGGTCAGCGATTGGTAGTTACTCGTACTGAATTCGTTCAGCTGTCAAGACATGATACAAGAAGGAACCGACTCTGCTGTATATATTCCCGTCAAATTCGGGTTCTGTACTTAGATTCGATGTCAGTCCACCTCCACTATGATAGATGATGTGTAAGTTTGTCACTTATACTTACAAATGCGACTTTTTCTTTATACAATAATTTTAAAAATTGAGCCACTCGCGTCACTCAACATCGAATTCCCTTTACTAAGGAATAACTTCCACCCGAGGGGAATATATATATATATATATATATATATAATATATATATATATATATATATATATATATATATATATAACAAACTCAGTAAATGGGTTGGATTATTATTACTCTTGCTATTGTCACCGTAAGTTAAAAAGATCGATGGTTTTCCATTATTCTAACGAACATACCGAACGTACTGAACTGGGCAAAAGACCCCGACCCGACCTTACAATGAGCAAGCTCGGTCAAATTTTCAAGGCCACAGACCTCTCCTAATAAATAAGTGATATTAATATCATTACTATTATTATGACAATTAAGAATCAATAAATTAAGTGGTCACAAAAGTGAATGTGTTACCTCTAATATTTACTTCAAATGTTCTAATGTAAGTTTACGACTGAGACATGAAGCAGAATTACACTAATCATATATATGTGTGTTATATATATATATATATATATATATATATATATATATATATATATATATATATATATATATATATATATATATACACACACATATATATGATTAGTGTAATTCTGCTTCATGTCTCAGTCGTAAACTTACATTAGAACATTTGAAGTAAATATTAGAGGTAACACATTCACTTTTGTGACCACTTAATTTATTGATTCTTAATTGTCATAATAATAGTAATGATATTAATATCACTTATTTATTAGGAGAGGTCTGTGGCCTTGAAAATTTGACCGAGCTTGCTCATTGTAAGGTCGGTCGGGGTCTTTGCCAGTTCAGTACGTTCGGTATGTTCGTTAGAATAATGGAAAACCATCGATCTTTTTTAACTTACGGTGACAATAGCAAGAGTAATAATAATCAAACCCATTACTGAGTTTGTATATTATGATAATGATAGTGCTGAAAAAAACAAGGTTTACATCTTGTACAATAATAAAAATGATAATAATAATCAGATACAGCGCAGGAGTAGTGGAGTGGACGAAGGCTGAATCCACAGCATAGAACAGAAAACTAGGAAACACAGGACAATACACAAAGCACTACACCCAAGAGCAAGCACAGACAGACTATAAATAACACGAAAGGAAGGAGGGAGAGGGCTACTAAGCATAGAGGACTGCGTAAACATCGAGAGTAGAGCACTGGGGCAATATTTGAAAACCAGTGAAGACGAGTGGCTCAAGAGTGCATGGGAATAAGGACTGATAAAAGTAGACGAAGACCCAGAAATATACAGAGACAGGAGAATGACGAACAGAACAGAGGAATGGCACAACAAACCAATGCGCGGACAGTACATGAGACAGACTAAAGAATTGGCCAGCGATGAAACATGGCAATGGCTACAGAGGGAAGAACTTAAGAAGGAAACAGAAGGAATGCTAACTGCGGCACAAGACCAGGCCCTAAGAACGAGATATGTCTAAAAATCGATAGATGGGAATAAGATCTCACCCATATGCAAGAAGTGTGATATGAAAAACGAGACTATAAACCCAAAGCAAGCGAATGTCCGGCACTTGCACAGAACCAGTAGAAAAAGAGGCACGATTCTGAAGCAAAAGCCCTCCACTGGAGCCTGTGCGAGAAATACCAGTTAACTTGCAGTAAGTAATAAGTGGTACGAACACCAACCTGAAGGAGTGGTAGAAAACGATCAAGCAAAGGTCCTTTGGGACTATGGTATCAGAACAGATAGCGTGATACGTGCCAATAGACCAGACGTGACGCTGACTGACAAAATCAAGAAGAAAGTATCACTCACTGATGTCGCAATACCATGGAACACCAGAGTAGAAGAGAAAGTGAGAGAAAAGATTGATAAGTATCAAGACCTGAAAAAAGAAATTAGAAGGATATGGGATACACCAGTGGAAATTGTACCTATAATCATAAGAACACTAGGTATGATCCCAAGATCCCTGAAAAGGAGCCTTGAAAACCAGATGCCGAAGTAGCCCCAGGACTCATGCAGAAGAGTGTGCTCTTAGTGAGATAAGTGATGGACTCCTATGAGTCAGGATGCAACCTGGAACCTCACACTATAACAAAAACCACCCAGTCGGATAGGATGATTTTGATAAAAAAAAAAAGAATAATGATAATTATAAGTTCCATTAACAACCACGATCTGCAAACGTCAGCATGCGCTAGTCCATTGTCGTGGGACTATATATATATGTATATATATATATTATATATATAGATATATATATATATATATATATATATATATATATATATATAGTAAGTAAAAAAAAAAAAAGTTTTATGAAGCCACTTGTTGTAACTAATGTTAGATTGACAAGGAGGACCGTGCAGGTCATCGAAAGCTTCTGCTGTATACATTATACATACACACACACACACACACACACACACATATATATATATATATATAATATATATATATATATATATATATATATATATTAATGTGTGCGTGTTCGTGTGCGTGTTCGTGTGCGTGTGCGTGTGTAATATATATATATATATATGTGGACCTTGCTTTAGGCTATGCTTGATGGTATGTACCTATAGCCTCATTTTCATGTCTTGTTTCAGATGACGTCTATTCTTTGTGGAAATCGGAGAGGTTTAGCCAGCTCTCTTTGAATCCTGATGTTACGAGTTTATTAGACGAGTTATCGACCGACTTCAACCTGGGGCTTATAACCAATGGTGAGCAACAGATATAATACACTTGTGATGCTTTCTTGTTATCAAAATAAGTTATTGCTATTCAGCAGTGACGGGCAAAACTCATTTTTTTTGGTAGTCGATTACTTCGATTACTTTGGTGATCAGTAATTGATTAGTAATCGATTACTTAATAATTACTTTCACAGGAAACTGGTACATTACACGTACTACTACAGTATAATCAAGTCCAGTGGTCCTTGGTCTAAATTTATACAATTATGGTTTATTTCTCTCTCTCTGAGCCAAGAATCCTGGGAAATTATAACAAATGAGGACTGGCATTGGCAATAAGTTCAAGTTTAAACCTATATGTATTGTGTTTGTTATTCCATTATGCACACAAATATCGATAATCCATTTATATGAATAATGAATTAAGAAAAAAAATTCCCCGAGTCTTTATCCTAAAATAAAACATGATTATTCTTATTCTTTTTTTTTCATGAAGATATGAAGGGCTAGCTGATAAGAAAATGAAAAACTTCTCTTTGAATGAAAAATAAACGTCTTAACTCTTAAAGAAATAAAGATAAGTTTAATACTTCTATTTAGTTTATAAATTTTTGTTTTTAAATAAGAACATATTTATTATTTACTACTAGAAAGTAAAATAGATTTTGAAAATCGTTTTAAAAGAAATATAAATGTTTTACAAATATCAAAATTAAGTACTAATCAACACCCGTTCATCTGTTCTATTCATTTTTGTTCATGAATAGGAACATATTTACATGTTTTGGTTTTATTTTATTTCTTTTCGCTGAAATTAGTTCTCCAACCTTTGAATGGAGTCTTTCAGATGGCACTGATGTTCCTGGGACACATAAATACTTCTTTGCTAAAATACTCAGCCGGGGATATTGTTCACTGTGCCGTTTCCAGAATTCCAGTGGATCATCGGTTCTTGCTATCTTTCTTTTAGCTGTGTACTGCTTCAGTTCCAATGTGGCATCCACCCCTTTTTTGCAAACTTCACCCACGCTGCCACGCAGTGTAAGGCTCCTCTAACGGATATTAACAAAGAAAGAAATTTGTCTCGTAAAAAAAAAAAAAAAAAAAATAAAAACCAAGACGGTAATCGACTACTTCGAAACATAATCGACTACCGAGATTTTTTCAAAGTAATCGGTGTAATCGATTACTAATAATCGATTACGCCCACCACTACTACTCAGACGCAGTCAAGTGATGAGTGATTTCTTAGAAAGTGTTTTTGAATTCGCAGTGTTATGTTCTGTCATATCTCTTTTCGTTTTATTAGTTTTTTCTATTTTATAAACATAATGGCAAGATTCTGACGTAAGAATTTGTCAGTTTCCTGTAAGTTTTTTTGCCTTTTTACAAAGCATTTTTTTTCCTGGCGGTAATTCGGCCACATAGTTGCCACGAACCTCTGTATTTTCGTAAAGAGTCTTGCTAATCTATAAGAGGAATTATCTTTGGCAAACGTTGTTCATTATGAGGTTTGTGTTCTCCAGACAGTGGCGAATTTAAGGTGGGCCACCTGGTTACGCCCCCATGGACATGAATAATAGAGCATTGTTTTCTTTCATTAAATCATTATTAGTAACAAAAGTGTGGATAGTTATTGATTAATTCAACAGCAACAACTACTACTGTGTGAATATGTGTAGCATACATACATAAATATCGATATGTATGTGCTGTATGTGTACATGTTACATATAAATTTGATAATCCTAAGTGGCCCCATATGAAAGATATCTAGATCCGCCACTGTCTCCAGATAGCTCTTTATTCTTTAATTCTGTCAGAATGGTTCCGATATTAATTTAAGGTAATGTCTTGTATAGTTGTTTTAGTTTTTTTGGCGTGTTTGTGAGGTATGTCGCTATTAATCTGTTGGTGCATTCATCTTCATTTAATACCTACGTAAGTATGTGTATTAATTTCTGCGTTTGTTGCAACTTAGAGGCGTTAAAGCAGAGCCTTCCGGCATTTTCTTGAAAAGTAAATGATCTTTTCAGTTTGATCCATACTAATTTTTTACGCATTCAAAATAATAATAATGATAATAAAATTGGGTAGGAGACCCTCTCTAGCATGTTATGTTAAAGGTTATTGCTTCTTCACCGGCAATGATCTTGTAGAGGCTCTTCTCTATTTTTCTGATAACGGCTTTCTCGTTGTTACTAAGACTGAAGAGTAACGCAACTATGCTGGCATTGTAAAAGCAGAGATAGGTGTAATATAAATTCTATTTCACAGAGGTAAGTGATATGTGAGTTGAGAACCCCGTAGAGTTAGTCATTTCGAATGTGTCAAAAACTATATTATTAAATATCTTATCTTAAATATTCTGCCGTGACATTTCGCTTAGCTCTTCTAGCCTTCCAGGCATCCTCTCAGGCGGAGGGGATTGAGGGACTGTGGCTGCTGTAGAGTCCTTCTGTTTTTATATCAGGGGTTCAGCTGGGGGTCTTCTGGCGCTGAATTTTGGTTGGCTTGGTGCACAGAGATGGTTTTCTATTGGCTATTGGGGGCTGCCTTCAAGCCAGTCTCTAGACTTGATATCTGTGTTGTTACAACCTGCTCGAACTTTGGGGTTGTGTGATGTCACGGCAGGCCGAATTTTGATTAGTCGACTGCTATGTGGCATCATGGCGTTGCATGATGTCACCATGGGCCCAATTTTGATTGGCCAAAATGTGTAGCGTCATTGCTGGTGATACTTTGGGTTTTCGCTTCAATATTGTCTTTTCTGGAGGTATTGTCTGGCAATGGGGTGGAATTTAGCTGCAGCATAATGGTATTGCTTGCTTTTGTGGTGTTTTTTCTCACATTAGTTGCAGCAGGAAGGTCTCTTGTGTGGTATTCATTGAGGGCTTCTGCTCTTGAATAAAGAGCGCATTGAGCAATCGCAAAATTGGGAGCCATGCCAATTATCGTGTAGACAGAAGTATGGAGGTCGTCTTCGGTGTTGGTAACAAGGACATCGAGGAAGACGAGCCCATCACCGGTGCTAAACTCAACAGTATAGTTTAGTGCGCTACATTGCTGGAACATGCAGCGAAGGGCTTCGACCTCATCTTCGTCGTCGGCTTGCATGAAGATATCATCAATATATTGCGTATACTTGCAGCGGCTCTATACCTGGGCGAAGACTCTATCCTCCACAATTCCCATGTAGAAGTTAGCGAAGTGGATCTCTAAGCAGGAGCCCATTGCGACACCATTCTTCTGGCGGAATATCTGGTTTCTGTGTGTGGAGAAGGGGCCCCTTTTCATATAGATATCTAGAAAGGCCCGCTATGAAGCTTCCGGGATTTTGAGAGGTCCCTGTAGACTATCTAGTATGATGTCAATGGTATCGTCGATGGGCACGTTGGTAAAAAGATAGTCTGCGTCGAGTGAGGTGATAGTTCCTGTGACTGGGGAGTCACAAATTTCTTTGAGGAACTCTACCGAAGATCGCAAGCTATACCAGCTCAGGACGTAGGGTGTCAAGATTTGGTTCAGGCATTTGGCCAAGGTATAAGTCAGAGTGGGCATCTAGCCGATTATAGGGCAGAGGGGCCCCCATTCTTATGGGTTTTTACGTTCCCTTAAAGGTAACCAGGTAGATGTCTGTGAATGGGCGGAGGTGGACTGCATTTGTGGCTGTGTTAACAGCACTAGTGACCCAGTTAGCATCCCTCTTGATTTCTTCGGTGGGGTTTGAAGTAAGGTGCTCAAACTTCGTGTTGTCAGTCAATATGGCATCTAGTTTATCTGGTATCTCTGTTTCAGTCAAAACAAAGGCTGCTGTCTTGGCACAAGTTGATCGCCCTCAATGGTGGTAAACTGCGAGTCCCACAACAAACACAAGGCTATATCAATCTCACTGACTACATACCATCTCCCGACCAAGATGTGGTGTTTAGAATGAGGTTAATTTCCACTTAACGTCTAAGCCAAAGCCCAATGAAAAATGGCTCGAAATTAAGCTCCTCCGAGACCCCATCCAACAATTAGTGAGCCCAAGCAATTTTAAGGACCACCGACACTGTCCAGTCACGGAAAGTGGATCCTGCTCCAACGGTATCTTCACCTGTGAGATGAAAGAAGCAGCAAATGAGCTAAGAGCGAAGGAGGGCATTACTATGTGCTGTGTGGACAAAATGGCAGCCTTTTCATTTTATTGAAACGAGAGGTATCATGAAAAACTTTATGCCATCTTGTCCGACAGCACAAAGTTTGATGGCCTTAAATGAAACCCCTCCAAAAAAATCAAGAGGAATGCTAACTGGGTCATTAGTGGTGGTAACGCAGCCACAAATGCAGTCCACCTCCCGCCCATCCAAGGAGACTACGGCATGGGTTACCTTTATGGGAACATAAAAACCCATAAGAATGGGAACCCTCTCCGCCCTATAATCAACTAAACGCCCACCCCGACTTATGCCTTGGGCAATTGCCTGAACCAAATCTTGATACCCTACGTCCTGAACCAGTGTAACCTGTGATCTTTGGTAGAGTTCCTAGAAGAAATTCGTGGCTCCTGGGCACAGGAACTATTGCCTCGCTTGATGTAGAATCTCTCTTTACCAACTTGCCTGTCGACAATAGTGACATCATATTAGATAGAGTCTACATGGACCAGTGAACGGCACCACTCAACAACCTGGAAGCTTCACTGTGGACCTTTCTAGATATCTGTACGAAGAGGGGCCTATTCTCCACCCACAGAAACCAGCGAAATTCCACATCTTAGTACGACAACACCACTAACAAAGATAATACTGAAGTAGAAACCCAGAGTAATAGCAGTGACGCCACACACCTGTTGGCCAATCAAAATTGGGCCCATGGTGACGCCATGCAAACCCGTGACGTCACACAGCAGTCAAACAATCAAAATTTGGCCCGCCGTGACGTCACTCAACGCCAAAGATCGAACAGGTTACAGCAGTGCAGATATCAAATCTAGAGACTGGCTTGAAGGCAGTACCCAGTAGTCAATAGAAAACCATCTCTGTGCACCCAGCCAACCAAAATTCAGAGCCCAGAAGACCCCCGGCTGAACCCATGAGATAAAAACAGGACTCCATGCCAGCCATAGTCCCTCAGTCCCCCCTCCGCCTAAGAGTATGCCTGGAAGAGCTAAGCAAAACGTCGTGGCAGAATATGCAATGTTCAATAATATCGTTTTTGAGAGACATTCGAAATGACTAAATTTTTGGGGTTCACACCTCACATTTCACGTACCTCTGTGACGTAAAATAATTATTATACCTAGTTCTGCTTTTACAATGTGCATTACTGCCCAATCTTAGTAACACCGAGTAAACGGTTATCAGAACTTCTACAGGATGAATGCCACTGAAGCAGCAATAACCTTTAACATGATAATAATAGGAGCCGGCAAAACTTTGAGATCGGCAAATTTACGAAAAAAAAACACACCAATGGAAAGAAGAAGATATGCAAATGCACATGGTGAAAGGACAAAAATTCTAAAACATTTTCCCTACCTTCCACGAGAAGTAGAAAATGACTATTTACAACCCCTTGTAGGGCCTCTTTTACAAGACAATCATAAAATTTACCAACTTATATATGTTTTTTTCTAATAAATAATTTTATTTTATTTTGTAACATTATAATTACAGCTCACACCATATCAAAACAGATAAGAAATAAAATAAGTAACAAATTCTTAGCATATTTGTTGAAAAATATTTACGTAAATTTACCAGAACGAAGATTCAGTAACTTTTTTTTTATTGTTTCATATTTTTCTAATATTTTTTTGCAAAATTACATTCACAACTGACATATTATCGTAAAAGACAAGAACAAAAACCAACTGCAACCCCTTGGTATATTTATGAGCAAATTTACAAAAAGACATCATGTGAGAGAGAGCACAGTAAATTCTCCCTTCAAGCCCATACCAGGCAGTCAAAGCCGCCGGACTCGTGATTTTAGCCAGTGTACAAGTTGCCATTAGTGAATTTATGGGCTATAAAAGTACTGGCACCTCTTTCCCACCCGATTCTTTGGAAATCGATGACGCTTAGTATTGTTTATCTATAGGATCAATCCATCCACCACCCCAAACCAGTTATTACTACTCCCCAAGGAGGAATCCGTCCATTAAGGGAATAATTTTCTTACAGGACCTTCTGTGGCGCAGTGGGAGAAGATAAATGAACTGGGATGCAAGAAATACTTCGATAGCATCATAGTCAGTGGAGATCTAGAAATTGAAAAGCCAGATAGGGAGATCTATTACATGGCCTGTGAAGAACTAGAGGTATGTGTAGCTATTATGGTTTCGTTCACTAATTTTCCTTGATAAGAGTTTATGCCCGAATATTTGTCTGTATTGCAGAATGTATCTGAATTTAACAGATATACGTGTATATGAGCTGAAATAAGTGGGTTTTAATCTCCTAGATTTCATGACTTTCAGTGAAATTTTATTCAAAACTGTTATAAGATTAATCTGCAAAAGGGTCATTGCCAGGGCCGGGCCAAGCCTTTATGGGGCCCTAAACTGGATTGGCTTTTGTTCCCCCCCTGATCGCCACCACCACTGGTGCTTAACTATTACTTGATTTAAATGCTTGATCAATTCATGAACTAAGAGGCAAATTCACAATATGGTCCAGTATTATTTGCATTTCTTAAATTTTAGAGTGATGTAATGTGGGGCATATTGAATTTGTATTTGTAAGTAACAGAACATGACAGTAGGTCCGTTGCCGAATTAAATTGGACTTAATTGGCACGTTAATCAACTGGATTTGTAGTTGCAGCACGGAGTACATAAATAGAGACGAGACTAAAGTGGTGGCTCGTGACTAATTGTATTGAATAGATTTTTATTTTTTTTTACTTACTTTGTATTTTATTTATTTTTGCTTTTCTAATTTTAAATTAATGTAATATTTTGCAAACACACTTGGGGGGGCCCCTAAGCAGCTGCTTAGTTCGCTTATGCCTTGGGCCCGTTCTAGACCCATTGTGGCTCTTACACTATAAAGAATGGGTGAACTTAGCAGTGAGATCTATCTATCTATGATTTAGATTCTTGATTATATAATAATAGATGCTATTTTAACAAGATTTTATATTATTCAACGTATTGACAGATGAGAGAACTTTGCCTTGTACTATACAAAGTTGAATTTAAATGTAGCCGACGTATCTAATATGGTAAACAAAACTTTTAGATAGATAAGATGGCCAAAATGTTTTTGGAGTTTTCAGTGACATTTGTTTGTTTTTAGGGCATTATGAAGATATATGTAAGTCCCATGTGTATTTTAAATAAAGGTAATTTTTACCTATTTATCATGGTTATGCAGTAAACACGAGCTGATCGATCTATGTATCTATGTATCTATCTATCTATCTATCTATCTATCTATCTGTGGCAATAACTTCTTTGATACTGACTTTCATATTTTCTCACTTCTGCTTTCTGCCTTTCTTCAAAACTCCTTACAAGGAAACACGGTCAGGTTGTGGTTTTCATTTCACTTGCTACGGTCCGTTTCACTTCGAGTATCGCAGGCTTTGTCAAGCAAGAATTAAGGGACGATAAAAGCCTCCAATCTATTTATAACTCCAAGAGGATGGCAGTTGGGGTTTTGGGGTGTTGCTATTACTTTTGTTTACAATGCTTAGTTTACTAAGGGTTGGTTAATTATATGCATTATATTTAAATAATATTACATAGTGTAACTACATTACTGTATTAATTTCACATTCTACTTATATTGCTAATAAGATTATCAATTTCTTCGTGTGAGGCGTTTGGGCCGGGCTTGTTTTGACGATGACCTTGACCCTGTCTCCTGTCCTTGGGACAGTGGGAGTTCAAGTGAATATGTGTAGACCTTTCCAACAGCCAATTCTTTGTATTTCCTCGGTGACACCTCTTCATTGATTTGTCCTCCTCTCTACACCTTTCCACCTAGGCCTGGGTGAACACTTGGACAACTTCTGGCTCCGGCTATTTCAGTTTTTCCTTCCTCTATCGTAATACTGTGCCTGTTTTTGAAGATTATTGGCCTGAATTTCTGGCACTCCATCTACTAACCTGGGTTGAGTAACTTTCCTGTGGTTGGTAACTGCGTTGTGCAAGTGATATGTTGGAATATTCTTTGCTTTTTGGAAAATCAGTTTCATCATCTTCAGTGCATTTTGTTGCTTTGCCATTTGACCGATGATGGTAAGGGGAGGATTTTACATGTTTGAAACCATTCTTTTGCTAGCTTTTAGAATTCCCTTGGTGTGTACTGAGGACCACAGTGTCCAGAATGTCACACCATGCAAAATGACTTTCAACATTGCTAATTACAGTTTGTACCTTTAAACTCTCCAAGGAATTAATTCCAAAATTTAAAGAATAATGAAATAAAATAATTGCATTTTCCAACTGAAAATATCCATTTTTTATGACCATGGTGTGATGGGAAATCATGTGATCTCATGGATTTTTGTGCTTACTATATACCATATTTGTTACAAATGCTGCAAGAAACAACATGGTTCCTCAACTCTGCTACCATATGATGCCAATAAAAAGTATCCTGACCATATCTATCAGTAGCACCAACACTGTTATGAACACAAGGAATCTTCCTCAACATAAAATGGCCGAAGAAGTAGCTGTAGCATTTTTCAATGGGGTCATCTGCAGATATGGCTCACCCGAGGTTTTGTTGACCGACAATGGTAGAGAATTTGTAAACAGTGTTTAGCAGAAGTCATGGGGATACAGAAAGTAACAATTATTCCATACAGACCTGAAGCTAATGGGTTATTTGAACGAGCAAACAGGAAAGTGCTTGAAGATCTCAGGAAGGCTATGGGAGGAAACGATAGAAACTGGGATAGATATATAGATTTAGTTAGACATAACATTAATACTATGGTCAGTGATTCCATTAAAATGTCTCCACTTGAAGCATTGTTTAGTTGTCAAGCGCAAGGCACATTTGATTTGCTACCTATACCTCATCACGGAGAAGATACAATTGAGGCATTAATTTCCACAGCAAAGGAGAGACGTGCTTGTCTCAGCCGTAATCTCGAGGTTAAGACCCGAGTAATGGTGGAAAGAAGTAATGAAAAATCATAAGATGTTAAAATTGCTATTGGAGACAATGTGTTCCTAAAAATCAATGTAAGACATGAACTAAATTACAAGTTAGGTCCAAAGTTTGAGGGTCCTTTTAGAGCTATTGAAGAAAAGAAAGGAAACAGATTTGCAGTCTTAGATGAAAAGACAGGTCAGTCGAAATTGACATATCAAAGATGAAGAAGACAGAAAAATGGTAAAAAGGTGACACTGCGCAGTTGCATTTTTTTTCTAGATTTTGCAAATGGATGACGAAATATGATTAATCAGTCTTATGTAACAATTTTTTTCTCTTTCATTCTTTTACAATTTTCTTATTAGGCGCAACTACAGCGATTTGGCGTAAAAACCTGGGGTAATTGTTGCAATAATGGAATAATGGGGTGAAAAATGTGGGAAAATACCGTGGAGTTGAAAAATATTGTAAGGAATTCTTCTGGTGATGACTTTTGGTGGTGATGATACCTGGTGGTGTCGATTTTTTGGGACGATTTTTAGTTGTTATTTTGGTGGCTATGATTTTTGGTGGTGATCTGTGGTTCTTTGTGGTATTATGGCTCTTGGGGGTGGTAATGGTGCATTGTGGTTTTAGTTTCCCTGGTAAGGTGTATTCCATGAGGTTATATTCACCAGTGGTTATATAGCGGTATATAGAATGTAGTGGATAATTTGTGGTTGGTTTTCTGAGATTTATATCCCGACGAGCTGATCTCTTGGGTGTTATATACATGTGGCAGTACTCTGAGGTATATTTGGCGGTGTCAAATGGCTAAGGATTTAGCCTGTGGTGGTATATTTTATATTGGTAGTTATATAATAGAGGGGGACAATTTTGGGTACCCTTGTGGTAACAATGAGGATGTCCTGAGGATAATTTTGAGGTTTAATGTGGTTCTTTGGTATCAGTGAAGATTTATTGAGGATTCCCAGCAAGGATTAAAGGAGGATTTGGGGCCAGTTTGAGGAATGGTGATTTCGGAGTTTACGAGTCTGTCTAGACAAGTCAATGGTGTGATTTGAGGACATGTTGAATAAACAGGTGGTTTGGTGCTGACAATGCTGTGGTGTCTCGGATGCGACCAATTGTTGATATTTTCTCTCGGAGTTGGGGACTCAGAGTTTTATGCTTTTTCAGGAATTCTAGATGATGACATTCCATTGTGAGGAATTTTATGAGGTCATTCGGGAAATGCAATTTGTGTGGGCGATACAAACTACATTTTGTAATGGGGAAAGAGTTGAATTATTTTTTTTTACAAGGGAAACCTGTAATCGGGATTAAGCAGTTTTTATGGTACCATTACATAGGATTTCTATTATAGAGAGGAGGTAGAATTTATCTTGAGATACTAAGATAGAAGAGATAGTCAACATTATATTTGATGGAGGTTAGCTGCATGAACACTACAGGGATTTTGCTGTATAAACATTATGGGGGCTTTGATGATATACTTGTCAGGTACGGGATTAATAATGAGTGGTCAGTTAGTGATAAAATTCTCCCAGTAAGTTTAAAAGGGGTCAGTAGATTAAGACCGTGTTTATTTAGTGAGGAACTCCAGTCTTTAATAATTGACTATGAGATTGGGTATGTTAGTTCATGACAGATTCTTGTGTTAAAACAAGACTTTATTTTTTAATATCATGTAGACTTGTCAGGGGGTCAGTTAGAACCTATTAATGACAAAACATGGACACACGATGACTTTAGATAATTCCCAAGCTCACACGAGTGGTGACAATGAAAACAACTTAGGATCTACTGCCCCAGATGTTGGGTCTTCACATGGGCGACGTGGTCACAGGTGGCCATTGCCGGGACAAGAAATTGTCGATGGCTCGTGTAGAGTCATCTCAGGACAAATTCTGGGACAAAACTGGATATCTACAATAATTCTATGAGGCGGGTGCGGGACGCACTTGCATGGAAGTCGCGAAATATTTCAAGTCGTGCAACAAGGAAGCGGCTACAGTTCCTTTATTGGAAGATGGCGAATCTACAGTTTATCAACGAGGGTGTTAGGACTCACCTACAGGGATACTACGAGGCAGTAAAAGTTCCGCCTACACTGTTAGATGGTTACAGTTCCACAGCTAGAGGATAATGGAGAAGATAAATTTTTCTTCGCAGAATGCTATACAGTTCCAGTGATGATTTCCGTTATGGTAGCAATAATGATGTTCACAATGTACGTTGCAGGAGCCATCAGACTTGGATGCAGTCGACAGGTGTGCACACGAGTAGGCAGCCGAGCCATGTTAAGGCACTGGACAAATGTATAAGTGGATATATGTTAAAATAAATGGGGTTGATAACCTTAGCATTTGGTGTTTGGAGACAGATGCAATACAGTGAATTCGAAAACACGCCCGATGATGACCGAATTGCAGAGAGATGAGGTAAATTGACAAGGAAAGGTTACTTCAGGTCATCGATACGTGCTCTAGATAAAACGTGGACATGCAAAATGGTAACGCATGTACACAGGGGTGGAGAAAGACTTAAAGCGTGTATCCGTACGTCTGTTGGTCAGAGAACATACGTACGTTTGTAAGACAAAATAGATGGAATAAAAAACCTCTAGGGAGGCGATTAAGGGAGACATTATAAGATATTCATTAAGTGTGGAAACTCGCCATAGAGGAAAGCGCTTGGAGATCTGTCATGAGGTGAAGTGGAAAAGACTTTGAAAAGTTATATATTTTATATAGTGACATGGAGTTCAGCTTCTAGAGAAGGGAAGTGTGGTGTGACACTCAATATTATTGACAAACCTTAACGTTTCACTGTCTAATAATTATGGTCTCTTTAGTTCAGATGAATTTGAAGTCACCATTTAAAATGAATTCTCTAGACTTGTGTTGACAGATATTGATAAGGACTTATGACTAGTCGGACAGAAGTAGATAAGGGGGGGTATTTATCTACTATGATTTTGTGGAAGAGTAATAGTAGTTTAATGATTTTTGGGATGTTCTTTAACTCATTTTATTCCATTTTCATGTTAGCTATTTTGGGAAATAAAGATTACATTTTTGTAATAACGGGAGTTTGAATTCGCGTAGAGTTTTGATAACTGATTTTCAGCTAGCTACAGAGATGACAGTCAAAGGGACCATGGAAGGTAGGTCACGCTTTCCAGTTAGGAATTCTCTTCTATTATTTAGAAGGGGGTCATTTTGACCCTCGTAACAAATCTATTAATGTATTTGTTAATTTTTATAATAGAGATCTCTTCTTTCTGTATTCTCCTTTACCATCTCTTTCTTTGGTAACGAATGCCATATTCTTTGGAAGCTTGAATTTCAAGTCAATGGCCACTGTGAGGTTGTTCCACATGAATAGGATTCATCTTCTGAAGAATAAAGAATAGAGAATAAAGTCGTGGCTTTGTGTCCATCTGATCATGGTCCAGTAATTTCTCCTTAGCCTCTCATCATTCAAATTGAAAATAAACTGATCTCTGATCATCTCTTCTTCATTATCATATTGGCATGGTTTAGCTAATATTCTTAACCCTGTGATAAACTGCACATGCTTCATCAGATTTATGCTTTTCTTTAAGAAACTTGAACCTTTGCATAACATTTGACGTAGGTTTGCATTCTGCTTCAAATTTCTCTAAGACTCTTTTTATCTTATACTTCATTTTCATCTTTATCCCAGGTTAGGTACCATATTTCTCAACCGCTGCCTATCCAATTACTTATAGAAAGGTTGCTATGATTCACATATTTTATTTATTTAATCGTGTAGCTATCTTGTAATTCTCAAAGGCCTCTTTAAACTTCTACTGCATGGCTAAATTCGTGCAATCACTAAGGTGTAGAGGACTAAGTGTGGATAAGTGTAAAGACATCTTCATGGTAGTTTACAATACTATCTCAATTGGAAACTGGAAACGTATTTCCCCATTAAAATGCATAAACAAAATTCAGTTCTGGTTACAGACTGCTTAGTCAACTAGCCTAGCCTAGGCTAAACCTACTTGTCTCCTGTTGGTCGTCACCACTCGTGACACCATGTTAGGGTACTATATCAAACTGGAAGTCCTTTATTTTTATACTGACCAGTTAGTGTATATGACTGGATCTTCAAGCCAATATTAATAAGCTAAGCCACAGGTAGCATTATGCATGTGTGCTTACTGTGCCGCCGAACTACAAAAACTCCCACCTTGACATAAATGACATGAAAAGCTATGGTTTTTATAAAAACAATAAATCATCGGATGTAGGACATTGGATATTTATTATGGGATTAAATCCTAAACAATATCCTATGTTGTTAGAGTAGCACTTGGTATATTTACATGGTAGGGACATTAACTTTACATAGACCCCTTTAATCTGATTTTAGAGCACGTTCATCCCTCCCTTTTTACTTAAACTGTCAGTTAAGTAGATAGTGTCCTTCCACAGGTTAAGCCATCTGAGTGCATCATGGTCGGGGATAAAATCAGTACGGACATCCTGGGAGGCATCAACGCCAAGGTTGGAGTGACGATTTGGATCAACCCCTCTGACGAAGGTCCTGGAGACTCTGTCATGCCTGATTTCATCGTCAAAGATGTGACCGAAATCCTTAACATTCTTCCGCAGCTTCCAACGGTCTTACAGACAGAGAGCTGAGAAATACTTAGTTTGTTACCGAGGCTTGTAGGATATTCAGCTAGTGAAGGGGTTCACAACCTGGGAATTCACTGGAGGGCTTCTATGAAATTTATCTTAGTGACTTCAGTTTCTTGTGTGGTGTTATAACTTTGGTGATTGTTTTAGTAGCTTATGTGATATTAGTCATTTAGGGAAGGGGTGTTCATCCTGGGGTTTCCCAAGTGACTTCAGTTTCGTTCCATTGAAGTATCTGGCATACATTGATTTTGTTTGAGATTATGATTAAATGTGTTAAGTTAATTAGTCCCTCAAATAATTGTTGAATATTGCTACTAATTTGCTACCAATTATTGTAAAATTATGTTGGTCAATGGTCTTATAATTTGTTTAACTTTGAGGTACTTGGTTAACTAGAAGTTACATACTAAGTTTTACTTGGGGTACTCAACAGGCACTCAGTAGGAAAGTGATTGAGAACTTCTGAATTAGGTTTATGATGAGTGAACGATAGACCAGGATAGTTTGTGTGTTGCCACAAATCTCTTAAAGATATATAGAGAACTATATTAGGGTGCCAAATGTAATCTCCGAAAGGCAGGTGCCAGAGTGTCCAAGAGTTTGTAATATGCAAGCTATATTTTTATTACTTTGGTGTGTTAAGACTTCCTGTAGTTACTATAGCTTGACTGAAAGCTTTAGAAATTTGAAACTGACGAGTAATTTTTTAAAATTTAGTAGTGCTGGGTATTTCATTATTTAAACTCTGTGATTTTGTCCAGAAAAGGATTTTATCGATGTTATGACTTTCCCCCCCGGTCAGAGGTCAAGCGGCGGAGGTTAGGGACTGGATCTGAAAGGTATTCCAGAAAGTAATGTGCCCTCCAAACACGATTGTCAAACCTCATAGCTTTAAAACAAAATGTATTTGGAACTTGAAAAACTTCAACCTGCTGTCTACAGACATCGGAGGTGACGGTGGGGTCATCACAATAGCTCTCCGGGCATTCATTCCGGTAAGCTGAAAAAGACTATGAAACATGGGAAGAAAGATGATGGTGCTTAACTCCGAAAAAAGTGAGTCGCAGTTTAGAAGAAATGGTAAGTTACGAGTCAGCAACACGGCAGCAAGGGGGATGTTCAATGTTTGGCAGAAAAGAGAAATAAATTTTGTTCTTTCTGATTACGTCTGTGAGTGAGTTGCTCAACATGAGTCAGGTAACGTCACACTTATTTTTAATGGTGATGGAGCAAATAAATACAGTTCCCTTTATTATTCTTTGAAATGAGCATTCGGTGATTATTTGATTGGAGGCTACAAAATAAGTTACGTTGTTTCCTTACACTTTTGTTGTTATTGTTCTCTTCTTATTCCCGCCTTTAGCACCTTTACAAGAATTGCCCATTCTCCATTTAGCGGTTGTGGTATGCGCTCTATTTTGCGAAATGAAACTGCTGTATTCATTAATCATTTTAAAAACTTTTTATGCCAGGATTCAAGGGAAAACGGATGACAAAATGTTCTAAAATACTTTGGATCAATTGCGAGTGATGCGTTTGTCAAATGCGGGCAACATTTCAGTTATTGAAAAAGGGGAGATCTATTATTACTCAGTGAATGATGTGTTAGTTACATGCAGCAAGTTTTTAATACTTTGAGGTGTATTGTGAAACTAGCTTTTTTTTCCTTTTTATAAGGCGGAGCTTGTTATGGTCAGCCACACCACCAACGTGTCTCTGTAATTGAAGAGAAATCTTTGCCTTTCATTACTGAAAGGTAATGCCAGTCAGTTTTTTTAGTATTTAAATCATAGTGAAATGTTACAGACTTTTCTTTATGCATCAGCCATTGCTTAAACGGTGTAGAATATTTTGAAGATCTTTCTTTTCATTACTAACCACTTCCGAAAATGTCCATGACACATCACAGTACAATCCACTTTTAAAAATGTTCTTATTGTTCTAATGCGATGTTGTAGTATCATTTCAAGTGGCTTTAGGTCTGCATAGCATGTGGAAAAAGCCAATCTAAGATGGTAGTACCTAGCTACTCAAGTAAGAACACCAAGCTTCGGATACTTGAACATATGGTACAAATTTTGAAGGGCATTTGTATAAACCTCTTTCATGTGAAAACGTTGATTCTGAAACACTCCTTGTACATAATTGCAACTTCATTTTTCACATGATATTAGCTGTCAAATCTTAGGAAATTGTTTATACTCAGAATGTGTTAGGGTTGCTCAGGCCTATATTATAATGGATTAAGCTGTGATCTGGGTAAGTTTTAGACTAGGCTTCTCAATTTGGGATTTCGGGACCCCCAAGTGTGTGAAGTTTCATGCTATAAATAGAATAAAATGTTTATGGTCAGTTGCGAGATTAATTCACTGCTATTTCAACTCATTCTTGAAATCTTAATTCAGTATACATTGGACCCGCTATATTACGGTTCAGCTTTTGCGGCTTCATTTAGTCATGGATTTTTCTGTGGGATGTATCTCCAAATATTTATTGCGGAAGATTCACTAATATGCGGATTTTTTTTTTTCGTAGAGCGGTATTCACTAGTTACGGTATATTCATGTTATTTTCTTGACTAAATACATTTTTTATGATAAGAAAATGATTGACTAATTTTCAAATACGAATATTAACGTGAACACAACAAAATATCAATGTGTTTTTAATCATGTCTAAATATTTCGGTACAGTCCTTAACACTGCTTTTGAATTCCCAATGTTTCCCCTATTACTGTAAAACAAAACAGAATGCCTTGACTTTCTCTCTCTCTCTCTCTCTCTCTCTCTCTCTCTCTCTCTCTCTCTCTCTCTCTCACATGAGCACTGTGCACATCCTTTAATGAAAAATGAATTATAACACGAAAACTCCAAGAATTTTACAACGCATGCGAATAAGTGTGTGCATGTTAAAATGATTTACTAAATTTCAAATATTAGTATTGATGTAAAAGCAAAGTATCAATAAATTGTTATTTCATTTACAGAATACATTTATACTTCATTATTATATTGATCTATTATCCTCGTAATAGTATGTATAAAAAAAAAACCTGATCGTCCAGCTATTTGTAATGTTTATGTTCTCAGAATCAGCTGGTGAAATAATTAGGAAAATAATTTTTCAGTTGCTAAAAGAAACAAATGTATTAATGGAATTATTATTTTTAATTTTGTACATAAAAGTAAAACGGGTATACAAAGGTAAACTGACATACTTTTTGTTAAAAGAGTGACATTACAGTACTTGGATGCTAGCCACTAATAATGAGTGTCAGATGATGTTGGTACGAAAACTGCAGTACCCATTAGTGGGGAAAGGACATGGGGCTTGCAGGCATAGTGACAACCTTCTTTGTGAGCGGAAGTCAAAGTACGGTGGTATCCATTTCATTGCAGAAATGAATGCTTGGAATTATAAAACATTCTGAAACTTGATCCAGCCCCATATCAGCCCCCAACATCGGGTAAGAGAGGAGGAGTTTGGAGTTTCTTGTAAAGAGCAGTGGTTCACAATAAGGCCTATAGTCTGGCAGTAATTGTTCACTTCACCAATGGATTATTGGATATGATCAGTGTTGGATTTGGTTATTCATGGATGAGTGACTACAAGTGAATGCCAGGCATCGTAAGCTTCTGTATCCATGACTGAATTGCAACATATCTGAGGAGCTTGGTTTAAGCAATAACGAGTCACAAGAACGCCTACAAAGTTATCAGATTAAGTTATTATTGTAATGAAAGTGTAATTTCAGCTACTACTTAGAGACACTTTGAAGAGTTACTGTACAGAATCATTATAATCTGTATTTTTGGTACTTAGTATTTTTGTATTATATGTGATATACTATTTACACAGCTAGGAATTATCTTAAATGTGATACATGTCGATCATGTATAGAGGGAGATATTAAAGGAATGAAAATGATAAGTGAATTTTATTTTGCCCTTATAATTTATATGTGCAAACAATCTAAGTATGTGTGTCTGCGCCTATTGAGAGTACATAAATATATCATAATATGCATTTCCGAAAGACTTTGAGACAATGAACAGAAATAAAATCTAGAAGTTAATTATTAGTTTATTTCATAGGAAAATAACTGAAAAACATTCTAGTTATGGTAAAATGTTTACCTACGCTGGGCTGAAGAGTTTGTTATTATATGGGAAGGAAAACTGGAGTGAGACAACCAAGAGCTTGGACATCAAAATGGGATGAAAAAAAAAAGAAGAAATGAGATGAAAAGTAATAATGCATGGGTTTATGTAGCAATTTTAGGTCCCGTTGGAACTTCATGTGAATTGTTGTCACCATACATCATTTGAAAGCTTATGTCCTTTAGTTCAAGAAAACATGGTGTCAACTGTTTCTTAGCATTTCAAATGCAAGATTCAAGATGATTGCAAAATGTTGATTGCTCTATAGTGGTGATTTCTAAATAAGATAAATAAACTTCCACGCTTTAAGTCATATAGGATATAGAAGTTAAATTATGGCGTATTTGTTACAAATATCCACTAATATTAAAAAAATGCTTATCTTCCAAATGCTTTTAATGTACAGAAGACCATAGAAGTCACGACGCCTGATAACTTAATTTCATTCAATCATTCATTTCGGATTGTGGTAGTGCACGAAATAACAGATCATATATAGTATAGTATAGCAGATCATATATAATATAGTTAGTAACAGATCATATATAGAAACGGTAGCAGAATGGATTTCAGTGCATAGTCTATGCCATCACATGCTGTTAAGAAAATGAGGCTGACAGAAACTTACATCTCCCTTCATTAAGGACATACAGGCCGTGTATGTCTTTAATGGAGCAACATAATAGGAATGAAGCAGTGACAGACAAGAAAAGTCCTACAGAGGAAAATAGCATCTCTTATCAAGGAAACTGAACGCTGCAAGTCTCGAAGAAGAGTTAAAGAGTTTGAGCATTTGAGCTCCTCCAGAACTAAACTTGGAGCAGTGGAGGAATTACCAAGGCACGAATTGATGCACTGGACATGCAAAGATAATTTGCAACGTTATTCTCAAGGTGCAAAAATCAAGTGCTTCGAAATTTGAGGGATCACTAAACCACCCAAAGGAATGCCATTTGCTCTGACAGCTATGTTATACTGGATTGTTGCAAGACCAACGTCAAGATTGCAAGATGAGAGGAGAAAAATAGACAAGTACAAAAAAAAAAAAACACAATAAACAAGTCTATGAACATTGACACAAAACAATCGTGTATGCAACCAAATCAGATAGGCAAATGCTATACAGATCAGCTAATGAAGAAACCCGTTTGTCATATGAATGAAACCATCAAGTTCTGGTTGGGTTTAAGTCTTGTATCACTATGCAACTAGATGCAAGAGAGAAATTAACTTACTTCACTAATGGAATAAGTTTAAAGTCAGTCTGTTGACATAAATGTGTCAAGAGATATGCACCATCTAGTTGTCTTCACAAGTCATGGAACTGAAAAATGATTGACTCCTCTTTGCCAGACCCCTCATTCTTGCAAAATCTCAGATTGAGGTGGATCTTGAAAAAGAACTTGGTTCAAGATAATGAACTTCGCCCTATGCAAATCTCAGAGGCCAACAGATACAAGACCCTGATTATTGATAGAATGGCTTTAGTTCATGAGCTCTCCACCGTATCAGACTGCAGATTTGGCTAAAGCATTATCTGCCCGAGATGAAATTATAATGCTCTTCACCTGATTTTTGATAGGTGTGATGTAGGACATTCTCGCAAGCAAAAGACTAGGCTCAGCACTATGGCAAAGAAGCAAACGTACATACGCAGAAAGTGGTTGACTCCTCAAAGAGCAATTTCCCTTCAAGAAATTCTTCAGTAATGATAGCAAAAAATCATCATTGGGTTCATACCTGGGAGGCAAGATATTACATTACTTCCAGATGCAGGAAGAAACTGCTGCTACTCTTATTTTGCTTGGAATCTATACAGAACAAAGTGAGAGCACAATTCACATTATGACATGCGATACTGATGCGTTCATTATTGCTGTAGCAAAACAAGCTCAGATTGGAGAACATACATGTCTGATCACAGAGACAGAGGGCAAAAGGCATTTGGTTAATTTGAAGACATTCATATGTGGCAAATTGTTTTTTTACGGGATTTCATGCATTTACAGGGTCAGATTATACTTTTAAATTTGCAGGCAAAAGTAAAGTCACATGCCGGATTAAACACGCACATGAAATCAAATAAAATGTTGCATAGGCTTTCAAAATGCTCTGTGAGATAGGCGATCACCTGGTGACATGTGCATTACTCTTGAATAATATGTTTGTAGTCTGTATTGCCCATATCAGAATTTTGACAACTTAGCTAAAGCGAAGTGTACCGATTCAAAAGGTCTCTGCAGAAGCAAGCGACTAGCACCAAGTGCGGCTATTGAGAAATTCCACATCCAGTGTGCCAGATATCTGGCGCTTCCATGGTGCACTGACATTGCTATTCAATCGCCACTTAAATATGGATAATAAGAGTCATGTGACCTACCACCAGCGCCATGGTGATCTGTCAGTGAAGAAAAGGCGAATATGGTCAGATCTCCTGTTCCTGCAAGAAAAACTGCATAGCCTGTACAGAGATGTCAAACCGAAGCTAATCCTGAAAAATGTCTGAAAAGTGCGTTTGAAATACTCCAATGTGCAGATTCAGGTGAAGATATGTAGATTTTTGCCAGATGTAAGTCACAAATTCTGGAATTTATAACATAAAGGTTTTTTTTTATTAACTGTCATTATGTAAGGGTTACATTAAATAAAGAATGTATGTATACATTCTGTAGAGTAATGCACGTTACAAGAAACTAGGCCAGAGACCAAGGAGATTAGGCAGAAAGATTGACGATGCACCCCGGTGTGTGGACACCTGGGGTCAGCAGTGTTTATGCTGACAATAATATCAACAATGCCTTCTATGGGAGAATCATGTTGACTCCCATGAGAAGACGTGCCTACGTGACTGTCCCAGTTACGTATGTTAGTTCATCTGTCTGTATATTGAGCAGTGTTTGCTCTCCTATGATTTTATAAACAAAATATATCTCAGACTTCACCTTTTTCTCTTAGCTTAAAGACCTATCAAAACCTTCTTTGCATCTATCCAACGATGTAAGATAGAAGAATGTGTCTTATATTTTGTACAGAAAGAAGCAATTGAACGAAACTTAAAGAATATCATCACAGTCAATGAGACTGAGCGAAGAATGAAGGGTATTATACCAACTGACATCTGCTTTGCAGATCAAAAGAACAACCCGGTGCCTCGTTTGTAAATAAGATACGAGGGCACTAATAATGGTGGCAGCAAGGACACTAATAATGGTGGCGAGTGGCTCTACCGAATACTAACACTGGTGGCAGATTACGAAGACTTACAAAAGGCATCAAAACAGTTAAACTCCAATACAGCACTAGGACGCAGGAGGTAAACATTATCAAACATCGGAAATCTTCTATGATGCTATGCCAAAAGAATCTACAATCAACATCGTGTCTCAGGCGACGACGCTGATGACTTTGTCGTCGTATGTTGAACGTCATAGGCAGCGTGGAACTTCAAGAACTTCCGCCAACGTGTCTTCTGCAGAGGACCATCAACAGCCCATCGAAACAGAAAACAGTCGTTCTACTAACAAAATAATGCACGACTAAGCGAACTGGGTTGCACGGAAACACAGACGGAAGAAGTGAAGGCCATGACATCATGAAAACACTGCAGACTTTCCCTTAAATATCAGGTAAGTAAACCTTTTTATCCATTCGGTGTGTAACTTTGGTGTTCCTCTTACATATGTCGAGAGATCGGTGTTCCTGGGTGAGTTACGAGACATCCTTAATCTTACTTTTCTTGCAGGAATCTATCTTCATCTTTTGGTTATTCGTCAACGCAGGCCTTTATCTTTGTTTTTTGCCAACCCTTTTTTTTTTTCAGAGGTTCTCCTGAAATATTTTATCATATCTTATGTGCTTATTTATATCATTTTGGGGGGACACATGTTTATTTCTGTGACACATTACCTATATATAACATATGCGTTCACGCAGTGGACGTGTGTATTCTTACAGATTTTTTGATAGGGTTGCTAGGAATCGTAGTGATAAGAAAAAATCCAAAACAAAGATGGCCACCCCTGCACCCAGTAACCTGGTGGTAACATTAGTTAGCGCCAGATCAGCAATTGTTCCCTTTCAAGGCCGTGTTAATGGATTTTTGCCTCAAGGGGTAGAATCTTGGATATCATCAGTGAATGCTCATTTAAAAGCAAAATGCATCACTGTACCATCCCTACAGCTACAGGAAGCTAAAAGCTTCATTGACTTTGCTGAAGGGGATGCGGGTTCCTACCTCAGAGGGATTTCATTCCAAGAGGCAAATACATGGGATGAATTTGAAATTAAGTTACGCTCCATATATGGTAGCAAGGAGGCCTTGGATGCGGTTTTATCCTTGGGGAATATTTTTAATTTAGTCTCTATGACTCATCTTAACTTGGTAGACAGGGCAGCACTTATTGCAGATTGTTTGAATGAATATCTGGATAGTTTGAATAAGTCTACTTGGGTTACGGGGAAGGACATGACTGTAAAGGATTTTATTAGACTCACATACTTAACTTTCATAACAGCTATGCTACCAGAAGCCTTGGTACAGTGTTTTGATGAAGAGCTATTGCCCGACAGCACGGAATTAGACATCTACAAACAAATTAAGAAACATATGTCTAAATGTGCAGACCTAAATCCCTCACTTGTTCAAGTTTTTGCAAAGAATGAAAGTAAATCACAGCAAGTAAATGTAGTTAATAGTAACGTAGCAGGGATAACTTGTTTTAATTGTATGAGGTCGGGACATATGATCGCAGATTGTCATACGTGTTATTGTTCAATTCATAATAGCTCAAGTCATGCTTATGCTCGATGTTTTTCACGCAATCAACAACAAAGTAACGCTAAAAATACACAGAAGGTTGCCAATGATAATAAAAAGAAGAATCCGCATTATCACAAAAGAAACAAGTAAACAGTAACTCTGCCCAGAATCAGAAACAAACAAATTGAGCCCTGGGAACTCAGTTCCTGGTCCATCTAGCCAAAACAATCAAAGTCAATCAAATTTTCTGAGTGTCCAAATACCACATAATTAACTCCAGTGAGGGGGAGAGTGATGTTGGGTTGTCCGTATTAACATCTTTTGAATTAAAAAATAAATTTAATCATCTGGAAGACTTATGTGAAACACAGAATTTTCCTATGAATCACACGACCGTATCCAAAAAATCAGTGCAGGATCCCGTAGACTTTCATAGAATTCACACAATAATCAGTAATGATGAATTACGTCCTACTTTACATGCTGTAAATCTAGAATATCAGCCCTTTACATTGTTTTTTTATTCCGGTAGTCCGCGTAATATCATGGACTTATGGACTCATCACTTGTTGTTTTCGAACTTCCCTATTGAGAAGTCCGGAGTGTGACTTTCGGGAATTTGGCAATATCGAACTAATTGTAGCAAGTGTAACTCAAGTTCAGTATAAGGTGGGTAAGCGCATGCTTACCGACACATTTATAGTTGTACAACACATTGAGATGTATCCAGTTGTAATTGTAGGATATCCCTCCATGGGCATTCAAAATATTATCCTAGCTCCTGCCAAAAATGGTGTGTTTATCAAAGGAAAACTCTATAAATCTTCGAACACATTAAAATCCGTTTTGGACAAAAAAGAGACAGACAATCAAACAGTAACCTACATTAAAGAACCAATCATTTGTCTCATGAATCATGACATTGTCCAAGTGACCCAACAGAATTCTCGCACACCCGTAATTGCAGCTTGCACACAAACTATCGAGCCAATGCACCCTCGAATGTTTCGGTGCGTGTCAAGAAAGCTCTGCTGGGGTCTGAACTTTTAATCCTTCCAGACACTCTGAAAATTAACGGACTTTCCACGACACAAGCATTATACACTGTTGACTCACAACAACAGGTTAATATTAAAGTCTGTAATCATTTGAACACCAATCTAGTAATCCACAAAAATCAACATATCGTGGATATGGAAGTGTATAAATATTGCATTCTTACCGTTGCTGAAATTAATCATGCTCAACCCGTTGTTGACGAATCCCTCTTACAATCTATCCAAAGTAAAATTAATAGACATTCAAGAAGTGGGAATCCAGCAGAAATTTTTTGAACTTTTAACTAAAAATCATGATGTTTTCTCCACTAGTGAGGGATATCTAGGAAAAACGGATGTCATTGAACACCAAATATGGTTAAAGGACAAACATAAAGCTATTTACGTACCTTCATATTGACTCCCAATGAAATTTAAGAATGAGATAAATGACGAAGTAGACAAGATGTTAGAAGAAGAAGTCATTGGGAAATCAAATAGCCCTTACAATTTTCCCTTAATTTTTGTATCCAAAAAAGATCGGACTTGGCGAATTTGCGTAGATTTCCATCGCTTAAACGAGGAAACGATTCCCGATCGTTTTCCGGTGCCATGTACCGACGATATCTTATCCTTGTTAGGACAGAACAAATATTTCACCAGCTTGGACTTACTTAAAGGCTTTCACCAGATACCCTTAGCTAAAGAGAGTACCTCATACACCACCTTCAGCACAGCCAGGGGACACTATGAATATTTACGTATGCCTTTTGGTTTATGTTGCGCCCCAATTACATTCACCAGAATGATTAATATAGTGCTTGGCGATTTATTGGGTGATACCCTTCATGCCCATATGGACAATCTTGTAATCTTTTATAATACTTTAGAAGAGCATTTGCATAAACTAGAGCTAGTGCTACAGAGACTAAGGCAACACAATCTAAGAGTAAAAATATCAGAGTGTGAGTTTTTTAAAACAAAACTAGTCTATTTAGGTTTTACGGTGTCTAGTCAAGGTCTTAAGGTAGTCCACGATAAGGTGTCGGCTAACCGTAACTTTCCGGTACCCACTAACGTAAAGGGGATACAACAATTTTTAGGGTGTAGTGGGTATTATAGAAGGTTTGCACGCAACTATTCAATCATAGCAGCTCCTTTAATGGATCTCACGAAGAAGGGCGTAGATTTTATATGGTCTGAAATGCATCAACAGGTGTTCGATACCGTGAAAGAGAAATTGTGCAGTTCACTTATCTTAAAATTCCCTGATTTCAGTAAGGAATTTTTTATCGCAACTGATGCCTCAAACCAAGGGGTAGGAGGGGTATTACTTCAGAAATATGATAAGCAGTTCTTCCCTATAGCTTTTTATTCACGTAAACTGAAGCCCTCTGAAAGCAAATATGCAGTAATAGACAAGGAAGGGCTAGGTATCGTTAACTCACTAGTACATTTTAAGTTCATAAAATCTACGGCTCTCCTGTTAAGGTCCTTACTGACCATAAGCCCCTCACCGAGTTCTTCAAAGGCTTTAATCACAGTCCCAAAAGAACTCTATGGCATATGATCATTCAGGACTTTGGAACCATGATAGGATACCTACCTGGGAAAGCAAATATCATCGCTGATGCATTATCCCACAACCCTACGCCATTCTGTATGGAACCATTAGCTGAACTAGAAGATATAGCAACATCCGTGCCTATTGTTAAAACAGTATCTGAACAAGAAAATTCACTAATCCAAACGATAGCGCACATTGAAGACCCGGGTTGGAGCGTTGAACTGGTACAGACTGAACAAAGGAAAGATCAGCAGTTAAGTAAAATAATATATGTTTTGGATGGAAATCATAAAGAAAAAGAATATTTAAGGTATGCGCAGCAGAATTATACAATCAAAGATAATATTCTATGTAGGTCCATGATGAGGAAAACCCAAAGCACACCGCAAGTGACTAACGACCAGGTAGTAGTACCAATCTCTCTTATACCAATCGTTCTAAACTGGTTGCATTCCAATCCCTTACATGGTCATCCTGGGTTCTCTATCATGTCACAGAAGGCCAAATCACTATTTTACTGGTCTACAATGCTTACAGATATAAAAAAAACACATAGCTAGATGTCACATATGTCATGAAAACAAAGGGCATACTAAGACACCTGTCAGTCTAGGGGCCTACCCCGTGCCAAATCAACCCTTTGAAAGAGTACACTTAGATTTATTAACAGGGTTTTACGAGTCGGACAGAGGAAATAAACACCTCTTGGTGTTAATTGATGCCTTGACTCGTTACACAGAACTAATAGCACTAAAAACAAAACTGCAATTGAATTCGCTAGGAAATTCTACGAGTGCTACATCTATAAACACGGAATTCCACACATGATAATCTCTGACTCTGGTGGAGAATTCAATAATCCTTTCCTCAAATCGTTGTGCGAATTCCTTTGCATTATCACCCAGAGTCAAACGGTTTGGTGGAAAGGGTAAATAGGAAAGTGTTAAATGTTCTACGAGTTACACTTGGGGGAATGGATCCTAGGGATATTGCCATCCCCGTGGCTTTAAGTACTATTAACGATTCATATCATGTATCTATAAAAATGTTGCCACATGAAGCACTTTATGGCACTCCCGCTAGAACGCCTTTCCATATCCTTACGCCTACCACTAATTTAATAAATCCCCTTAGGGATGTTATGGATGCAAGTGTAAGCCGATATAATATACTTCGTAAAAATTTAGAAGCCCAAATTATAATTAATAAGAATCATGATAAAACCGCCAAACAAACAAAACCATATGCAGTAGGTGATCGAATCTATTTACAAATATACATGCGCAAGAGTTTGACCTATAAACTAACGCCTAAATTTGAAGGACCATTATAGATATATTAACGGCAAACAGGCCAAAAGTTCAAAACATAGCTCAGCCTACTGACATACGTGTTGTCCTGTTGGCCTCATGTTCGAAGCTAATGGAAAAAGGGGAAGAAAGGGACAAAGGAGAAGAATATATTTATACCTATATATAAAACTTGCATCATAAACTAGTATATATATACAACTTGTATGAAATTATATTTTATCTGTATTAAATAAGAAGTAGCTAATGTAAACATGAGTAATTACATATAATTTACTATGTGCAGGTTTCCAACATGAATCTTATATTGTTCAGATTGGTGCTGTTTGTTCAGACATTTTTCTCGTGTGGGAAGAGTTCCAAAACAAGAAATATCCAATTTACACAGGGCTCAATAATTGAAAGAACCAAGGACGTATTCATTACAGCAAGCAACGTAATTCTTGAAGTTGATTTGCAAGCGATTTTCTTGCCAGAAAATTATGTCATTAATCTTAAAAGCGACTTATCGCGATTTGCTGAGTTACTGAATCAATTGCACAGGCGTCATTTTCCCTTTAACCCAGAGAATCCGCTGGCTCACACTTTGGGTACGGCTGAGTTGTCCTATGATTTGCAAAACAAGACGGCTGAAGTAGAATGCTTAGTGCGCGATCTCCTGATGTGGACCGTCAGACACAACAACGTAGAAAGGTGTAACCCATTTATCTTCGCAGCTTTAAATATATTTGGATCAGTAGCAAGCTTAGGTCTAGGAATTTCCAATCGGTTTAAAATTAAGAGAATTGAATTTTTACAACATCAAAATGGATTAATTTTCTCTGAACTTCACAGACAATTAGAGTCAGTAAATCAGCTTTGGGCATTGGTGAACGAACATTCCAGTAATATAAATCAGATCATGGGTGTGCAATACTTGCTTGCAATTTTAGCATATTACAGTTCAAAAGTAGATCATATCCATATGAAAATTTCACATTTTATAGAAAAATCCAAAGATTATGTGGAAGCGATCACGCTAGCTACAAAGGGAGTTCTTTCACCGCATCTGTTGCCAATCAAAGACTTAACATTAACTTTAGAGAATGCGCGAGAGAAACTTGGTTATACTCCTTGTTAGAAGCACATAGAATTGAATTTTATTATAGCTTAATCTCGGTAAGCGTGGAAAACTACAGAAATCTGATTAATATCCCCTTCGATTCTTCTGATGCATGGAAATCTTACAAAATAGCTCCATTTCCTACTTATATGTCAAATAGCTTATTACCAGTAATATCGAATTTATCTGGCTGTGTATTAATTTCCCCTAAAAAGGAAACTTTTACGGTCGTCAGAGACCTGGACCTGTTTGCTCAATGTTACAGTGCCATGGATAATAGGGTTTGCACGGCTGACTCCTTTGAATTCCACAATATATCAGAGAGTTCATGCGAGTTAGGCCTAGCCCTTAACGGTTCTCATTCCCATACAAATGAAAGATGTCTGGATGGACTTTACCCTTTTGACAAATATAAGTTCGCTTACAGGCTGAATAACTGGACCTGGCTGTGGTTCGCTGTTGAAGAATTTAAAGTCACCTGCTTGGATGGATCAGCTGCAACTTCATAACTGTTCGTCACTGTGGACGGCTGCAGTGGAACAATGACCAACTACACCGTTCATGGAATCAGCACTATCATAAGGGAAAGGGCTTATTTTGCAAATTATTCTTGGGGTAATACCCATATCCCTGCATTATCCTTTGCCTTTCAACCAAAGGATAGCCCACCAGCTGGCAGAATTGGCTACCGTGGATCTTCGTTTCTACATTTTGTTAGTTGTGATTTTGGTGACAGCGGTGATTTTGGTGATGGTGGTGATTCTGGTCATTGTGAACGTATTCGCTTGGCATAGGATAATCAACAGAATGTCAGAACCCGCCCAGACAATCTCTCTTATGCCCTTAAGGCATTTGATTTCAGAGCCATCTGAAACTGGCCATTTCTCTTGACTCAAGGAAGTTGTTTGGAGCTGTGAAATGCACGAAAAGTTGTCAAGACGCTGGCTAACCGTGAAGTAGAAACCTCCTTGACAGAGCATTCCATATGTAAAAGTATCCGCGAAAGTATCAGTAAAAGTATCAGTATCCGTATCGGTATTAGTATCTCAATATATATCTATCAGCATGCTTATTTGAAGCATATAGAAGTTAAACAATGAATCAATATATCTGTGCATGTACGCACTAGGAATCTATATAAAGTGCACATATTTCAATCACAATTATTTGTATCAGTAATTTGAATCGATACATACATGTATTCATTTATCAGGTAGCACCTACTATACTCAATCTGTTACCTTGTATCTTATCTCATTTTGGTACCATTAATTTTTATTAATATATGATTTTTTAACATATAATCTTTGCGTCATGTAACCATCAGAATTACGTTAATATCTTCTGTTGAATATGCATCTTCATGACTTGCATTATATAACGGTATTATTATATGTCACATGTGATCCTTAGTATATAGTATTATATCATATGCATATATCGTATGTGTGGATCTGCATTTGCATACTCCATGTATTTTTTTTTTGGTTATAAGTATTTTCTATGTGATTTTTTACATATAACCAGTTAAATATCATTTCCTTATTTGCTATATTGGTAGTTATATGTTTACCATATCTTGTGTATTTATATCTAAAATCACACTATTACATATTATATGTAAGGCAATCTTTCTGACCTGGCTATTATTTTGTGTTTGGTTTTGTAGCTGACCGTGCATTATGTAAGGGTTACATTAAATAAAGAATGTATGTATACATTCTGTAGAGTAATGCACGTTACAAGAAACTTGGCCAGAGACCAAGGAGATTAGGCAGAAAAATTGACGATGCACCCAGGTGTGTGGACACCTGGGGTCAGCAGTGTTTATGCTGACAATAATATCAACAATGCCTTCTATGGGAGAATCATGTTGACTCCCATGAGAAGACGTGCCTATGTGACTGACCCAGTTACGTATGTTAGTTCATCTGTCTGTATATTGAGCAGTGTTTGCTCTCCTATGATTTGTAAACGAAATGTATCTCAGACTTCACCTTTTTCTCTTAGCTTAAAGACCTATCAAAACCTTCTTTGCATCTATATATCTTATATATTGTACTATGTGTTTCAACGACTTAACCTCTACACCAGAAAGAAACAATTGAACGAAACTTAAAGAATATCATTACAGTTAATGAGACTGAGCTAAGAATGAACGGTATTATACCAACTGACGTCTGCTTTGCAGATCAAAAGAACAGCCCGGTGCCTCGTTTGTAAATAAAATAAGAGGGCACTAATAATTAGAGTTTCTGTTCTACACCAATGCTTGTCTGTATATAGATTTTGTTTGTGTCGGTTTTTTATGTTTTGTTAGATTGACGATTAGAGGCATATATATATAAAAAAATAGTGGATTGTTTTGATGACACGAAAATTACTGTGCTGCAATTACTGAATTTGTGTGAGAAAAATCTGTAATTAAGATTACTGTTCTCTTATTGTTAAATAGGTAAAGGGTATCTTTCATGAGTTATAGTCTACTTACAGAGAATATATAAAATTGTGTTGAATATATAAAATTGCAATCCAAGAAAAATCTGACACTTGGCAATTAGAGAAACCGAATTCAGCTATTTAGAATGGAGTATCTATAAGGATTAGGCTTGATATCAACGAAAATTGGTTGCATAGTTGTTGAACATACACTCTCTGGTATTGCTGAAATTTGTAAATATCACCAAAAAGTAAAGAAAAAGGTCATTTAAATAATTTTCATAAGATATTGGGCTAATTTTCCATTACTCTACACATTGGCAGGTCATCTGGAATTTAGCCTTCAAATGCCATAGGAAACATTGCCAGCACATTTGTTCTCAGTCTACATGTCATAAGCTCTCAAATGATGTATGGTATAAAAAATCAACATGAATTTCCCATGGAACGACATAAACACCCCATTATAAAAGACATAAAGTGTTGTATATTGGGGATGTGTAGGGGGCGCGGGGTTGGGGTGAGGGCCTCCTCGAGGAACGTTAAAAATATCTTTAGTATCAGTCACTCTTAGGGTCGCCAGATTACAAGATTGGAAACCTGGGACACTTAGAATTTCTCATCATAATATAAGTTTATACACACCCAGACCAATGTATTATAAAAATGTAGACAATTATCCCATAAGTGAAAAACATAATGCAAGAATTTTATGGGGAACAAAGAAAACAATAGGAAAATAATTAGAAAAATTAATAATCAATGCAAACAACACAGAAACTAAACAAAATAAGAATAATTTAGAAAATTAATAATCAACGAAAACAACACAGAAACTAAACTAACTTTTATTTCATGTGAGCATAAATAAAAATAAGAAAATTTTATACAGAAAAGTTGAACTCAAGTCTTTAATTTTATTCATCTGATGATTTTGCTTTTTTCAATAAGTCCTTATTTTTTTCAATAAGTCCTTATTTTTTGAGAAGGTGAAATTGCATGTAACAGAAGTTAAGCACATTGGACATTGCCAACAAAGGATGGTGTTCGTTCAGACCCAAAGGAAATTGGAGCTATTAATTATCTAAAAGTGGCAAGTGATGTTAAATCATTGAAAAGGTTTTAGAGATAGTTAATTATCTTTCAAAGATTTTACCAAGGTTGTCAGAAATAACTTAACCATTAAGAAATCTGGAAAAGAGAAATGTTGAATGGCAGTGGAACTCTTCCCATGATGAAGCATTCTCCAAGATTAAGAAACTAATTGTTGAAGCTTATTGTTTGAAATACTTTGACAGTAATTGTAATGTACAGTGTGATGCTTCATTATCAGGATTAGGTGCTGTCCAAATGCAAAACGGTCACCCAGTGGCCTATGCTTCTAAGTCGTTAACTGAAACAGAACAGCGATATCCACAAATAGAAAAGAAATGTTAGCCATTGTTTTGCAGAGTTACATTTTGATCAATATCTTTATGACAAAGACGTTATTGTAGAAACTGGCCACAAACCTTTGGAGAATGTTTTTAAGAAACCATTCCTGAAACGTCCCAAGAGGTTACAAAACACGTTATTGGAGTTGCAGAAGTTTATTTTAAATTTTAAGTATAAACCAGGAAGCAAAAGGTATATAGCAGATACATTGAGTAGAGAATTTTAGTCGAATACATTTTCAGGTACTGGAAAATCTGATGTAATTGCATTATTTGAAGAGGTTAGTATTGTAAATATGATAGAACATGCTGCTGTGACAAATGGAAGACTTGAGGATGTTAGACAAAAGACCATAAGTGATGCTGCATTGCAAACGTTAAAAGAAACAATTATAAAAGGTTGGCCCACTCATTGCAAAGAGGTTCTTGAAATCATAGGATCTTTTTTTTTTTAAATTTTGGAATTAACTTACAGACGATGAGGATATAATTTTCAGAGGTCATTGCATTGTTATCCCATCATGTTTAAGGACTGACATGCTGAAGGAAATTTATTATGCTCACAATGGGATTGATGCTACAATTAGGTATGGTGAAGATATATAGTTTCGGCCTGGCACGGGTGCAGATATAAAGAATTATGTATCGTCTTATGCTGTGTGTAATAGGTGTAGTAGCAGACAAACAAGGAATCCTTAAATTCACATAATTTTCCTTCTAGGCCTAAAATAAAAGAGGTTTCAAAAAGGAAATACAAAATAGAAGTAGAAGGCAAAGAATATTTTAGGAATTGCAAATTTCTGAGAAAGACATCAGAGACAGTAACTGATAATTATATTGATTCGGATATTGAAATTGAAACTGATGTAAATACGAATGAAGTTGCAAATAAATCTTGTATACATCCTCAGGCTGATAGCTTAGAACTACAAAGAACCAGAAGTAGCCGTGTTGTAAGGCAACCCCAAAATCTTCAGGATTATTTATAACAAATTCAAAGAGCCGATTACTTGGGTTGTCTGTATAATAAGGTTCTCAAGGAGCTGCAGTCGCAAGGAACACTGTTACGTGGGATCCGGCGACACTGGTGTGTAGCTTGGTTCCCCCGGCGAGCTGTCTGCAATGCTCAGCCTTAGCTTGGCAGCCGATAGAGATGGAGCTCCCACTTGCTTCTCTCACCAGGTGCGAATTACGCTCTGTGATTCGTTTTTTGTGTGCAAAAAACACTGCACTGGTGGACATTCACTCCAAACTGTGTGAAGTCTATGGAGAAAAAGTGCATCAGCGTACAACATGTGCGCCAATGATGCAGAGAATTCAAAGACGGATGTACAGACGTCCATAACGCATTTCAGAACCGGAGAGGAGCTGAAAGAAGAGGTTTTAAGCTACCTTTGCGGAGCGGTGGGAGAGTTCTACGATTCAGGCATAAAGAAGATGGTACACCACATGCAATAATGCATTGATCTCAATGGCGATTACGTCGAAAAATAGAAAAGAGTCTAAGCTTTCCAAAAATGTATTATTCAATGCCAATAATCATGTTTTTCATTATGAAAAATCTTTGGGAACCTTCTTTTACGGACAACCCTCGTAGGTATGTAGGATTGGATGTACTTTGCAGGGACCATTTATGTAGAAGAAACGTTATTCAAAATTTTCTCTGAGTAAAGTGTAAAATAAAGGGGATGTAACAATATATCAATATTGTGATCTATTTTTTATATGGTAATTGAATATTCTTGGGTACACTATCTAGGTTTATGAATCTTATCTATTGTTTATGTTTTGGTAAGTCACGTGACGAGAATATCTTTCAGATATTTCCCGCTCTCCATAATGTTAGCCAGTGTTGCCGAAGTGCAGAATTTTCGGCTGCTATGCGGAATAAAAAGTCTACGGGGAAGCTATCCATGTTTGCATGCCGATGCGGATTCCACATCTGCATTTTCAGCAGCAATTTCTTCATGGCGCATTCATGTAAATTTATCATATACAAACTGGAATATTTTTTTACTTTTAAGCAATTTCTCATTCAAATACTATATTATAAAAGATAAGACTCTTATCAGAATATGACGGTGATATGATTAAAGTACATAAATCTGTTAATATATTATAAAATTATTTCCTATATGATTTAATGAGTTATATACTGATACATAAATGCTGTTATGCTTATTACAAACTTATCTGTAAATATATCTGAGACAAATAAGAAAGGAAAAAATAATACTTCTCATATGTATGTATGTATGTATGAATATATATATATATATATATATATATATATATATATATATATATATATATATATATATATATATATATATGTATATATATACGTATATAGGTATATGTATATGTATGTATGTATATCTATACAGTGCATGTATATAAATGTATGTAAATATAATGTATATAAATATTTGTATAGATATATATGTATGAATGTTTATATATGTATGTATCAGATGTTAACGTAATTTTTCAGTTTTTAGTCAACCTTGTGATTTTGTTAACATTTAATATTAAGGCATTTAGTATTTAAGTATTTATTTTTAAGGAAATTTGTATTGTATATATATTACGAAAGTTAAGTTGTAGTGTGGTGATTTTGCGCCTCCTCCCCGCTCGTTAAAGTTTTTGAATTACCCTTTTAACACTCGTATCTTTTTTGTTTACGTTTGGGTACGTGACTGGAGTCCTCGGTGAAGGAGGTGAGAAGAGACAGAGAGAGTGTTTGGGCAGACAGTTCGGGCTATCTACAGAGGCTGTTCCTTTTTTTTGCTCTGCAGCTGCCGCACTTACTATATATTATCCACGCTTTTGGAAGTATTGTGAGCCGTCCTTCGCAGGTACACATCTGGCCACCTGCGGTGTTGTGTATGCTGTACTTTGAGTGCTGTCCTTCGCAGGTACGCTTCTGGCCCCCTGCGGTGTTGCGTCCTGCTTGTTTATTGCAGGTGATTTGTGCACCTGCGGTCTTATCTCACTGCCACCTCAGTGGAAGATTTTCCTGAGGTGTTAGAAGCATTTGCTTTTTCCAGGACGCCTTTGTTATTGCAGCTGTGGGGGGCCTTGATGCCCGTCAGAAGTCAAGTAGGGAGACAGATCCCAGGTAAGCGTTCCTTTTTGTATGGTCGTGCAGGACCTCTCGACTCCTCCTTTCTGGTGCTTCTGTACTCCCCTGTCAGCAGAGTTCTGAAATTATTTGGATCACGGCCTACTGTAAGGCAAGACCTTTATTATTAGTCCTGGATCACGGACTCCCCTTCTGAGTGTGAGGAGATATTTTGTTGTTGTTGTTATTATTATTTATATATATAGTTCTCTTATAATGAACTGTTGAGACAGTTGGGATTTGCCCTTTTGTTTGTTTGATTATAATTATAAATTCTTATGATGTTAACAGCCTCGTGGCTTTTATATTTGTTTATATAATACTAAGTTTAGATTATAAACATAGGTAGGAGATTGAGTGTTTTCTCACTATTACTCTTCGCCTTCCTTCCTATCCTATTTAGTTATAGGTATTGGTTAATTTATTCATTTTGATCTGGCCAGTTATATTTTATATTTTGATGTATTTGCATTCATGTGTTTCTCTCTATTAATCTCTTGTTTAGGGTCTTAGTTTTTTTTAGAAGTTAGGAATCCCAAGGGATTATTTAAGGACTAGATGAGTTTGTCCTTGGCAGTCACAAGGTTGACTTTGATTATTTTTCTTTGTTTAACTAAAATTTATTGAGTTTTCCTGAGTGTTTTTCGTCTCCATTGACCATTTTTTGCTGGATACTCTGTAACAACACTGAGTGTACATCCTTTAGTGCAGACAAACCTGCACCACGGCCCAACAAGGGTCGTAACAATTGGCGACCGTGACAGGATTGATGTACTCAGGGGTATCTGGTATTTTGGTCTGTGGAGTGACACTTGGGTGATCTCTTCAATATTTATTTTGTAGTATTGCCTTTCTCCCTGAGTTATTAATTTTTGGAAAAGATGGAAGAATTTAACTTTGACCCAGCTGAATTTTTGGGGTCTGATGACTGCCTAAAGTACTTACCTGTTTTAAATAGGAAACATTTAGTTGCTTGTGCACAGTGGTTGGGTGTTCCGCTGAAGTCGGCGGGCACTAAGAGAGATATATTGGAGGCTGTGAAGGGTAAGATTGCCCAGGATTTAGCTGAGGCCGAACATTTGGTGAGTGAAAGTGAAGTAGATAGTGATGGTGAAGATAGTATTAATGATGATTTGGAAGAGGATAGGTTGAGCGTGAGAGCTGGTTTGACTTTGTTCGAGGATCCTCCTCGTACAGGTATTATTTATGAAGGTCCCTCGAATATACCTAAGGTTAATGTGTCTAATAACCCATTTTTGCCTCCCCTTAATTCTTTGCCAGTAGAACCCCTGGCTTCTGTTCATACTTCGGGTGAATCTAAGGAAGAGGTAGAATATAAATTAATTTGTAAACGAATTGAATTAAAGAAAATAGAATTTGAGAGAACGAGCGGGTGAGGCGTCACGAGTTTAGAGATGGTGAAGTTGAATATAGAGATGGGCTAGGTTACAGGGAGCCAATTTGGTCAGTTTCCCTAAAGGTATTGTTTCAGGAAAAACGGTTTTTTAATTTAGGTGCAGCGCTAAAGTTGGTGCCCAGTCTTTGATGAAAACAATGTCCTGAATTTTTCAAAGCCTTTGAGCGTGTTCCGCCGCCCGGTTGTCTTGGCCCTCCGAAATGTGGACTGTTTTAATACAATGTAGGCTGGTGGGCAGGCTATCCGGGTGTACAATGCCTTGGAGGAGGGAATTGCCAGGGACTATCATAAGGTCAAAGCGCTGGTATTAAAATCCTATGATCTGGTTCCCGAGGCCTATCGCCTCAAATTTAGGAATTATAATAAACATCCTTCACAGTCTTATGTAGAATTCGCCCGGGTCAAGGAGGAACAATTTGACGACTGGCTGAAGAGCCGACAAGTGGTGTCTTTTGCTGCGTTGCGGGAATTGTTGCTCCTTGAAGAGTTCAAAAGGCATGTAGCAAAGAGTTGAGGGTCCAGCTTGAGGAAGGTCAAAGCTATGAAGTTGAGTAGTGCCGCTCAGTTGGCAGATGAATATGTGTTGACCCATCGCTCTGGCAATGGTAACTTTGGGTACAGGGTTTTAAATGATCCCTCTTCCCGTGCCCACAGTAGTGAAGGAGGGAGAACCACCTTCGTTGACTCCTAATATTCCTAAGATTAATAATGATAATTCCTTTTCAGATGGTAGGAATGTTGGTAGAGTCTCAGGAGGGTCTCCTCCCCCTCGTGTCTTTGTTAACAGAGGTACTGGACGTAATAATCAAAGGTACAATAATAATAATGGTAACAGAGGTACTGGACGTAGAGTAACCTGTTTTTGGTGTGACAAGCCAGGTCATTTCCAGAACCAGTGCAATGCCCGTAGACGATATCTTGAGAGAAACGGCCAAAATCCAGTTTCGTTAATTTCTGACAGGTCCAGTTCTTGTGATAATAAAGTGGAAAAATCTGTAGTTAGCAGTAAGGTAGATAATAGTAGTAGTGACACTTCTAATAAAAAACAGTTGTGACTCAATTTTGACAAATATGTATGGCCAGGTAAAATTGTTCTGGGATCTAAGATTATCAAAGTAAAGTTCTTGAGGGACACTGGTTCAGCTCGGTCTCTTGTGTTGAGGATACCTTAAAAGGTTGTAAAGAGTATTCAGGGAATTATGTTGTTCTGGAGGGTTCCCGAACACTGTTGTTTCTGCTCGTTGGTGGATGTCAGGTTGTCTTTTCCTGGATGTGATAAGGTTACCGAGTTGGCCGTTGTTGATAGTCTCCCCATTCCTGGGATTGACGGTATTTTGGGCAATGATATGGTCAATAGTGAGGGTCAGGAATTATTTCCCATATTGTCCATTAATGCATGTCCCATAGCTGTAACAACCCGTGCCGCAGCAAGAGCTGCTGATCTACTTGATGCTGATGATGATTTAATGCTTAGTAGTTTAGAAGTAGATGTAGAAAGGCCCGGGTCAGTAGATAGTGGTAGTAATAGTATTATTATTAATGATTTGAAACCTGATTGGGACAGATTCGCTTTTATTGAAGCCCAGAAAAAAGAATTTGACTTTGAATTGGGAGACATTAATGATTTGACTAAACCTCGGTTTGGTATTACCAAGGGTCTACTTTACAGGTTTAGTCGTCCTTCGACAGATGATGGGCAAAGGGCACTTCTCAGATTGCACAAATTGTGGTTCCGTCCCAGTTCCGTGAATCTGTAATGAATCTTGCTCACAACAATTTTCTTTCAGGCCATTTTGGGGTATGGAAAACTTTCCGAAAATTAGCAAGGTATTTTTGGTGGCCTGGGATGAAATCTTCTGTGAAGCATTATGTGAAGGAATGTGAGTATGTCAGGTTATGGGAAAACCAAATCAAATAATTCCCAAAGCTCCTTTACATCCTATCCCTGCCATTGTGAACCATTCTCGGAATGGTGATAGATGTCGTTGGTCCTTTACCTAAAAACAAAACCAAGTCTGGTTATGTTATTTATTAACATTATGGATAGAGCCTCTAGATTTCCCGAAGCATTCCCTATGAGACGTATTACATCTAAAGTTGTTTTTGAAAAATTATGGATTTCTTTCCAGGTATGGTCTCCCTCGTGTTATTCAGACAGATTGTGGTACAAATTTCACGAGTAAGGTATTTAGAGGTAAATGTGCTGAACTGGCCATTCAGCACATTACCAGCGTACCTTATCACCCGGAGAGTCAAGGAGTGGTGGAGAGGTTTCACCAGACCCTTAAATCCATTTTGAAAAAACATTGTTACGAACAAGGTAGTGAGTGGGATAAAGCACTTCCCTTTGCCCTCTTTGCTCTTAGGAATCGTCCAAATTCTTCCACTGGTGTAGCCTCCCTTCGAATTGGTATTCGGTCATAAAGTTCGTGGTCCTGTAGAAATTTTTAGCGAAGTGCTACAGTCCGGTCGAAGGGGAGAGGTTAAAGTTGGAGAATTTGTAGAGGATTTGAAAAAAAGGTTGTTCAGTGCTTGGAATTTTGCACGGGAAAATCTGAGTTATTCGCAAGCTGTGATGAAGGATAATTTTGACAGAAAAGCTAAAGCTCGTTCTTTGAACTGGAGAATTGGTTTTGGTTTTGAGTATGGACCGGGATAATTTTGACAGAAAAGCTAAAGCTCGTTCTTTTGAACCTGGAGAATTGGTTTTGGTTTTGAGTATGGACCCAGACAATTTTCTTGAACCAAGGTATAAGGGTCCCTGGAAGGTATTGAGGAAGTTGTCCGAGGTCAATTATGAAATTGAAGCTCCAGCTCAAGTAGAAAGTGTAGAATTTATCATATAAACAGACTGAAGCCATATCATTGTAAAAGTGTTGATCCTTTAGCAATTGTGTATGAACCGATATCGGTAGTAGTAGATGTTCCTCCTGAAGAATCTGATGACTTATTGTATCAAGTTCCTTGCGATGCTTTGTTTGAAAATTTGCAAAATTTAGGAATCTTGCAGGAAGGTTTAGAACATTTGGATGTTAATCAAAGAAAAGATGTACTTAATTTAATTTATTCCTTTACAGATTTATTTAAGGATTCTCCAGGTAGAACTAATCTTCTTCAGCATGATGTTGATGTGGGAAGTGCTCCTCCTGTTAAGCAAAGTCCTTATCGGTTGAATCCCGTGAAAAGGGATATAGTCAGTAAGGAGATTGAGTATATGTTGGAGCACGACCTCATTCAGCCTTCTGTTAGTCCCTGGAGTTCTCCTATAGTTCTTGTTAAAAAGGCAGACGGTAAGTTCCGCATGTGTGTGGACTATAGGAAAGTAAACTTCCATACAAAGAATGATTCTTTTCCTTTGCCTCGTATTGATGATTGCCTCGATCAGATAGGATCTGCCAATTTTATTACAAAGTTGGATTTACTGAAAGCTATTGGCAGGTTCCGTTGTGATCGAGCCCGTGAAATCTCTGCATTTGTCACTCCCTTTGGTTTGTATGAATGCAAGGTTATGCCATTCGGCATGAAAAATGCAGCATGCACTTTTCAGAGGCTGATGAATAGGGTTATTTGTGGTTTAGAAGGAACAGAGATTTATATTGATGATTTGGTAGTGTATAGCAATGACTGGCATACGCATTTGGTAAGGTTGCGTAAAGTATTTGAGGCTCTTAGGTCTGCTGGTTTGGTTATAAATTTAGCCAAGTGTGAATTTGGTAAGACTAAGGTTTGTTATTTGGGTCACGAGGTTGGTTTGGGTCAGGTGGCTCCGAAACAAGCTAACCTCGAGGCTATTATTAATTTGAAAAGCCCAAGTAATGTCAGAGAGGTGAGAAGGGTTCTAGGTATGATTGGCTACTACAGGAAAGTACGTTAGAAATTTCTCAGACCTTGCTCATCCTCTTACAAAACTCCTAGAAAAGGGTCAGAAATTCTTTTGGTCGCAGCAGTGTGAGGAAGCTTTTAATAAGCTTAAATCTGTGTTGTTGACTAACCCCATTTTAATTTCCCCAGATTTTCAAAGACCAGTTTATCATTGCTGTGGATGCCAGTGATGTAGGAATTGGTGGTGTCCTCTTTCAAAGGATGAGGATGGTGAAGTTCACCCTGGTATCTTATTTCAGTCGTAAGTTATTGGCGCAGAAAGAAGATACTCAACAATTGAAAAGAAGCCCTTGCTTTGGTCCGCACCCTTATGCACTTTAAACCCTATGTAACTAATTTTTTCTTTTCCCATAGAGGTCTGGACTGATCATAACCCACTGTTTTTATGAACGGATGAAAGGGGCCAACCAGAGGATCTTGCGCTGGGCCCTCTTTCTTCAAGAATTTAAATTGGTGATAAGCACATTAAGGGTTCCGAAAATAAGATTCCTGATGCCCTTTCCGAAATTGATTAGTTTGCCTTTCTCTCTCGTACGTCACCCTGCTCGTTTCTCCAATAGATTATTATGAAAAAATTATTTTTTTGAATAGTATGGTTTCAATGTTCCTGCAAGTTTTATAGGTTTGAATTTAGTAGGTTATTTGTTAATACCTGTTTATTTTTATTATAACGGTTTGGCGATTGCCAGTTGTTGAGGTTTGTATGAAGGTTATACACCTTAATATTTATGATATTGCCCTTGGTTCCTAGCCAATTATTGATTTGTCACTACTTTGGACTTTGAATTGATGATTATATATATATTTATATATACGACTTTTTGGACTATTGTTGGTGTATTGTAGGTTAAGGTGTAGGCTTGTGTGTGCCTGTAAGCTTATTTAGGTAAAGTTAAGTAGGTTTGGTTTCCTTAGACTTGGGGATTTGTGACTTTATGATCCTGTTTAAAACTATGGGTATTGTTATGTCATGTCTGTCCTTTGCCATGCCTTGTCTTTGGGTTCAGAGTATGGTATTATCACTTGATCTTTAAATAATGGTAAGCTATATAAAGCTTTTACTTTGCATTCCCCAATGGTATTTTCTGTTGATGTAATATAATTTGGTTTCAGATTTGTTGCTCTATTGTATGTTTGCCTGTTGTAGATTGTCTTTATTCTTCCTTACAGGTTGTTTAGTACTACATTTATAAAAAAAAATTTCTGGCTTAAATTTTTTTTTTTCTTTCGGGGAGGAAGGTATCAGATGTTAACGTAATTTTTCAGTTTTTAGTCAACCTTGTGATTTTGTTAACATTTAATATTAAGGCAGTTTAGTATTTAAGTATTTATTTTTAAGGAAATTTGTTTGTATATATATATTACGAAAGTTAAGTTGTAGTGTGGTGATTTGCGCCTCCTCCCCGCTCGTTAAAGTTTTTGAATTACCCTTTTAACACTCGTATCTTTTTTGTTTACGTTTGGGTACGTGACTGGAGTCCTCGGTGAAGGAGGTGAGAAGAGACAGAGAGAGTGTTTGGGCAGACAGTTCGGGCTATCTACAGAGGCTGTTCCTTTTTTTGCTCTGCAGCTGCCGCACTTACTATATATTATCCACGCTTTTGGAAGTATTGTGAGCCGTCCTTCGCAGTACACATCTGGCACCTGCGGTGTTGTGTATGCTGTACTTTGAGTGCTGTCCTTCGCAGGTACGCTTCTGGCCACCTGCGGTGTTGTGTATGCTGTACTTTGAGTGCTGTCCTTCGCAGGTACGCTTCTGGCCACCTGCGGTGTTGCGTCCTGCTTGTATTGCAGGTGATTTGTGCCACCTGCGGTCTTATCTCACTGCCACCTCAGTGGAAGAGTTTTCCTGAGGTGTTAGAAGCATTTGCTTTTCCAGGACGCCTTGGTTATTGCAGCTGTGGGGGCCTTGATGCCCGTCAGAAGTCAAGTAGGGAGACAGATCCCAGGTAAGCGTTCCTTTTTTGATGGTCGTGCAGGACCTCTCGACTCCTCCTTCCCGGTGCTTCTGTACTCCCCTGTCAGCAGAGTTCTGAAATTATTTGGACACGGCCTACTGTAAGGCAAGACCTTTATTATTAGTCCTGGATCACGGACTCCCCTTCTGAGTGTGAGGAGATATTTTTTTGTTGTTGTTATTATTATTTATATATATAGTTCTCTTATAATGAACTGTTGAGACAGTTGGGATTTGCCCTTTTGTTTGTTTGATTATAATTATAAATTCTTATGATGTTAACAGCCTCGTGGCTTTTATATTTGTTTATATAATACTAAGTTTAGATTATAAACATAGGTAGGGAGATTGAGTGTTTTCTCACTATTACTCTTCGCCTTCCTTCCTATCCTATTTAGTTATAGGTATTGGTTAATTTATTCATTTTGATCTGGCCAGTTATATTTTATATTTTGATGTATTTGCATTCATGTGTTTCTCTCTATTATCTCTGTTTAGGGCTTAGTTTTTTTAGAAGTTAGGAATCCCAAGGGATTATTTAAGGACTAGAGTTTGTCCTTGGCAGTCACAAGGTTGACTTTGATTATTTTTCTTTGTTAATAAATATTGTTGAGTTTTCCTGAGTGTTTTCGTCTCCATTGACCATTTTTGCTGGATACTCTGTAACAACACTGAGTGTACATCCTTTAGTGCAGACAAACCTGCACCACGGCCCAACAAGGGTCGTAACATATGTATGAATATATATATATATATATATTATATATATATATGTATGTATGTATGTATGTATATATAGCATACTTATATATGTATGTATATGTATTTGTATATATGTATATATATATATATATATATATATATATATATATATATATATATATATATATATATATATATATATATATATATATATATATACATACATATACATCAACATATACGTATATGTTTATATCATATATAAACATTATATGTATATATGTACACGTGTATATATATAGTATGTATATATGTATATATGTATGGTATATATATATATATATATGTATATATGTATATATATATATATATATATATATATATATATATATATATATATATATATATATATATATATATACCACACACATTATATATATATATATATATATATATATATATATAAATATATATATATATATATATATATATATATATATATATATATATATATATACATATATGTGTGTGTGTGTGTGTGTGTGTGTGTGTATCTATAAATATAAATATATTGCATTTTAACATAAATACTATTGTGAATCCTTATTTTTATTTTTTAATATATGCATTTCTCTTTTAACAGACTGAAGATGCATAAAGTTGATGTACGAAACGTTTTATAATAAATCTTGGCCTTCATGTTTAGTGTGAATGGGCCTCTGAACCTCTATGTCTGCGCTCCTGTATACCTTTTATATATATATATATTATATATATATATATAGATATATTATTATTATATTAATATATATATATACATTAGTAATGTACCTTAAGTATAACGAAATTGATATAAATCGTTCAAATCCCTATGTGCCAAGTTCATGATCATCATATCCTACGAATACGTGCAGTAAACAAGTGATCAATTATCTCCATAATCTCCTATGGGCATACAGTTTTTATCGCTTGTAGGTAGTACGCTAAACAAGTGCGATACTCAGTGTTTTCAACGAAGGATTTTCAATGCCAGAATTCTCGCTTTTAATTAATTTGCTATGTACAAAGGTAATGTCCAGATTTTCAAAAATATATCTTTAGAGCTCACGTTTCATAGACAATGAAACTTCTATTATTATATATACCTGCAACTCTGCAAAACTTGTAAAGATCAAGTGGCAACCATAATTATGCTGACTAAGTATTCTATCTTCCCAGATCGCCAATCCATTATCATGTCATCTATGACATTTATGTTGAAGTAAAATTAATAGTGCACATTATTCAATTTATAGTAGATTCACATCAGCCGTGGATTTGATGTCTAGGCCAGTCCCTTATGATGCTCCTGATTGGCTGTTGATAAGCCAATGACAGGGCTGGAGCGTTCACATAGGCAGGATGTATGTTCCACTTCTCCTGAAGAATGCTTTTGAAAGACGTATCCCTCATGAGAGGTGGAACATCCATCTTGCCTATGAGAACTCTTGCGAGAGACTGAGAGTTTCCAGCCCCGTGATTGACTTATTAACAGCCAATCAGGAGCGACGTAAGGGACTGGCCTAGACATCAGATGCACCAGTGATATGAATTTACTATAGTAATATCTGTTAACATCATAATACATTTAAAATAGACCTGAAATTATGTTTTCTTTATGCAGTGATAAGTTGAGCTTCTATTGTATTTGCACCAATATTTGATTCAGGACCCAAGACAGATTAAAACTTTTTCCCTGTCACATGTCATCATTAGTTTGTTTCCAATAAGTAATTGAAAATAAGGATAAATCAGACTCCTCCTTCTTTTCAACTGGAGAACACCCTATTTCTTCTTAATTGGTTGAACTTGAATGCCTACTGTTTCCGGTCCCACCCTTGGGTGAATCCTAGTGGGTGCTGTGGTCCATCGTAACCACCCACTTGATGGGTCAAGGTTCAACACTTACAACTTGCCTCATCACATTTTGTTGTGTCGAAGGCGCTGGTTTTATGGGTCTCACTTTTCAAACATCCTATTTTGCGTTAAGTTTCTACCTCTCCCTCTACCTCTCCTTCGCCTTCATCTACCATAACTCTACTAGAAGATTTTCCTAGCTAATATATTCCCTACATAACTATTTCTAAAAACTTCTGCATTCTTAACAATGCGAATTTGTATGATTATGAAATGTGCCAGCATTTTCTTGTTTTTGTTTAGTTTAGTACCCTCAAGACAAAATTAATTAGATAATTAATATCTTGAATATGGATTATTGTGTCTCAATTGATGAAAACTACTGCACCCAGGTTAAAAAAAAGTGCTCTCTAGTTCAAAGCAAATGTAACTCGTTTCTCTCTCTCTGGTAGAGGAGACGGTTCAGTGCTATACTAAATAACATCTACTGGAATTGTAGGTGGATGCATTCCATGGCGATACAAATGATATCCAATATGATAGGTAGGGTACTCGGTTGTATGAACATATATACAGGGTGTTTCGAAATTAAAGCCCCCCCTCCTCTACAGCATAAACTAAAATTGATATGGACAAAAACAATAATAATTCAGAACAGGTATTTATTTAAGTTTCTCTTTGAGCATTTGATATTTGGTGTGGTATCCATCTGCCTGTACTACAGCCTGCATTCTTGAGGGGTATGATTTCAGTAAATCACAAAAAAAGCGGACACTCAAACTCCATTTCCCTGAGCACTTCAGTTACCTCTCTTCGCAGGTTGTTGAGGCTTGGTATACTATCATAGTTCACTGTGCATGCTTCAACACGATCCTTTAAGATACTACCAATGTTTTCACACACATTAAGGTCAGGGGAGCTACCTGGAAATTCGCTTGACAAGAAGAAATCGATACCACTGTTTCGATGCAGTTCGTGTGTCTGAAGAGCCTTGAAACATGATGCCTTATAATGCAAAAATGTGATTTCTTCAACAGATAACACATTTTCAGAGTCTCTGAGGAAAGCAAATACTCCACCAGTAAGTACAGCTTCTCTGAAGTATTCGCCATTCCATGACTGTCCTTTTTCTTTGATGATCCACATTAACTGTTTGGCTGTGAAACGGAGGAAAATTTCCAAGCATTCAGGAAATTTCACAACTTGGCGATAGCGCAAGTCATTGCTGATATCATCCAACTTTACAGCCCAAATGATGTCATTTTTATAATTTGGCTTCCCGACTGTGTAAATGAAGAAATCATCTGATGCGGCAACATGGAGAAAGTCAGCTTCATCCCAATCTTTAAGAATGAACCACAAAACCATGCACGGTCTTCTCTCTGTTGCTGAGTGATGTTGGGCTTGATGATAACATGAAATGGCTTGATACCAGATTTTTTCAACTCATGATATACAGCACTATAACTTCTCTTCTTTCCCCTTTTTGTTTCTAGTTCAAGCGCCAATTTACATAAAAACTTTCTTGGTCTACCCAATGCCCCAGCTATGATGTCTTTTGACTCCTGAGAAAGGACTTCAGCCCTAACAAGATTCTCACTCTTTTTGCAATGACAGTCATATGGATTTTTGTTCCAGTTTCTTTTAACAAAGGATTCATCTCTTTTAATGTATTTAGCCATTCAGGAACATGAAATGAAGGATGTGCCAGCATCCCTGGTCTCTCTGAAGGTTATAGCCTAGATTTGGTCAATACATCTGATTTCCTCCAAGTCGTTAGCCATGGCTGTATCTAACTCCGTCGCTCAGTCTGAAAATACAAGAAATGTAAAATGAAAAATGACTTAATAGAAACTTAAGATAATGTACTTGGAGATAGCCTATAGCAGAAAACTTCATAACTTTCCATTTGTTCTGTGGAGTTGGGTGGGGGGGGGGGGGGGGGGGGCGGCGGCTAATTTCGAAACAATTTCGAAACACCTGGTAGTATACTACATAATTAATTAGTCAATGACTAAACACTTGAAAATGGAATTCATATTTTCATTATCTCTATGAAATTTTCAGTTTTAAAACAATTTGATGATATAGTGTGGTTACACAGTACTGTAGGAGTGCTGTATATTTTATTGGAATACAACATTCTTTAAAACTACTGTGATTCAAATTGACCGTCCGTCACAGAATTGTACAAAGAATTTCCAGTCACTTATATAACATGGATTCCCTGGAAAATGACTTTGTGGTTAATCAAAGGTGTGTTTACTTTTGTTCTGTTACTGAATTGGGACTGAATTTAGATTCCAGGTGATTAATGGTCGCTGAACCGCATTCATTCAAAACAATTCTTATTAATTTTATGTTTTCAAATAATAAGATAATTGTGAATTGCATATTTACATCCCATTTTCAATGTATTACAAGGAGTCTCAAATATTTCCGACGTTCAGAAAGCTGCTGCATATTACGTTAAACATATACCAATGTCTTACTAAGGTTGTGTTCACACCAAACGCGTCGCGTCGAGTCGTGCTAATTCGTGGCTAGTGTCATTTTCGCCTTAAATAGGAATAGGGATGTTAGTGTTTTCTACTTTGTTTTCATATTGCATTTCAGTTTACGAACGCGAGTTATGTTCTTATAAGATTGTACTCCTTTAAATCTTTTTTCACTTTTATGTAGGACAAAATGTAATATAATTAAATTTCAATTCATCTTTTCTTTGTATCCATATGATATACATTTAAAATCTTAAAACTTACCTATAGTTTTTGAAAATGTTTATGGCTGAGTAGTTAATTATATATATATATATATATATATATATATATATATATATATATATATATATATATATATATATATTTCTCTTGATGTTTCGGCTAATTCGTTTTGAATTGTATCTTTTAATTAGTTATCCTGTAAAATTCAATAAAAAGGAAACTTGCCTTAGAAAAATGGCCATTTCTGCCCTAAGTTGCAATTGCCCACCTGTAGGTAGTATTGTTTTTCTTACAGACAAAAAGGTAAATAAAGGAAAATCCCCAAATTTATTTTAACAGATAAGATTAACAAAAAATCCCGCATGGAGAGAGAGAGAGAGAGAGAGAGAGAGAGAGAGAGAGAGAGAGAGAGAGAGAGAGAGAGAGAGAGATCAGACAAAGAAGATACGTACTGCAAAAAATCCCTGAGAGTGAAAGAGAGATTTCAGCAATTTATAACACCAAGAGAAAAGGCAGAGTTAAAAAAATGTTCAGAATATTTCCTGCTATATTTTGATAAATCGAAATATCTCTCGTGGAATATAGAAAATCAACGAAAAATCGAGAGAGAATGAGAGGAGAGTATTTGAACTGGGTAAGTCCAGATATTGTTCGAAATACGGAGAGAAGTCTAACGCTGCCTATTCACTGGTGAGGTTCTTCCTGACTACTGTTGATGGAGTTGAACAGCCCAAGGAGAAGGAACTGAAGGAGAGAATTGCGGCTTGGCGAGACACCATCCGGTGCCAGAGAGAGCAGCAGGTGAACTTGGGCAGGATAATTCTTCATTTGCAAGAGGCTCGAAAACAATGAAGAGATTCAGAAGGCGGGCGGAAGGGAAGAACACACTCGTGTTATCCAGATCACTCAGGTGTTGCAACAGCAGGCCTGGCAAGAAAGGGCCTACTCGCTCGAAGCTGACACGTTGTTCCTGAAGAGGGAGAACGACCAAGACAAGAGGGAAAATCGGCAGCTGGAAGACAATATCCTCAAGATCACAAATGAAAATCAGCAGCTGATGGAAAAGACCAAGTAAAATGGGGAGAGAAACTATGCCCTATGTGGCAGAGGCAAACAGCCAGGTTGAGAGGCAAGAGGAATTCGTACGACAGAAGGAGAAAGACCCGCAGTTAAAAAGCGAAGAAGCGGTGTGGATGGTGAAGCTCATCCAGGAACAAAAGGACGCGACCGAAAAGCGCGAATCCGGCAGGAAAGACGTCGAGGTCAGGTTCGAGTGCCTGCAGAAGGAAGTGGAAGACCTCAGGAAGGAAAAGTGTGGGCTCCAATGTGAAGTTGAGGCTGCTAAAGTCAAGAGGAAGGAGCTGACATGCCTTTTAGAGAAAGGAAATCGTGGCTGGAGAGGAAGACCGGTGTCCAGGGCGAACGGAACGAAAAGCTGGAAGATGAGGTTGGACAGCTGCGAGGAGCGAAGGAGAAATTGGTTTACAACCTGAAGAACCTGAAGGAGAAAAACAGCTGTTCGTCTTTAAGGAATGGCGCGATCTCCAAGGAATGGCGCGATCTTCAAGGAATGGCTCTGGCCTCACAAAGACGGATGAGATGTGAAAAATTTGAGGACAATGTTTGTTGTATGGAAAGTTTAATGTTTATTTGTAATAAGTTTGCTTTGCTGATCCTTGAAGGAGGTTGAAGTTGCAGGGAAATAAATATGCTAAAATGTTTTCTTAAGAGTTTTATTGATTCCTGAAAAGGAAAGGAAGATGGGAGGATTGAAGAAAGCGTGAGGAAAATGACAGGATTGGTGGAGTGCCAGGAGGAGAAGCATAGGATTCATAGAAGCCCACGGAGAACTGAAATGATTCAGAGAAGCCCCAGAAGAACTGAAAGGATTCAGAGAAGCCTCAGGAGAACTGAAAGGATTCAGAGAAGCCCCAGGAGAATTGGAAGGAGTCAGTGGCATATTCTGGTTCAAAGACTAAGCAAAGGTGTTGTCTATGATGGGATAGGCGGGCGAGGCCCGCAACGCGCCCTGGGACGGGCAGGTGGGGTCCCCCACGCGTCCCGGGACAGGTGGGCGGGGGTCGCCACGTGTCCTGGGATGGGCGGGCGAGGCCCACCACGTGTCCCGGGACGGGCGGCCGGTGTGTCCCAGGCACGGCGTGATGTCACCCGGGAAAGTGGAAACAAAGCAAGATCCTCCACCTCGGTATCAGTGTTGCCGAAGTGCAGAATTTTCGTCAGCTATCCAAGTTTGTATGCCAATGTGGATTCCACATCTGCATTTTCAGCAGCAATTTCTTCATGGCGCATTCATGTAAATTTATCATATACAAATTGGAATATTTTTTTACTTTTAAACAATTTCTCATTCAAATACTATATTATAAAAGATAAGACTCATCAGAATATGACGGTGATATCATTAATGTACATAAATCTGTTAATATATTATAAAATTATTTCCTATATGATTTAATGAGTTATATACTGATACATAAATACTGTTATGCTTATTACAAACTTATCTGTAAATATATCTGGGACAAATAAGAAAGAAAAAATAATACTTCTCATATGTATGTATGTTATATACAGTAGTACCTCGAGATACGAAAGTAATCCGTTCCGAGGCGCCCTTCGTATCATGAGGTTTTCGTATCTTGGACCACATTTTATATGTAAAATGGCTAATCCGTTCCAAGCCCTCCAAAAACACCCCAGTAAATTATATTTCCAGGCCTACAACAAATGTTCTAGAGTTACGACGCCGATCCGACGGAAGAAATATGACTCCAAAAAGGCAAAATACTGTACATGCTTGAGTAATATTCAACTGCATGTAATGTTCAACCCCATTTTTACTGCATATATTAGGACTTTAGCATATGTCCCTTAGGAATAAGCCTAGCCTATGTTAGCGGTTGCTACTGTAGCCTAGTCTATGATTCTGACATCTAAACCTAAGAAGCTAAAAGCTTAGTATATGCTAATAAAATGTATGTACTCATTTCAAATAATTATTAATTAATCATTAACTATAATACACAAACAAACAAAAAAAAAAACCTTCCAATTGATTGTTTACATTCAGCTCTTACGAGTACCGAACGAACGCCAAGCAATCACTTTTCCTAGGACACAGTAAGCCATAAATTTTCATTAGTATCTCTCTTCAACTAATGAAACTACCAAACAGTATAATAACCATTCATTTCCATTCTTTATTCTATCTTTACCTAATGGAGATACCGAGTTACTGACACCTATAATGAAACATATACACAACGTAATATTAAAACAGAAGAAGAATTCTAAAAAATGCAGTAGTACCTCGAGATACGAAATTAATCCGTTCCGAGGCGCTTTTCGTATCATGAGGTTTTCGTATCTTGGACCACATTTTACATGTAAAATGGCTAATCCGTTCCAAGCCCTCCAAAAACACCCCAGGAAATTTCATAATAAAGCTAAATTGACCTATAAACAATGAAATACTACAACAATTTGGACCTTTCAATACCTAGATTAATAACAAAATGCAAAATAACCTGTAAATAAAGTGTATATTAGTGTACATGGTAACAAGAAATATACTGTACAAAAAATGTGGAAAGTTACCTTTCGAGTGAGGCTATCTCCGAAAGTGGCGGCAGAGGAGGTGGAGGAAAAGCAGCAGATAACGTACGTACGTACGTACACTTAACTTTACAAAAACACATACAAAATTTAAGGAAAACTATAAAACTAAAATTTACGTAATATAAATAACAAAACTGTAACAACCTTAACTTTATAAAAAACTAAAAAATGTCAATTTTTTTTTCCTTAAATTTTTTTTTTTTTTTTTTTTTTTAACTTTTTTTTACTTTTACGTAGGCTTTTTTTTTTTTTTTTTTTTTTTTACAGAATTTCAACTTCATCACCACTTTCAACGTTCTGTTTATCACTTAGTTCTTCCTTTTTGCTTTCAACTTTCTTCTTTTCATCACTTGGTTCTTCCTTTTTGCTTTCAACTTTCTGTTTTTTATCACTTGCTTCTTCCTTTTTGCTTACTCCTGCTAATGCTGAAGGCCTCTTTAAAAAATAACGATCCAAGGAAGATTGCTTCTGCCTACTTTTCACAATGTTCCTGAAATGACTCAGGCAAACGTCATTGAACTGCGCAAGCATACGACCTGTGAGAGCCTTTTCGGGGTGTCTTTTTTCGATAAATGATTGCACTTTATGAAAAGTGGCTAGAACATCCTTAATTTCTGCCGTTGTCATAGGCTCCTCCTCCTCTTCCTCGCCGCTGCTAGAGAACTCCTCTTGAACGACGTTATGTTGCATGGCCTCCAACTCCTTCAGGTCATCCGTCGTAAGCTCCTCTTGGTGCTCCTCGAGAAGGTCGTTGATGTCGTCCTTGTCGACGACCAGCCCCATGGACTTGCTGAGTGCAACGATCTCGTCAAGATCTGGTTGGGAAACAGTTACGGGATCGCCAACTGTTTCGGACTCTGCAGCACCAGCTTCGCCCATGTCGAATCCCTCGAAGTCTCGGGCGGATACGGCATCAGGCCAGAGTTTCCTCCACGAGGAATTCAAGGTTCGCCTTGAAACCTCCTGCCAAGCTTGGTCGATGAGTCAGATACAAATGACGATGTCGAAATGCTCCTTCCAAAATTCACGCAAGGTGAGGTTTGTGGTATCGGTGATGTCAAAGCATCTCTTGAAAAGATGTTTCTTGTACAGCTTCTTAAAGTTCGCTATCACTTGCTGGTCCATGGGCTGGAGGAGAGGGGTGGTGTTGGGCGGAAGAAAAAGAATCTTAATGAAGGAATACTCTGCTAGGATATCTTCCTCGAGGCCAGGAGGGTGGGGAGGGGCAGTCCAACACCAGCAGACATTTCAGTGGGAGGTGCTTCTCTTCCAAAAATTTCTTCACTATCGGGCCGAAACACAGATTTACCCACTCGGTGAAGAAAAGCCTCGTTACCCAGGCTTTTGCATTAGCCCTCCACATCACTGGAAGCTTCTCCTTCAACACTTTGTGGGCCTTGAAGGCTCGAGGAGTCTCGGAATGATACACCAGTAGGGGCTTCACCTTGCAATCCCCACTGGGATTGGAACAAAGTGCAAGCGTAAGCCTGTCTTTCATAGGCTTATGCCCGGGTAGCTTCTTCTCTTCCTCCGTGATGTACGTCTGACAAGGCATTTTTTTTCCAAAAAAGGCCAGTCCTATCACAGTTGAAAACCTGCTGAGAAGTGTAGCCTTCCTTGGTCATCATCTCGTCGAAAGTTTTCTTAAATGCTTCGGCCGCTTTCGTGTCCGAGCTGGCAGCCTCCCCATGATGCACCACCGAATGGATGCCAGTCCGTTTACGGAATTTCTCGAACCAGCCATGTGAAGCCTTGAACTCTGGAGTTGGCGTTGAAGTCCCTTCCCCTCCGTCGTCTTCCGCTTGCGCAATCAAATCGCCGAAAATAGCGCTGGCCTTGTGGGCGATTGCTGTCTCTGTTACCGTATCACCAGCGATTTCTTTGTCTTTTATCCAGACGAGGAGCAGCCGTTCCATCTTGTCGTACACGTGGGTCCTCTTGCTGGACAAAATAGTGATGCCCTTTGACGGTGTAGCTGCTTTAATGGCATCCTTCTGTTTAAGGATGGTGCCTATTGTCGACGGATTACAGCCGCATTCCTCTGCGATCACACTCAATCACATACCAGCTTCGTACTTCTTGATGATCTCCATCTTTGTCTCTAAAGAGAGCATGCGCTTCTTTCCGTGAATTTCAACTTTCTTGGGACCCATGACTACGTTTTCTTGTACGTAATTTACGTATAAGTTACACAATAAAGTTTTTGCACAACACGATAATAGTACTGCAACGAAATCACTAACGAATTTACGTTACTAAACAAAATCGTTGGACCGAATGAATGCCGCGTGCGTACGATAAAGATGTTGGTACAAAGAGGCCGAGATAGGTACGCCACCACGTACGTATAAGATGCATGATGGGAGGGATGCTGTCCAATAGGAGAGAAGGATCTCATGGTGGTGACTAGCATCAGGAACCAATGGGAGAGCAGGAGGATGGTGGCGAGTCTACAAGTACTAAGATGGCGGCGCATGGCACGAGTTTCAAAATTGTTATCCGGGTGAATCTTGGACTTTCAGAAACCTTTTGTATCTTGAAAACTTTTCGTATGTAGAGCCGTTGAATTTTTTGCATTGGCTTTCATATCTCGAGTTTTTCGTAAGCCTTTGATATCTCGAGGTACCACTGTACGTATTTGTTGGCTTCGATGTTAGCAGTCTGATTTATTTTATATTTTATGATATCTAATTCACAATTTTTTTATTAAATGTATTGCATGTACTCATTTCAAATAACTATTAAGTAACCATTAACTATAATAAAAAAAAAAAAAAAAAAGCTTCCAAAATTCTGTTTACATCCAGCACTTACGAGTATTGAACGATCGCCAAGCAATCACTTTTCCTAGTACACAGAAAGCCATAAATTTTCATTTTCTCTCTTCAACTACTGAAACTACCAAACAGTATAATATCCATTCATTTCTATTCTTTATTCTATCTTTACCTAATGTTTTTTTTTTTTATAAAATTTATTGCATGAATAAGTTTTTCAATTTACAGCATCCTTTTACCAATAGAATACTTAAAGCACAAGGGGTAGATGCTGACCAATAGGAGAGCAGCATCTTATGGGGTGACTAGCATCAGGAACCAATGGGAGAGCGGGAGGATGGTGGCGAGTTTACTCAGTTGGCGGCGTGGGAGTTTTAAAATTGTTCTCGGTGGTCCGGGTGAATCTCGGGACTTATAGCAACAACATTTCGTAAACTTGAGCAATTTTCGTATGTAGAGCTGTAAATTTTTTCGTATTTTGCTTTTGTATCTCGAGTTTTTTGTAAGTTGAGCCTTTCGTATGTCGTGGTACCACTGTGTATATATATATATATATATATAATATATATATATATATATATATATATATATATAGGTATATATATACGTATATAGGTATATGTATAGTATGTATGTATATCTATACAGTGCATATATATAAAAATATATGTAAATATAATGTATAAATAAAATGTGTATATAGATATATATGTATGAATGTATATATTGTATGTATGAATATATAAGTAAATATATTGTATTGTAATATACTAGTATATATATATATATATAAATATATATATAATATATTATATTATATAATAATATTATATATTTAAATAATTTAATAGAATTATATATACGTGTGTGTGTGTGTGTGTATATATGTATATATACATATACATGATAATATACACATATAATGTGTATATATTACATATATAGCGTGTATATATATGCATATAAATGTTTATATGTACTTATATATATACTATATGCATTTATGTATATAATATATATATATATATATATAATATATATATATATATATATATATATATATATATATATATATATATATATATATATATACACACACAATATATTAATGATGTACCTTAAGTATAACGAAATTGATATAAATCGTTCAAATCCCTATGTGCCAAGTTCATGATCATCATATGCAGTAAACAGTGATCAATTATCTCCATAATCTCCTATGGGCATACAGTTTTTATCGCTTGTAGGTAGTACGCTAAACAAGTGCGATACTCAGTGTTTTCAACGAAGGATTTTCAATGCCAGAATTCTCGCTTTTAATTAATTTGCTATGTACAAAGGTAATGTCCAGAATTTCAAAAATATATCTTTAGAGCTCACGTTTCATGGACAATGAAACTTCTAATATATATACTTGCATCTCTGCAAAACTCGTAAAGATCAAGTGGCAACCATAATTATGCTGACTAAGTATTGTATCTTCCCAGATCGCCAATCCATTATCATGCATATGAGTTCATTGTTTTATCCCGTTCGATACTTTACATTTATAGTGACCATATACAGCAGATGTTTAATGAAGAAAACATGAGTGGCCGCAAATCGCGTGATTATATATCGATTTTTCCCCCCAGAAAGTTGCTATTTTCCAAAGAAGAAACTGAAGTTGAAATTTGTGAAACTCAGGACGACAATGAATTAGTGGATTCATAGGATTCACATGATTACATATTAAAAGTCTTTTTTCCTGAAGATTACTCATCTTCAGACGAAGCTGATGATAAAAAAAATGAAAAAAAAAAAAAAAAAACAGTGAAAATGAGTAAGACAATAGTGTTATATTATGTGACACGCAGCCTCAAAATGTTAATAATGATGACGAGGAACAGTGCATGATTATATCGTCAGATAGTGATGAACACATTAGTGCAGACAATAGTGTTATAATATGTGACATACAGCCTCAAAAGGATGCCGAGGAACAGTGTATAATTATATGGTCAAAAAGTGACAAACACATCGATTCAGATATTACACATATCAGTGACAGACACGGATAAACATTGTTCACAATTAGAAAATTAAATAATTTAGGTTACTGAGTAAGGTGAGAATTTTGTTTTCTTTGTTTTCGTATAGAAGGCCAAAAGTAAACAAGTATCGCTTGAAAAACGTAACTAAGCGCTTGCGGAAACTTTATGCGGATAGCCGGATACAACGGCAACACTGATGTTAACTCGTCCTCACTGTTTCATTCGCAATCTGTTCAATAAACTAATGTTAATTACCGCCAGGTTATAAATAAGAACCCGTAACAAGTTTCCTATAGTCTACTACTCTAGCTGAACTCGTTTGGATCCTAAGTATGTTCGGATCCATGTCTTTGTGAAGCTGCATTTTCCACACTCGTTGCTCTGAAGACCA